>NC_089493.1:297807348-298107348 GCF_036850765.1 Saccopteryx bilineata | reverse complement strand
GGTCTGAGGGACAGTGAACTGGCCCCCTGTGTAAAAAGTTTGGGGACCCCTGTTCTAACCCCCGCCCCCCCCCCACCATGGGAACCAACGAGAAAGAATCTGCTAACGGGAAAGAAAGCAGTGACCCGGACCCAATGCTACAGCCTCACGTAGGAGTTCGTTGTGTGGGCTCCGGAGCCAGAACGCTCTGCGGCCGCCTGGGTGTGGCTTCAGGCGGAATGATCTACCTCCACGGGCCTTAGTCTGTAAGGAGGGCGGGAGCAGTCCCTCTCTCATAGGCCAGCCGGGCAGAGGAAGTGTGTGAACACAGGCCCCGGTTCCAGTCTCCGGCTATGCTATGTTTTATATAGAACTCGCTCTTGTCACTGGCTTGGGCGAGAAACCCTCGAGGCTTCACCCTTTCGAAGGCATGAACCCTTTCTGTCTTAAATTTTTTTAAAAATTTTTATTTTATTTATTCATTTTAGAGAGGAGAGAGAGAAGGAGAGAGAGACAGAGAGAGAGAGAGAGAGACAGGGGGGAGGAGCTGGAAGCATCAACTCCCATATGTGCCTTGACCAGGCAAGCCCAGGGTTTCGAACCGGCGACCTCAGCATTTCCAGGTCGACGCTTTATCCACTGTGCCACCACAGGTCAGGCTGACTGTCTTGACTCCCAGAAATCCTCAGCATCATGATGCCTGGCATGTAGTAGCTGCCTGGTCCGACACTGGGTGGGTGACGGGATAGGATTCGGGGAGAGAGGGGGAGACTTCCCGTGGGACATGCAGCCCACTTGTGAATTCTATATTTCATGTCAAAACCAGCCCCACAGCTTCCTGGCAAATCTTACTCAGAACCACTTGAGTGTTGGATGCCATGGGACCCATTCCAAGCAGCACCGAAACTCAGGCCTGTCTCCAGCATGAATATGGGAATAATAATCACAGAAATAATTAATCAAAATACCCGTTATTGGCTGAGCGCTGAACAGACGCGGAACACTGTGCTCAACGTCGTGCGTGCATCAATTCATCAAATTGTATTCATTACTCGACCTGGGAGACAAAAATCCACCAGCGCAACATAGTAACAGCAATGAAAAGCCTGCTTTTTCTTTTTTTTTTTAACAGAGAAAAATGTCAACAAATGCAAATCAATCCTGAGATCATTGAGTCCACATGGGAGGAGGGGGGCTGAGAATTATAGTCAGTCAGGTGAGGACGAGTATTTGTTCCCTTTTTGTTTTTTTACTTTAAAATAAGATATGTGCAGTGTGCATAGGGATTTGTTCATAGTTTTTTTTATAGTCTGGCCCTCCAACGGTCTGAGGGACAGTGAACTGGCCCCCTGTGTAAAAAGTTTGGGGACCCCTGTTCTAACCCCCGCCCTCCGGGATTCGGAGGGAACATCTGTGCTCGGAGGGATTCGGAGGGAACATCTGTGCTCCCGATCTGTCCGGACTGTGGATGGTCCGAGAGGTGGGCGGCGTGGACTCGGCTGTCACGTCCTCATTCTTCAGAAGTCACCTCGGACTTTCCTGCAGGGCAGACCTTAGTCCACCTGCCACCTCTTCCGGGCAGACGTGGACCGCTGACCAGGAGAATGAGGGTGGACAGTCCGCAGACCAGCTCCCGGGTTGGCTGGTGTGTGGCTCCCGGGCCGGTGCGCACAGCCAGCTAATTGGATCCGAGAAGAGGTCTCCGAGGAGGCGGGTGTCGAGGCGCAGCGGCCCGAATGAACCCGCAGGTTAATTAAAAGGTGTCCAAGTAGATTGAATATTTCATGACCCGAGAGCTGAAGTCAAGGTCTCTTTCTGGAATAGAAATCAGATGTGGAGGGGAGGTGAACAGGGGAGAGGAAGACGGGGAAGGAGAGGGGAAGGGAGGAGAGGGGAGGAGGAGAGGGGACTCCTCACCTTCATCCCTGGGGGGCCTTCGGGGGGCAAGGCGTTTTTCTGGAGGGCTTTCAGGTCAGAGGACGCAGGGCTGAGGGCGGCTCGCGGGGTAATGACTGTGTCAACCCCTCGTGCCGCCTGTCAGCTCCCCTCCCCCCACGATTGATATTCTGTACATCTGTCTGGCGGGGAGGACGCCTGGGGCAATCACGTGGTTTGCACACTCCATTTGTTAGCAGTGGAAAGCGAGGCTGTCTGATTTTACTTGAGAATCTCTTATTTATTGGTTTGTTCTTTTCTGATAATATTCACGAGCTCTCCTATCTCCGTCTTGATGAGACGACTTGGTCCCCCGCTCCGTGGCTGCGTTTGCGTCGCGGGCACACAGCTGCGATCACACCGAGTCTGTGCAAACAGCAGGAGAAGCCGCGGTTCGGGATGTGCCAGCCCCCAGGGTGGGGTCTGGCAGGAGCTGCCCCTTCCAGTGGGGGTGCGTGGGTGGGATCACCGGATACTCTGAGACCCCAGGGTCCGCGACGTCCAACACGGACATGCTGAGATTTTAGAAAAGTCTTCACCCCCCCTTCAAAAATACCCAGGAACCCCTTCCTTGGTTGAGGCAGCCGGTGCTGTAAGGACAGGCACACAGTTGAGAGTTCAGACTCACCTGGCTTGTGGCTTGCTTCTGTGAATGAATAATTATAAATTTCGTGATTAATAAAAGGAAAAAAAGTCTTTTAATAACCGCAGCATCTGCCAAGCACTTGCAAATGCTTAACGTGGAGCATCCCATTAACCTCACAATCACCGTAACAGATTTATTTATTTATTTATGGAGGAGGGAGACAGGGACAGACAGACAGGAAAGGAGAGAGATGAGAAACATCAATTCTTTGTTGCGGTACCTCAGTTGTTCATTGATTGATTTCTCATATGTGCCTTGACTTGGGGGCTACAGCAGAGGCAGTGACCCCTTGCTCGAGCCAGCGACCTTTGGTCTCAAGCCAGCAGCCACGGGGGCGTGTCTCTGATCTCACGCTCAAGCCAGCAGCCACGGGGGCGTGTCTCTGATCTCACGCTCAAGCCGGCAACCTCGGGGTTTTCAACCTGGGTCCTCAGCATTTCAGGCCGACGCTCTATCCACCGTGCCAGCGCCAGGTCAGGTAGATTTATTTTTCTTAATGAAGAAACTGAGTCATACACACATACTCAGGTGTTCACTTTCATTTAATATAACACGTACTTTAAAATATATTTTAGATTGTGTATTCTATTTCAACAACTACAGGTTAAAAACTCCAGTTTGGAAAGGCTATGACATTTATCCTGAGTCAGGTCTCCGGAGTGTAGGGGGGCCAGGCGGGGCTACTACGATGGGGTGGCCCGACTGGGCACTGCTTAACTCCAGGAAGGGCCACTCACTTACACCAGCGGTCAGCAAACTACGGCCCTCAGGACAGATCCAACCTGACACCCTTTTTCGTCAACAAAGTCTCACCAGAACGCAGAACACTGCATTTATTTTGTGCTGTGGATAGCTGCTTTCACAGGGCGGCGTCCGCAGAGCTGAGTGGTTGCAGCACAGACAGAGTAACCCACGAAGTCTAAGAGGGTCACTAACTGGCTCTGCACAGAGAAGGTGTCCTGACTCTTGACTCCGATGACAGTTGGAGCTCCTTCGGATTGTTCAACACGGCAGCCTTGGAGTGGGAATTTAACATGTGTCTGGTTGCGTTCTGAATGACCCTGTTTCCTCCTACAGGGTAAGTAAGAAACCTTTACAAGGTAGCACTCCCCCCTTCAGAAACACTTACACCAGGGCCTAAACATTCGGGGACAAAGAAGGTCATTGCAAACGCATTGTTTCCCACCAGGAAGCTTTGGAACTAATTTGAAAATCTGCCTATCGCGGCTATGGCTGGAGGTACATTCACGCAGTGACAGAGCACGCGGACGTGAAGATGAATGAGGCCGACCCCTGGATCCTGAGAGCTGTCCGCAGTAATTCCCACAGCCATACATCTACATAATTATGTGAGCACTGTATCTGCTGTGTCTTATTACTCAGAAATGCCATTCACGTCATTCAAGGTGCACCATATTTTACATGCCTCCAAGAAAGGAAAAAAATTGGCCACTTGCTGTACATTGTCTTTATTTAAAAAATTTTTTTGTATTTTTTTTGAAGTGAGAAGTGGGGAGGCAGAGAGACAGACTCCCGCATGCGCCTGACTGGGATCCACCCAGCACGCCCACCAGGGGGCGATGCTCTGCCCATCTGGGGCGTCGCTCTGTTGCGACCAGAGCCATTCTAGCATCTGAGGTAGAGGCCATGGAGCCATCCTCAGCGCTGGGCCAACTTTGCTCCAATGGAGCCTTGGCTGCAGGAGGGGAAGAGAGAGACAGAGAGGAAGGAGAGGGGGAGGGGTGGAGAAGCAGATGGGCGTCTCTCCTGTGTGCCCTGGCCGGGAATCGAACCCAGAACTTCCACACACCGGGCCAACGCTCTACCGCTGAGCCAACCGGCCAGGACCTTTAATAGAATTTATTGGGGTGACCCTGGTTGATAAAATTATGTAGGCTTCAGGTATACAATGCTATAATACATCATCTGTAAAATGTATTGTGTGTTCACCACCTCAAATCCAGGGTCCTTCCATCCCCCGTCCACCCTCCACCCTCATCTACTTCCTCACTCCCTCGTTCCCTCTTGCAGTCTCCACACTGTCGCCTGCACCTGAGATTTGTTCCTTGGCTTCATCCGTTCATTTCTCCTCACTCAGCCCCCAACCTCCCTCCCTTCCAACACCTGTCAGTCTGTCCTCCGCATCGATCAGTCTGTTTCTGTTCTGTCGATGTATTTTTGCCTTGAATTGTAAGACGAATCCTTATTTCAGAGATTTTTAGATCTGAAAAAAAAAATACATTCTTGAATAAATAAAACATCATTTATATATTTATGTCATGATATGTGTATTTACAAAAGAAAAATGTACAGAAAAAGTTCTGGGTGATACACACCAAAAGACACAGAGATCGTTTCTCGGGGCCCAAGTAGAACTGACATGTGAAGGGAGTGAAGAGCAGCTTTCAGGGTTTTAATCTTTCTGCCCTGCGTTGTTGAAAAGATTTATCACGTATTGCTTCTGTGACTTTTAAAGATATTTTCAAATAAAAATACCGTTTAGATGCAGGCGCAGGCAGGAGTCATCTTTCGGTTTCTACCGACCCAGCTGACACCACTCACCACTCAAGGTGATGCCAAGACCCCATCCCACCCAACCTGCGGGCTCACCAAAAGCTGCTTCTAGGGATGTTTCCAGACAAGTGGCTGTCATGGGTCACGCTTTGAACCTTCCTAAAATCTCTCAAAGGTCCAGAAACCCCAAATAAGCAACTTCTGGCCTCTGTATGTCCCATACCTCTTGTGAAGGGCTCCAGGCTGGCACGAGCAGCAACTGGCCTTGGTTCACAAACTGACCTCTTCTGGTACTTCCAAGCATAGCATAAATGGCAACCACCTGAGGATGGCTTTGTAGCTCATGCTGGATGTTACGGGCAGGGCACAGGTAATTACTGACCTTGGCCTCTCCCTCCCAGGAGGCCCCAGAGCCAGCAGACACAGGGAACGGCTTCAGATCACACCAAGCACCACCCGAACCCCTCCGTGAGCTACACACCGACGGGGAGGACTGCGAGGCAGCAGCGTCCGGAGGAAGTGCGTCCTGCTCTGTGGGGTGACCCTGCACGGTGGTCTCTCCTCTATGGTCACAGCGGGTCCTCGTCACCAGTGGGTCCTGCTCTGTGGGTTGACCCTGCACGGTGGTCTCTCCTCTATGGTCACAGCGGGTCCTCGTCACCAGTGAGTCCTGCTCTGTGAGGTTGACCCTGCACGGTGGTCTCTCCTCTGTGGTCACAGTGGGTCCTCGTCACCAGTGAGTCCTGCTCTGTGGGGTTGACCCTGCACGGTGGTCTCTCCTCTGTGGTCACAGCGGGTCCTCGTCACCAGTGAGTCCTGCTCTGTGGGGGTGACCCTGCACGGTGGTCTCTCCTCTGTGGTCACAGCGGGTCCTCGTCACCAGTGAGTCCTGCTCTGTGGGGGTGACCCTGCACGGTGGTCTCTCCTCTGTGGTCACAGTGGGTCCCCGTCACCAGTGAGTCCTGCTCTGAGAGGTTGACCCTGCACGGTGGTCTCTCCTCTGTGGTCACAGTGGGTCCTCGTCACCAGTGAGTCCTGCTCTGTGGGGGTGACCCTGCACGGTGGTCTCTCCTCTGTGGTCACAGCGGGTCCTCGTCACCAGTGAGTCCTGCTCTGTGGGGGTGACCCCTGCACGGTGGTCTCTCCTCTGTGGTCACAGCGGGTCCTCGTCACCAGTGAGTCCTGCTCTGTGGGGGTGACCCTGCACGGTGGTCTCTCCTCTGTGGTCACAGCGGGTCCTCGTCACCAGTGAGTCCTGCTCTGTGGGGTTGACCCTGCACGGTGGTCTCTCCTCTGTGGTCACAGCGGGTCCTCGTCACCAGTGAGTCCCCGTCACCAGTGGGTCCTGCTCTGTGGGGTGACCCTGCACGGTGGTCTCTTCTCTGTGGTCACAGCGGGTCCTCGTCACCAGTGAGTCTTGCTCTGTGTGGTTGACCCTGCACGGTGGTCTCTCCTCTGTGGTCACAGCGGGTCCTCGTCACCAGTGAGTCCCCGTCACCAGTGGGTCCTGCTCTGTGGGGTGACCCTGCACGGTGGTCTCTTCTCTGTCATTACAGCGGGTCCTCGTCACCAGTGGGTCCTGCTCTGTGGGGTTGACCCTGCACAGTGGTCTCTCCTCTGTGGTCACAGTGGGTCCTCGTCACCAGTGAGTCCTGCTCTGTGAGGTTGACCCTGCACGGTGGTCTCTTCTCTGTCATTACAGCGGGTCCTCGTCACCAGTGGGTCCTGCTCTGTGGGGTTGACCCTGCACAGTGGTCTCTCCTCTGTGGTCACAGTGGGTCCTCGTCACCAGTGAGTCCTGCTCTGTGGGGTTGACCCTGCACGGTGGTCTCTCCTCTGTGGTCACAGCAGGTCCTCGTCACCAGTGGGTCCTGCTCTGTGGGGTTGACCCTGCACGGTGGTCTCTTCTCTGTCATTACAGCGGGTTCTTGTCACCAGTGAGTCCCCGTCACCAGTGGGTCCTGCTCTGTGGGGTTGACCCTGCACGGTGGTCTCTCCTCTGTGGTCACAGCGGGTCCTCGTCACCAGTGGGTCCTCATCACCAGTGGGTCCTGCTCTGTGAGGTTGACCCTGCACGGTGGTCTCTCCTCTGTGGTCACAGTGGGTGCCCGTCACCAGTGAGTCCTGCTCTGTGGGGTTGACCCTGCACGGTGGTCTCTCCTCTGTGGTCACAGCGGGTCCTCGTCACCAGTGAGTCCTGTTCTGTGTGGTTGGCCCCTGCACGGTGGTCTCTTCTCTGTAATCACAGCGAGTCCTTGTCACCAGTGAGTCTTGCTCTGTGAGGTTGACCCTGCATGGTGGTCTCTCCTCTGTGGTCACAGCGGGTCCTTGTCACCAGTGGGTCCTCGTCACCAGTGAGTCCTGCTCTGTGGGGTTGACCCTGCACGGTGGTCTCTCCTCTGTGGTCACAGCGGGTCCTCGTCACCAGTGAGTCCTGCTCTGCGGGGTTGACCCTGCACGGTGGTCTCTCCTCTGTGGTCACAGCGGGTCCTCGTCACCAGTGAGTCCCCGTCACCAGTGGGTCCTGCTCTGTGGGGTGACCCTGCACGGTGGTCTCTTCTCTGTGGTCACAGCGGGTCCTCGTCACCAGTGAGTCTTGCTCTGTGTGGTTGACCCTGCACGGTGGTCTCTCCTCTGTGGTCACAGCGGGTCCTTGTCACCAGTGAGTCCCCGTCACCAGTGGGTCCTGCTCTGTGGGGTGACCCTGCACGGTGGTCTCTTCTCTGTCATTACAGCGGGTCCTCGTCACCAGTGGGTCCTGCTCTGTGGGGTTGACCCTGCACGGTGGTCTCTCCTCTGTGGTCACAGTGGGTCCTCGTCACCAGTGAGTCCTGCTCTGTGGGGTTGACCCTGCACGGTGGTCTCTCCTCTGTGGTCACAGTGGGTCCTCGTCACCAGTGAGTCCTGCTCTGTGAGGTTGACCCTGCACGGTGGTCTCTTCTCTGTCATTACAGCGGGTCCTCGTCACCAGTGGGTCCTGCTCTGTGGGGTTGACCCTGCACAGTGGTCTCTCCTCTGTGGTCACAGTGGGTCCTCGTCACCAGTGAGTCCTGCTCTGTGGGGTTGACCCTGCACGGTGGTCTCTCCTCTGTGGTCACAGTGGGTCCTCGTCACCAGTGAGTCCTGCTCTGTGGGGTTGACCCTGCATGGTGGTCTCTCCTCTGTGGTCACAGCAGGTCCTCGTCACCAGTGGGTCCTGCTCTGTGGGGTTGACCCTGCACGGTGGTCTCTTCTCTGTCATTACAGCGGGTTCTTGTCACCAGTGAGTCCCCGTCACCAGTGGGTCCTGCTCTGTGGGGTTGACCCTGCACGGTGGTCTCTCCTCTGTGGTCACAGCGGGTCCTCGTCACCAGTGGGTCCTCATCACCAGTGGGTCCTGCTCTGTGAGGTTGACCCTGCACGGTGGTCTCTCCTCTGTGGTCACAGTGGGTCCTCGTCACCAGTGAGTCCTGCTCTGTGGGGTTGACCCTGCACGGTGGTCTCTCCTCTGTGGTCACAGCGGGTCCTCGTCACCAGTGAGTCCTGTTCTGTGTGGTTGGCCCCTGCACGGTGGTCTCTTCTCTGTAATCACAGCGAGTCCTTGTCACCAGTGAGTCTTGCTCTGTGAGGTTGACCCTGCATGGTGGTCTCTCCTCTGTGGTCACAGCGGGTCCTTGTCACCAGTGGGTCCTCGTCACCAGTGAGTCCTGCTCTGTGGGGTTGACCCTGCACGGTGGTCTCTCCTCTGTGGTCACAGTGGGTCCTCGTCACCAGTGAGTCCTGCTCTGTGGGGTTGACCCTGCATGGTGGTCTCTCCTCTGTGGTCACAGCGGGTCCTTGTCACCAGTGGGTCCTCGTCACCAGTGAGTCCTGCTCTGTGGGTTGACCCCTGCACAGTGGTCTCTTCTCTGTGGTCACAGCGGATCCTCGTCACCAGTGGGTCCTCGTCACCAATCAGCCTGGGAGGTCAATCACTCCCATTGACGTAACAACATCAATCAAAGCTCCACTGCAGCAGAAGAGTGCATGCACACAGCCCACTTTGGGTAGGGGGCGTGCCTGGGACTGAAGAGGCTGTGCTGACAGGTCCTCCAGGACTCTTACTCTATAAGGCCACTCACTCTACCGAGACCAGGAGACACAGCAGCTCCTGTAATCCATGGGAACAAGCACAGGGAAGCAGCCAAAGCACAGAGACAAAGAAACACGTCCCCGATGAAAGAACAGGACAAAACTCCAGAGAAAAGAACTAAACAAAGTGGAGGCAAGCAAGCAAGCCATTAGACTCAGGGTTTAAAACACTGGTTCTAAGGATGCTCAATGAACTCAGGGGAAGAAAAACCAACTCAATGAGACTTCAACAAAGAGATAGGAACCGTAAAAATGCAGATAGAAAACAAAACAACCAAAAAAGATCAGTCAGAAATGAAGACCACAGTAACTGAAACGAAGAATTCACTAGAATTCGGAAACAATAGTAGATAAGATGAAGCAGGTGATTGATCAGTGATTTGGAAGACAAGATAACAGAAAACATCCAATCAGAACAGCCCTCCCAAAAAAAAAATCCAAATAAAAAAAAAATAAGGATAGTTTAAGGAGCCTCAATGACAACATCAAGCATCCAAACATTCACATCATGTAGGCGCCAGAAGGAGAAGAGAGAGAGCAAGCAATTGAAAACATACTTGCAAAAATAACAATAACAGCCTGACCAGGCGGTGGCGCAGTGGATAGAGCGTCGGACTGGGATGCGGAAGTACCCAGGTTCGAGACTCCGAGGTCCCGCGCGGGCTCATCTGGCTTGAGCAAAGAGCTCGCCAGCTTGGACCCAAGGTCGCTGGCTCCAGCAAGGGGTTACTCGGTCTGCTGAAGGCCCACGGTCAAGGCACATGTGAGAAAGCAATCAATGAACAACTAAGAAGTCGCAACGCACAACGAGAAACTGATGATTGATGCTTCTCATCTCTCTCTGTTCCTGTCTGTCTGTCCCTGTCTATCTCTGCCTCTGTAAAAAAAAAAAAAAAAAAAAAAAAAAAAAAAAATAACAATAACAGAAAACTTCTCTCACCCGGTGAAGGAAATAGACGGACAAAGCAAGAAGCACAGACAGTCCCAAATAAGATGAAGCCAAAGACGCCCACACCGAGACACGCCATGATTAAAATGCAAAATGTTAAAGACAGAGAGAATCATAAAAGCAGCGAGGGAAAAGCAGTTAGTTCCTTACAAGGGAGCTTCCATAAACCGCCAGCTGATTTCTGAACAGAAACTCTGTAGGCCAGAAGGGATGGGCACAAAATCCTCAATGTGATGCAGACCAAAGGCCAAAGCGAGGTGACTCTAGCCTGCAAGGGTATCATTTAGAATCCAAGGCCATTCTCAAACAGTGAAAAGGTAAGGGAGTTCATCACCACTAAGCCAATATTACCAGAAATGTTCAAGGGTTTTCTTTAAGAAGAAGGAAGGGGGGGAGGGAGATAAAAAGTTATGAATAATAAAATGGCAATAAATACTTACCTATCAACAATGATTTTAAATGCAAATGGATTTAATGCTTCAAACAAAAGACACAGGGTGGCTTAATCAATACTGAAACAAGGTGTTCACCTAGGCCGTCTACAGGAGACGTACTTCGGATCAAAAGACACCCACAGACTGAAAGTGGAGGGATGGAGAAAGACGTTTCGTGCAGATAAAGAATTTTTAAAGGCTGTAGTAGCAATGCTTACATCAGATAAAACGGACTTTAAGACAAAGGCTATCTAACAAGAGACAGAGAAGGACCCAGCCATTCCAGCTCTAGGTATTCACCTAAAGCAATCTGAAACATTAATTCAAAAGACACGCTCATCCCTGTGTTCACTGCAGCATTATTTACAACAAACCAAGATATGGAAGCAAATTAAGTGTCCATCAATAGATGATGAGGTAAAGAGGATTTGGTACCTATAGAATATGACTTGGTCATAAAAGAGAATGAAATGTTACTGTTGGTGACAATATGGATGGACCTAGAGCAGGGGTCCCCAAACTACGGCCCGCGGGCCACATGCGGCCCCCTGAGGCCATTTATCCGGCCCCCCGCCGCACTTCTGGAAGGGTACCTCTTTCATTGGTGGTCAGTGAGAGGAGCATAGTTCCCATTGAAATATTGGTCAGTTTGTTGATTTAAATTTACTTGTTCTTTATTTTAAATATTGTATTTGTTCCCATTTTGTTTTTTTACTTTAAAGTAAGATATGTGCAGTGTGCATAGGGATTTGTTCATAGTTTTTTTTTTTATAGTCCGGCCCTCCAACGGTCTGAGAGACAGTGAACTGGCCCCCTGTGTAAAAAGTTTGGGGACCCCTTGACCTAGAGAGTATTGTGCTGAGTAAAATAAGTCAGACATAGAAAAAATATATATATATATACGGTTTCGTTCATATGTAGACTATAAAGCATAAAAGAAACAACAAAATAAAACAAGAAACAAACTCATAGACACAGAGAGACAGATGCTTATCAAAGAGGAGGGGGTGGAGGGGGCCTGGTGGAAAAATTGGAAGGCGAATTGGTAGTTGCCTAACAGTGATGGGGCAATATAATTACAGCCTAAGAAGTGTAGTCAACGATATGGCAATAACTATGGATGGTGTCACGTGGGCACGAGACTTACTGGGTGATTATGTTGTAAGTTATTTGCATGTCTAATCACTGGGTTGTAACCTGAAGTTAATATAATATCGTACATCAATTGTAATTTAAAAATAAAAAAAATTATGTAAAAAATAATAAAAAAAAAAGGAAGCCGGAGAATAAAGTGTGGTCTTTAGATTCAGACAGACCTGGGGTTCAACTTTCTCATTGTGGCTTACCTTCCGTGAGTTTCATTTTCCATGAGTGTAAGGAAGAGATTCATGTAAAAATACCAGACAGCCTAACGCCTGGCCTGCCATCGAGCGTCAACCGTTACGGTCATTCGACTTTGTAATCACTTGTACCACGTACCCCGATGTGCGAAAATTCTGTTTGTGTACTTGCGTCTCTCGTTCTGTTGTGAATACTTTAATGGCCGGGGCTGTGGATAATTTATTCTCGTTCCTCCAACACTTAGGACATAGCAGGGGTTCCATAAATAGCAATTAGACCAATGGACTTCATTTGCTTGACGTCCGGCTCAGCCTTGGATGGGCAGCTAATAACGGGAATGACCCGGAGAGCAGAATTCTCTGAGAAATTCCACTTGAAGCCTCATTTGTAACCTTGACCGGAGCTTCATCGCTTCACTTTCATCTGGATCTGAGTCCTACTCTGAACGCACCTACATGCTGAGTCCCTGCTGGTCATTGGCTAGTCCCTGAGGCTCACGTAGAGAAAGGTCACGTCATGGTGACACGGTGGAGGGTGTGGGTCTGAGCAAAGGCGTACGTAGTGTTGTATGAGAATCCACACCGGATGAGGACGAGGACTCCATGTAAATTCAGCATGGCAAGATTTTATTGAACGAGGCCGTTGAGATGTGTTGGGCTCTCTCTAACCTACTTAGTATTTATATTCCTGTCAACTTCCCTTGCTGAAGTAATACATTCTTTATCGTCCATTGCACCGTGTATCACCAAGTAGAGACTGCATCACGTCAGACACGGTGGGAGGGCAGGCTGGGTCTGAGACCCTGTAAAGGCTGGCCGGAGGACAAGAGCAGTTCACGCTTCAGAAAACCTTCTCCTTTTTTTTTTGTTTTTGCTTAAGCTCAGTGGGACCATGGTGAGCCTAGGTGTCTTGCCGTCTGGTCCTAGGGATGTCACTACCCCACCCTGGTCCCCTTTCCTCAACCCTAATTTCCAGTTTCCATAAATGAGAGGTCTGAGTAATCCTCGAATAAACTGAGAAACAGTTAAGAACTGTCTCGTTCTCCGAAAAAAAATGCATAGGATATTTTGGCCCCAACGTCGTCCCGTTCCTGAAGCCTCCTGATGGGTGAGGCTTGAATCAGGTGACCTTCCTCTTCTAGACCAATCCTCTGTTCAGCCAAGTTCCAGCCTGGTGTATCTGCCCCGTCCACGTGGAGCTGGTCTGGACTGGAGGGAGGTCAAGAGGAGGCGGCTTTCGCGGAGAGGATAACCCTCTAGGCATCGATGTGATCAGGGTTTTTTGTTCTGCGCCCTCCCTCATCCCTCTCTTCTCTTAGCCCTGGAAGTGGGCTCTTTGCCCTGGTTCCCAAGGTGTGTAGTGATCTGACCCCCATCAGAGCACACACGCCCGTCTCCACTTCTCACTTCATTCTCAAGCTCCGGGGATGCTGAAGCACCTCCCGGTGTCCGGACCTGATGCTCTTCTTCGTGCCTCCGGTTCTCTGAATACGCTGTTCCTGCCAGAAATACCTTTCTTCCCGTGCTCCCCTCCCCGTCCTCAAACTAGGGAGTGGATGACCAAGTCCGGAAGTCTTTCCCTGGTCCTTCTTCCTCCTCTCTCCTCCCTCCACCAAGCTCAGAAACTCAGAAGTTTCCAAAAGCATCTCACTCATTCTCTCTCTCTCTCCCGTGCACACACACACTATACACATATACATATATATTATATACAGTGTGTCCGTAAAGTCATGGTGCACTTTTGACCGGTCACAGGAAAGCAACAAAAGACGATAGAAATGTGAAATCTGCACCAAATAAAAGGAACACCCTCCCAGTTTCTGCAGGATGATGTGGCAGCATGTGCGCATGTGCAGATGATGACGTCACACGGTGTATACAGCGGAGCAGCCCACGGCCATGCCAGTTGAGATGTGGACGGTACAGAGGAAAGTTCAGTGTGTTCTGTGGCTCGCTAAATTCGAATGCGTGACCAAAGTGCAACGTGAATATCGGCGCGTTTATAATGAAGCACCATCACATAGGAATAACATTACTCGGTGGGATAAGCAGTTGAAGGAAACCGGCAGTTTGGTGGAGAAACCCCGTTCTGGTAGGCCATCAGTCAGTGACGAGTCTGTAGAGGCTGTACGGGATAGCTACCTAAGGAGTCCTAAAAAATCTGTGCGTGAGCCCACATCGAGCTGCACTGAATAGGTATGAAACTGAGAGAGTTTTCCTTTTATTTGGTGCAGATTTCACATTTCTATCGTCTTTTGTTGCTTTCCTGTGACCGGTCAAAAGTGCACCATGACTTTACGGACACACTGTATACACTCTCCTTTTCATTGCAATTATCTATTTGTTTGCCCTTCCTCCTGTATGATCATGAGGTTGTTCAGGTGAGGGACCCTCTCCTCTCTGTTTCTTCAAAACCTGACCCAGTACTCAACACATACCAGCTCAATAACTTTTTTTGTGTGTGTGATAGAGACAGAGAGAGTCAGAGAGGGACAGATAGGGACAGACAGACAGGAATGGAGAGAGATGAGAAACATCAGTTCTTCATTGTGGTTCCTTAGTTGTCCATTGATTGATTTCTCATATGTGCCTTGGCCGGGGGGCTACAGCAGACTGAGTGACCCCTTGCTCAAGCCAGTGACCTTGCATTCAAACTGGTGAGCCTTGCTCAAACCCGATGAGCCCATGCTCAAGCTGGCGACCTCGGGGTCTTGAACCTGGGCCCTCCACATCCTAGTCCAACGTTCTATCCACTGCACCACCGCCTGGTCAGGTGTTTATTTGTTTTGGTTTTATTTATTCATTTTTAGAGAGGGAGGAGAGAGAGAGAGAGAGAAGGGGAGGGGGGAGAGGTGGAGAAGCAGATGGGTGCTACTCCTGTGTGCCCTGACCAGGAATCGAACCCGGGACATCCACACACCAGGCCGATGCTCTACCACTGGGTCAACCAGCCAGGACCTGATAACTATTTATTAAATGAAATAAACCCTCTAGAGCTGAGCTTTCCCCAGATGATACGGGAAAGATCTGACTGACAGTATAATTCAGAGCTAGGTACCTAATGATGCAGGAATTATGGCCCTGTAATAGTTAGTGGAAAATTTTCAACATGAGCTTCTTTGGTTTCTCATTAGGGGAATTATGTTAATGAGGCACCTTGCAAAAATCCCAGATAATCAGATTCTGAACTCACCCTGCTGGGTCTCATTTAGATGGGCAGGAGAGCAGACGCACTCCGGTAATGAAGGCAGTGTCTGACCTCAGGTAGCACGAGCTGCCTTCGCTGCACCCCAGGGAACCCCCCCCATCAGCTTTAACACCAAGAGCAGACTCAGCAGCCACCGCCTTGGGCTTTTCCAAGTTCACTGTTACCTTCTCCAAGGCCCTGGTTGCTAAGCTTTCACACGGAGGCTCCCTACATGTTTAGTCCACTTATCATCTTTATGGTTAATGTCTGACATTAATGTCCAGTATTGGCTCTTGATCTCTGTCTCAACAAATGTTCACTGAGGGGGGTCCCAGCGTACGAGGAGACAGGAATGGGGTCACGTGGAGGCCTTGCCCTTCAAGGTGTTAACATATGCATATTAAGCAGAGGTACAAGGTAACAGGTCAAGATGTGCAAATTCACGTATTCGTTCATCTGTGTGTTTTTTCTGCCACGCGGGAGGCATCTCTTCTGCCTGCTTAGTGTTTGTAGAAGGTTCTTACAGGACACTGTCTCTCTGACCGCAGTTGCTGTCAGTGACTTCCCCAGGAAGAGCCAGTCTCCCCTCCAACTGTGCACAGCAGAAATGTCACGTTGGGAGAGAGGGCACAGGCAAAGAGAGCCGAGAGGAAGATGGAGGGAGAGTCTGTCCTGGTTCTCTCGTTCTGAGCCCGGAGCATCTCTGCCCTCAGGAGGGCTGACATTATTACCCACATTGTAGAGAATTACGTGGAAGGTGAATTGCCTACCCTCGCTCAATTTCGCGACATCTCTTTTTCCTCATATCTAGTCTTCCTTTACTCTGTCAGACCCTTGAGTTTTGGCTGTCCACGTGGCTGCCCAAAGCAGAGACAGGATACCCCAGCTGTTCCCCTTGAAACGAGTGACGATATGACTAAGCTCTGTGTGACCAGCTACAACACTCCCTGTTCCCTTCCCTGGGGCAGGCATCACCGGTCAGCTGTCTCTTCTTTCCCCGAGGAAAGGGGTCAGGGGGAAAGAGAACGAAGAGGGAAAAATACACAGAGATAGAAAATGATTTGACTTTGGGTGATGGGTACACAACATAACGAACAGTTCAAATGTTACAGAGATGTTCACCTGAAACCTGTGTCCTGTTATTTTTTTTTTTTCTGTAGTGAGAAGCAGAGAAGCAGACAGACAGACTCCCGCATGAGCCCGACCGGGATCCACCTGGCATGCCCACCAGGGGGTGACGCTCTGCCCATCTGGAGTGTTGCTCTGTTGCATCCAGAGCCATTCTAGCACCTGAGGTGGAGGCCATGGAGCCATCCTCAGCGCCCGGGCCAACTTTGCTCCAATGGAGCCTTGGCTGCCTCAGGGGAAGAGAAAGAGATAGAGAGAAAGGAGAGGGGGAGGGGTGGAGAAGCAGATGGGCGCTTCTCCTGTGTGCCCTGGCCAGGAATCGAACCCGGACATCCACATGCTTGGCTGATGCTCTACCACTGAGCTAGCCGACCAGGGCCTGTGTCCTGTTATTGATCAATGTCACCCTATTAAATCTAATTTTCTAAATAAAAATTTAATACATACGTACATACATAATTTATCTGGAAAAATAGATATCTGAAAATATTTAAAGGTTTTTTGAAAAAAGAACAAGAACAATAAAGGAATCTGCTCTAAGTTAGTGTGTCTGCACAAATATATAAGTAGTTTAGATCGTATAAATCTGGTATTTCTGATCAGGGGGAAGGGTTAGTTGTATTAGAAAAATGAAGTCACTTTATGGGAAAAGATAAAGTTAGAGCTCTACGTCATATGGTATATCGAAATTTATTTCAGATTGTTTAAATACTTATGTAAAAGGTAAACAAATAAGTTAAAAATGATATAAAAATATGTAGGCGAATGTTCCGTTCTCTTGGGAGCGGTGTAAGCCTTTTGAAATCTGAAATCAAAGCCAGAGACCATCAGTAAAAACACTGGTCGGTTTTTATGACACACAATTTAAAGTTTGCGCCACCAAGAACAAAATTAAGTAACAAAAGGCAGATTGAGAAGAGAATTTGCAACAACTCTGTCTTTAACATTTAAAAAGGACAGCATGGGCCCTGGCCGGTTGGCTCAGCGGTAGAGCGGTAGAGCATCGGCCTGGCGTGAGGGGGACCCGGGTTCGATTCCCGGCCAGGGCACACAGGAGAAGCGTCCATCTGCTTCTCCACTTCCCCCCCTCCTTCCTCTCTGTCTCTCTCTTCCCCTCCCGCAGCCAAGACTCCATTGGGGCAAAGATGGCCCGGGCTCTGGGGATGGCTCCTTGGCCTCTGCCCCAGGTGCTAGAATGGCTCTGGTCGCCTCAGAGCATCGCCCCTGGTCGGCATGCCGGGTGGATCCCGGTCGGTCGGGCGCATGCGGGAGTCTGTCTGACTGTCTATCCCCGTTTCCAGCTTCAGAAAAATACAAAAAAAAAAAAAAAAAAGGACAGCATGCCCAATGGGGGGAAAAAAATGAACAAGATATCTAAATATACACATTCACAAAGAAAACGTATGAATGTTTCATAATTATCTTTACCGAACATGAATGAAATGTATTAAGCACGGGACAATATGATAACCATGTTTTTAAATATCAGACTGTCAAACGTTTCAAGATGGCTAGTCCTCAGAACCAGTGAGGTTATCAGGAAATTGTCACGAACCGCCTGTGAAAGTAAACTGTGGTTTTTCCCCCCAGTCACGTGAGTCGGAAGTCTTAAAAAGACCCGTGTCCTTTGAAACAGCAACTCCACATCACAAAATTTATATGAAGGAAATAATAAGAAAGGGGGCCCTTATCTGCAGAAGGAGAGTCACCCCACCTTTACATTACTTTTTAAATAAGAAGGAACAAGCAGAAACCACCTAAGTGGGGCTCCAGCGGAATACTACGCAGCCGTTAAAAAGGATGGTCCCGGAGGGGCAGAGCATCGCCCCTTGGTGGGCAGAGCGTCGCCCCTGGTGGGCGTGCTGGGTGGATCCCGGTCGGGCGCATGCGGGAGTCTGTCTGACTGTCTCTCCCTGTTTCCAGCTTCAGAAAAATAGAAAAAAAAATAAATAAATAAATAAATAAAATAAGATATGTGCAGTGTGCATAGGGATTTGTTCATAGTTTTTTTTTTATAGTCCAGCCCTCCAACAGTCTGAGGGACAGTGAACTGGCCCCCTGTGTAAAAAGTTTGGGGACCCCTGCTTCGGACTCTGAGAGCGGTAGATACTTCTTTACGTTTAAAATGCAAGCAGAGAAGGAAGGCGTCCCACTGGTGTAAGTAAGTATATTCCCAGCTGCTAAGAGGGTGATTCCTGCTCATTAAATGACATTAAAAATAAAATTTTTTTTCTTCTTTTTCCAAGTGAAAGGACAAGAGACAGAGAGACAGACTCCTGCATGCACCCTGACCGGGATCCACCTAGCAACCACTGTCTCAGGCTAACGCTTTGCCCATCTGGGGCCGTGCTCACAACTGGTCTATTTTTAGTATCTGAGGCTGAGGCTCCACGGAGCCATTCTCAGCCCCTGGGTACAATGTCCTGGAACCAATCGAGCCACGTCTGCAGGAAAGGAGAGAGAAAGAGAGAGAGAGAGAGAGAGAGAAGGGAGGGGTAGAGAGGGGTGGAGAGGCAGATGGGTGCTTCTCCTGTGTGCCCTGACCAAGAATTGAACCCGGGACATCCACATGCTAGGCTGAAGCTCTACCACTGAGCCAACTGGCCAGGGCCCATTAACTGACATTTGTGCCTTTTGGCAGGTCACTTTTGGTGGCTATCACACCGATGTATAAGCCTGTCCATGGGGTGTCTGCTTCTCCCCAGCCAGAAAGCCACTGTAAGTAGGGTCCCATATACTTCTCAGGTAAAAGAAATTCACTTAAAATGCTATAAACACACAGAAGAAGAGGAGGCTAAAAGTTCTTTGGAAGAAAGAGGTGTCAGATGAACCTTCTTAACAGAGGGTATTTTGATCTGGATTTTGACACACGAATAAAATGTACTGTGTTGAAAAGAAACCTGGTGAGTTGTGGAAAAACAAACATTCGGAGAATGAGAAGTAGGTTTGACCCTCCTGAGGTCCATAATGTGTTTTGAACAAACTGGAACTCGATAGATACTTGTTGTGTCCATTGTGCAAATGGAAACAATGGCTTATACGTGCAGAGAAAGAGGTGCATGAGGTTAAAGCATAGTGTCCCCGGCCGGATTTTGAGAGTTGAGGGCTGGAAAGGAAGCTTGAGGTCAAGTTGTGAAAGAATTTGAACATTTCCCTAATGAATTGGACTTCTCCTAGTTCCACAGCTTTGTCAGCTCTCGATCTAAACAAAACTGTAGGTGGGAAATCTGTGATGTTAAAGCAACGGCACTTTCAGCTTCTCTTTCTGTCCAAATCTTCCAGATTATCCAGACAAAACTCTCTTCAGGATTTCCAAATGACCTTACCTGGGAAGGTCTGAAATTAGAGATGGTATCAGTCAGGAAAAATGAGGTTATGTGTAGTAACAAACAGTCCCAAATCTTAGTGTTTCAACTGATGAAGACTTACTATTTTTTTTTCTCATACTGCATGTCATTCTTGGGTCACTGCTCTTATTTAGGAATGCAGGTCGATGGGACCTCCACCATCTGGAGGTGGGATGGATGTGATAAATCGGGCACCGTCTGTTCAAGGGGCACAGCTAAAAGTGACACCACTCGCGTCCACCCGCATTTCATTGGCCACTGCAAGTCATATGCTCCCCACCCTCCCCGTTTGGTGGCAGAGAAGGGCGCTCACTTGTTTTGTACCCAGGAAAAAGAGAAGCATCATATTGGTGAACAGCATCAATGACCACCTCAGAAGCCAAAGAGCATTTGCCACTCTTTGCTTTTGTTGTTTTAGGCAACTGACCACACCTTCGGAGCTGTTTCCTCCCTCTCTTTACAGCAAAAAGAAGTATAGAACTTAAAAAGCTCTAGAATCTTATATTCTCTCCCTCTCTCTCTCTCTTTCTCTCTCTCTCCCTCCCTCCCTCTCTCTCTCTCTCTCCCTCCCCCTCTCTCTCTTTCTCTCTGTCTCTCTCTCTCTCTCTCTCTCCAGATAAGAATGGGTACAGAAGGCTCAGATTCTTTCTTAGAGCACCAGCAGCCACCCTAATCAGGCTAGGAGCGCAAAGGGACAAAACTTAAACCTCAGGTTCATAAAAAATTTACAGCGTTGCAAAACGCCAAGCAGAAATATAAAAGAGTCCCTCTGCACGACAGGAAATTATTGAAGCCATAAAGACTCCTGCTCTTGCCGAGGAGGCCGGGGGTGAGCAGAGCACAGCAGATCAATAACGTCGTACTTCTTGCCTGGAATCAAGTGCTCGAGGAAATGACTGCAAGGTAAGAGGGGGACGGCGTCCCCCTCCGTCAATCACAGGCGGGCCAGCGCTGCGCCAGAACACAGCCCAGGCGTCTGGCCTGGAAGTCTGAAAGCCAGGAAAACGTTTGATCACCATGTGGAGGCTTTGTGGAGTCTAAAGGGTCATGACTCAGCACTCGGGCAGCGAAGAGAGCTGGAGAAAGCTCAGGTGGTGCTGGTGGTGGGGGGGGGGGTCATTCCTTTTTTTTTTTTTTTTTTTTAAGTATGAGGAGGGGAGATGAACAATTTCCCACCTGTGCCCCAACCGGGATCCACCTGGCAACCCTGTCTAGGCTGATGCTTGAATCAACCAAGCTATTTTTAACACCTGAGGCTGACACACGCTCAGACCGACCGAGCCATCCTCAGCGCCCGGGGCCGATGCTTGAACCAATGGAACCGCTGGCTGTGGGAAGGGAAGAGGGAGAGAAGGGGGAGAGGGATGGGGAGAGAAGCAGATGGCCTCTTCTCTTGTGTGTCCTGACTGGGGATCAAACCTGGGACGTTCGTGTGCTGGGCTGACCCTCTCCCCACTGAGCACCGTCCGGCCAGGGTCCAGTCATTATTTCTTCACGCAGGTAGGTTCTCCACCCTCTGCTTTTTATCTCTCCTTCTGGTCCCCCCTCTGACGTGGGTGTTGGGCTTTATGTTGTCCCAGAGGCCCCTTAAAAGCAATGCTCGGCCCTGGCCAGTTGGCTCAGCGGTAGAG
Source organism: Saccopteryx bilineata (assembly GCF_036850765.1). Taxonomy (NCBI): domain Eukaryota; kingdom Metazoa; phylum Chordata; class Mammalia; order Chiroptera; family Emballonuridae; genus Saccopteryx; species Saccopteryx bilineata. Next base: position 298,086,148 of record NC_089493.1, on the reverse strand, counting down.
CGTCAGCCTGGCGTGCGGGGGACCCGGGTTCGATTCCCGGCCAGGGCACACGGGAGAAGCGCCCATTTGCTTCTCAACCCCCCCCCCTTCCTCTCTGTCTCTCTCTTCCCCTCCCGCAGCCAAGGCTCCATTGGAGCAAAGATGGCCCAGGCGCTGGGGACGGCTCCTTGGCCTCTGCCCCAGGCGCTAGAGTGGCTCTGGTCACAGCAGAGCAACACCTGGAGGGGCAGAGCATCGCCCCTGGTGGGCGTGCCGGGTGGATCCCGGTCGGGCGCATGCGGGAGTCTGTCTGACTGTCTCTCCCCGTTTCCAGCTTCAGAAAAATACAAAAGAAAAAAAAAAAAAGCAATGCTCAATCTTTTTAACTTTCTTTTCTTTTCTTCTGCTCTGATTGGGTATTTTTCCCCCCACCTTGTCTTCCAAACGGCTGACTGAACCCCTCACTTCACCTAACCTGCTGTGTGTTCCCGCCAGTGTGTTCTGGATGTCAGATACCGTATTCCTCATTGAGGACTGTTCCTTATTTACGGTTTCTGTGTCCCCCTCATTTTAGGCTGGCTGGTTCTTTGTGGAAGTTCTCACTATGTTTCTTGAGCATCCGTATAACCATTTTTTTTTTTTACTTTAAACTCTGTATCTGATACCTGGCTCCCCTCGGTTTCACTTAGCTCTTTTCCTGAGATTTCTCCTGCCCTGTCCTGTGGGGCCTGTTCCTTTTTCTCCCCACTTTGGCTGCCGCTTTGTGTCTGTTTCTTTGTATCAGGTGGATTGACTACAACTCCCGGTCTTCACAGGGTGGCCCGGTGTCATCGTTGTTCTGTTGGGTCCAGCAGTGCCGACGCCTTGGTGTCACCTGAGCCGGGTGCTCCAGGAATGTCTCTTGTGGGGGGGGTTTGTGGGTGCCCCTGTTCTCACTGAATCTTGATTGCTATTGGCTCATCGTGCCTGGGAGCTTGGCCGGCCGGCTGTGGGGCTCTGCCCAGACCAGCGTGGGCAAGCTGCTCTGCTGGTGCTGACCGCAGGGAGCTGACCGCAGGGAGCTGACCGCAGGGAGCGGGACTCGCCTCGCTGGGTTTGGTGCCTGGTGAGCCGCTGGGGCTATGCTGCTTGGGACGCTCCCTGGACCCTGCTCCGATGTTGTCTGAAGCTGGCCACTGGTTGTGTTGGTTCTGGAACTCTTGGGAGGAACCCTGAGGACCCGTGTGAAGATGCTGCCCGTGACCGCTCCTCAGCAAGCTGTCTGGAGCTACAGACGTTCCACAGCATGTGGCCGCCGCCGTCGGGCCTGGGTGCGGGCGGGAAGGACCACGTGGAGCCCCGAGGCCGGCTCCCACCAGCACTCAGACCAGGAACAAGGTCAGCAGAAGGCCCACGGTACCCCAAGATATGCCCCCGCCTGTCTGTGGCCGCTGGCTGCCTGTGAGGGTCAGTCAATGAGAGAGCGCCTCCAGAGGGGCTGGGAGGACGTGGCTGGTAGATCCCCTGTGGGGGCAGGTGCCTGTGAGGGTCAGTCACTGAGAGAGAGCCTCCGGAGGTGCTGGGAGGACGTGGCTGGTGGGTCCCCTGTGGGGGCAGGTGCCTGTGAGGGTCAGTCACTGAGAGAGAGTCTCCGGAGGGGCTGGGAGGACGTGGCTGGTGGGTCCCCTGTGGGGGCAGTGTCTGTGAGGGTCAGTCACTGAGAGAGAGTCTCTAGAGGGGCTGGGAGGACGTGGCTGGTGGGTCCCCTGTGAGGGCAGGTGTCTGTGAGGGTCAGTCACTGAGAGAGAGTCTCCGGAGGGGCTGGGAGGACGTGGCTGGTAGATCCCCTGTGGGGGCAGGTGCCTGTGAGGGTCACTGAGAGAGAACCTCCGGAGGGGCTGGGAGGACGTGGCTGGTGGGTCCCCTGTGGGGGCAGGTGCCTGTGAGGGTCAGTCACTGAGAGAGAGTCTCCGGAGGGGCTGGGAGGACGTGGCTGGTGGGTCCCCTGTGAGGGCAGGTGTCTGTGAGGGTCAGTCACTGAGAGAGAGTCTCCGGAGGGGCTGGGAGGACGTGGCTGGTGGGTCCCCTGTGGGGGCAGGTGTCTGTGAGGGTCAGTCACTGAGAGAGAGTCTCCGGAGGGGCTGGGAGGACGTGGCTGGTGGGTCCCCTGTGGGGGCAGGTGTCTGTGAGGGTCAGTCACTGAGAGAGAGCCTCCGGAGGTGCTGGGAGGACGTGGCTGGTGGGTCCCCTGTGGGGGCAGGTGTCTGTGAGGGTCAGTCACTGAGAGAGAGTCTCCGGAGGGGCTGGGAGGACGTGGCTGGTGGGTCCCCTGTGGGGGCAGGTGTCTGTGAGGGTCAGTCACTGAGAGAGAGCCTCCGGAGGTGCTGGGAGGACGTGGCTGGTGGGTCCCCTGTGGGGACAGGTGCCTGTGAGGGTCAGTCACTGAGAGAGAGTCTCCGGAGGTGCTGGGAGGACGTGGCTGGTGGGTCCCCTGTGGGGGCAGGTGTCTGTGAGGGTCAGTCACTGAGAGAGAGCCTCCGGAGGGGCTGGGAGGACGTGGCTGGTGGGTCCCCTGTGGGGGCAGGTGTCTGTGAGGGTCAGTCACTGAGAGAGAGCCTCCGGAGGGGCTGGGAGGACGTGGCTGGTGGGTCCCCTGTGGGGGCAGGTGTCTGTGAGGGTCAGTCACTGAGAGAGAGCCTCCGGAGGGGCTGGGAGGACGTGGCTGGTGGGTCCCCTGTGGGGGCAGGTGCCTGTGAGGGTCAGTCACTGAGAGAGAGCCTCCGGAGGTGCTGGGAGGACGTGGCTGGTGGGTCCCCTGTGGGGACAGGTGCCTGTGAGGGTCAGTCACTGAGAGAGAGTCTCCGGAGGGGCTGGGAGGACGTGGCTGGTGGGTCCCCTGTGAGGGCAGGTGTCTGTGAGGGTCAGTCACTGAGAGAGAGTCTCCGGAGGGGCTGGGAGGACGTGGCTGGTGGGTCCCCTGTGGGGGCAGGTGTCTGTGAGGGTCAGTCACTGAGAGAGAGTCTCCGGAGGGGCTGGGAGGACGTGGCTGGTGGGTCCCCTGTGGGGGCAGGTGTCTGTGAGGGTCAGTCACTGAGAGAGAGTCTCCGGAGGGGCTGGGAGGACGTGGCTGGTGGGTCCCCTGTGGGGGCAGGTGTCTGTGAGGGTCAGTCACTGAGAGAGAGCCTCCGGAGGGGCTGGGAGGACGTGGCTGGTGGGTCCCCTGTGGGGGCAGGTGTCTGTGAGGGTCAGTCACTGAGAGAGAGTCTCCGGAGGGGCTGGGAGGACGTGGCTGGTGGGTCCCCTGTGGGGGCAGGTGCCTGTGAGGGTCAGTCACTGAGAGAGAGCCTCCGGAGGTGCTGGGAGGACGTGGCTGGTGGGTCCCCTGTGGGGACAGGTGCCTGTGAGGGTCAGTCACTGAGAGAGAGTCTCCGGAGGGGCTGGGAGGACGTGGCTGGTGGGTCCCCTGTGGGGGCAGGTATCTGTGAGGGTCACTGAGAGAGAGTCTCCGGAGGGGCTGGGAGGACGTGGCTGGTGGGTCCCCTGTGGGGGCAGGTGTCTGTGAGGGTCAGTCACTGAGAGAGAGTCTCCGGAGGGGCTGGGAGGGAGTGGCTGGTGGGTCCCCTGTGGGGGCAGGTGTCTGTGAGGGTCAGTCACTGAGAGAGAGTCTCCGGAGGGGCTGGGAGGGAGTGGCTGGTGGGTCCCCTGTGGGGGCAGGTGCCTGTGAGGGTCAGTCACTGAGAGAGAGTCTCCGGAGGGGCTGGGAGGGAGTGGCTGGTGGGTCCCCTGTGGGGGCAGGTGTCTGTGAGGGTCAGTCACTGAGAGAGAGTCTCCGGAGGGGCTGGGAGGACGTGGCTGGTGGGTCCCCTGTGGGGGCAGGTGTCTGTGAGGGTCAGTCACTGAGAGAGAGTCTCCGGAGGGGCTGGGAGGGAGTGGCTGGTGGGTCCCCTGTGGGGGCAGGTGTCTGTGAGGGTCAGTCACTGAGAGAGAGTCTCCGGAGGGGCTGGGAGGGAGTGGCTGGTGGGTCCCCTGTGGGGGCAGGTGCCTGTGAGGGTCAGTCACTGAGAGAGAGTCTCCGGAGGGGCTGGGAGGACGTGGCTGGTGGGTCCCCTGTGGGGGCAGGTGTCTGTGAGGGTCAGTCACTGAGAGAGAGTCTCTAGAGGGGCTGGGAGGACGTGGCTGGTGGATCCCCTGTCAGGCTGCAGGGAAGGTGGTGGGTGCTGCCCTTTGCCCCAGAGTCACATGACTGTCTGGCCGGGATTCTGCTGCCGCCATGGCGGGCAGAGCCATGAGGAGTTGGGTGAGTGGGGCCCCTGCAGCTAGGAGGGTGGGACAGCCAGTAGCCAAGAAGAGGGTTCTATCAAAACTCCCATGAAGGGGACATACCACTCAGCTTCACCAGAAAGCAGAGGGGGTGGCCCTGGACTCCAAACCAGACAAGTCCGTCACTGACATCCCGGGAGTCGGCCGAGACAGCTGGACCCTTGCCAAGGCAGCGGACTCCTTGCCCAAGCTCTGCGGGGGGGGGGGGGACGACGAGGATAAAAGAAGTCCTGGGGCCATCGCCCTCCCCCGGCTGGTGCCATGCAGGGTAGGCTGCTCTATGGAGAGAGATGGTGTCCGCAGGGTGGGAGGACGGCCCCTCTCAGGGGTCCTGGTGGCTCTTCCCCCCTCGTCTCTCCCAGAGCCACAGACCCCAGACTCCCCTCACGGGGCCATCGTCCAGCCAGCTCTCCCTCCGCCGGAGCCCGGGCTGAGGGGCTCCACAGAAGCTGTGAGGAGGGTGCCGTGTTTCCAGGGGACCCCCTGCCCCCATCTCTCCCCCCTGTCTCTCCCAGAGCCACGGACCCAGACTCCCCTCACGGGGCCATCGTCCAGCCAGCTCTCCCTCCGCCGGAGCCCGGGCTGAGGGGCTCCACAGAAGCTGTGAGGAGGGTGACGTGTCTCCAGGGGAACCCCCGCCCCCATCTCTCCCCGGAGGACAGAAGCCCTGCTGTTCCCCTCAGCCGGCTGTTATGTGGGCACCTCTTCCGGGCTCTAGTGCTCTGGGTGGGGGAGCCCAGCTGGGGGTCGACGCCCCTCCCTTCTCAGGGGGAACCCCCCAGAAGCTGAGCTCCCTCTCCCACACCTCAGCCCGCGCCCAGAGGAGCAGGTCCGGCAGCCCTTTCCTCGTTTCTGCCCTTCCTGCCGGTCTGGGTGTTGCTTGCTGTCTGATACCTTGGTGCTTCAGCTGGGCTTCAGTTGGTTATTTGGGACGATCCTTCTATATCGTAGTTGTCATTCCAGTTTGGTCCTGGGAGGAGGTGACTGTCACATTCACCTGCTCCTCCACCACCACCACCTTGGTTCCCTCTTGACGGGTATTTTTAATGACTGCACGACGAATGATTGTGTAGATGTGTTTGCATTTATTTTACCCACCCCTTATTATTGGGTATTTAGTCGTTTCCATGTTTTTACTGTTGCAAACGGTTCTGCCAGGAGATCTCCATGATCGGACATCTTCACCCAGATGTCTGACTTTTTCTTCTTGAGATAACGCCCTGGAGTGGAAATGCTGAATGACAGAGACACACAGTTTAGAAGTCTCAGAGACACCAACCCAGACTGCCCTTCGGAAAGGCTGACCCACTGGAGCGTTTTCCCATTGAGGATGCGGCCCTTGAGGGGGCAGAGACGGAGGGCTGTGTCCCAGGCCAGGGTCCCAAAGCACAGTCGTTACATGAGTAAAGAGAGAGAGAAGCCCCGGTGTCGACGGGAGGGGGCGGCTATTTCGGGCGAGACCCAATGGCAGTCTTCACGGCTTTGGAAACAGGAGTCTGATTGCAGAAGCCAGGGCCATCGCTCTCACCAAGCTTCCTGAAACGTCGTGAGTGTCAAGTTTAAATAGCAGAGTCTCTCAGGGAACGGCCTGCGAGCACTCAGCCAAGAAGATATTCAGGCAGGGAAAAGAAAAGAAAAGAAAAAAAGTCGCCCTAGAGCGGCTATAAACGAGAAACATTTGTCATGAAAGTCATTCCAGTGACGTGACTTTGTGGGTTTTCCCCGTGTCCGTCTGTCTCTCAGGGAAGCAAACGGAACCCGCAGGATGGCCAAGACCCGGGTTCAAATCCAGGCTTTACGTCCTCACTGTGTGACCTTGGGCGGCTCCTCAACACTCTGAGCCTCAGTTTTCACATCTGCTAATTAGAGATGAAAAAAAATAATTGCCCCGTAGGATGGTTCCAGATTAGACGACGTCACTCCCGTGTGTATAAACCCAATAAGGAGAAACGAGACGACATCGTGTTAACCCACTCATGCCCACAGTGTCTCCTGAGTGTGTCCGAGAGGCTCCCGGGGGACCCTTCTGAACCAGCCACGTCCCCTCCCCCCCTCCTCCCCACGGCTCCGTGACGCTGCCTCCTCGCCAAGGCTCCTTGAGGGTCAACACACCGGCGGTCAGAGCTGCCCTCTGCCGAGGACCCTGCATTACTGTGGCCTCAGGAGTGGGGCAGCAGTCACATTCATCCGACAGATACTTGCCGAGTTCCTCCTCCTGTGTGCCAGGCACTGTCCTTGGTACCTGCCCTTGTGGTCCTTAGCGTCTAGGAGATGAGTAAAATACTGGTCAGACAGCCCCATCAATAAATATATCATTACAATCCATGCATATGCTAATTAAGAATTTGTGAGAGAGTGTCAGGGAGAACTTACTGTGTCTGGAGGGGGGGGCAGTGGTGAGGGTTAGAAGAGTCTGGGAGGGTTTTCTTGAGCAAGGGACATCCTAGATGATAGCTCAAGGTGAGTCGGAGCAGACGGGCGAAGATGGTGAGGACAGACATTCCACGCAGAAGGAAGGTGAGTGCAAAGGCACTGAGGCAGAAAGCCACGGGGCATATCTGAGGGGTTGAAGGGAGGCCAGAGTGGCTTGTCTCCTACCTCCTAAGTGCAGGGCAGGCACTTTGCCCTCACGTTAGAACAGAGACCGAACAGAGAGCTAGCCACAGACTTTTGGTATGGACAATCTGGGACTAGTTGGAAAGAGGCAAACAGGATAATTTACAATGACTGAATCGGTCCAAATGTGCTCCAGCTCTCTCTCTCTCTCTCTCTCTCTCTCTCTCTCTCTCTCTCTCCCAACCCGCTTCTCCACGGCTGGGCCTGACCTTCCTCCTTCCCTCGCCGGAAAAACTCCAGGCATCTCTACACTGTGGGATCCAGACCCAGCTGAACTCCAGGTCAGAGAGAGAGAGAGAGGAGATGATTTTTGCATTCCTCCCTTTTAAGGTCTATTTCAGAGTCTCTCTTTCTTCCTCTAGGCTTGACCACCTCCCAGGAGGTGGCTGGTGGGAACACCCTTTCTTTGTAGAGGGCGCCCCATCCTACCCATAATATGATCTGTCCAGGCCCCCCACAGAGAGAACAACCCCACACCCCATCTTTTGGTTATTTCATAGCATGTAAAGTTGGAACTGAGGCATGGACCCCCCCCCCCCCGAAAGGTGTGCCTGTATCTCTCTCAAAGCGTTTGATGTTCAGCCTGATCATAGGTCCAAACATCCTGGGGCCTGGTCTCATTTAAACCACCGTGCCTGGCACATCACGGGCTGGTGGTGCCCTAATATCCATCATCCTCTTCTTCTGTTGCGACAGAGCCTCTGATTTCTAGCAGGGTTTATGCCGGCTGGCTTAGAGACTACATTTCCCAGCCTCCCTTGTCGCTGGGCGTAGTCAGCTCAATTCTGGTTAATGGAGAAAATGCCATCTGTACGTTTGTGTCTTCAGAGAAAAGGGGCATTCTTTTTCTCCACTTCTATATCTAGCTTGCTGGAACGTAGCAATGGACACGTGAATGAGGACAACACCAAAAGATGGCAGAGCGGCCAGACAGATGAGCCCCAGGATGTCTGACATCCCAGAACTCCTTGCTCCCCCTCCCCTGCCCCGCCCCGGGACAGCTTACTCCTAGATGGTTAAATGAGAGAAAAATAAGATCTTTAACCGCAGTGATTTGAGGGTCTCTGTTTTCGCAACCAGACTTGAGGTGTCGCTGTGTAAGACGCACCGTGAGTAGCAGGGGCTCGGTCGGTTGTCGTCATCGTCTCCAAAATTCTCCAGGGGACAGGGAGAAACTTGCCAGCCCTCGAGAAGCGTTCTTACAAGGATAACCTCTCAAGGACCCTTGACGGGGATGAAGCAATATCGGATTAAGGTAGATCGTTACGGAAAAACAACAACAGTGCACAACGCGATAATATACTTGGTCGGTCTAGGCGGACGGGCAAGACATAGTTTATGAGGTCACGGGGACTTAAATGTGAGTTTTGGCTTAAGCAGAATGGAAGTATTGATTCTCTCGGAGGAGATGAGAGCGGGGAGGGAGGAAGTTGTGGCGACTCCGGGAGCTGAGGGACCAGAAGGGGAGCAGCGTCCTTGGGCCGCGTCCGGTGTCACTGCCCAGAGAGCACCTTTCCGCTCCCCCCAGCGGCTGTGAGTTCTGAGCTGCGAAGGCGACGTTCCCCGTTGGGTCCCTGTGTGTCGGCTTGGGCAAGGAGCAAGCACGGTGAGGACGAAGGCGTTTGTGACAAGCTCCCTGCCCCTCAGAGGAGGAAAGAGGGGCAGAGTGAGGACGGGGGTTGGGTTTTCCTTGGTTTTCCCACGGAACCAAGGCCACCAAGATGGCGCTGAGTCTCAGAATGGCTGAGCCGTCACCCCAGACCGTGGCCTTCCGTCTGGGAGGGCTGTCTGTAGAGCAGACCCCCCACAGAACCCTCGCCCCCCAGACAAGTCCCCTTACCCACCACCCAGCATCCCCATCCCCAGAGACAGGTGCATGCGTTTGGATTTAGAAAGACCCAAGTTCAAAGCTGAAGAGTTATACATTTCCTACCAGGTGTGTGAACATAGAAAAGTAAATTTACCTCTCTCTCTCTCTCTCTCTCTCTCTCTCTCTCTCTCTTTGAATCTGTTTCTCCATTTGTAATATCTTCTTCATCTCACTGTTAAAAGTGCTTATCATGAACTCCAAGCTCGGTCTGGAAAAAGATGGATTGATCGGCTCGTCGAAAGTAAATGTTCAGCCTTTTCAGAGGATCTGCAGCTCAGCTTCCCAGCAAAACCCGTCATCGATCTTCCCGACGGGACAGAGTGTGGGAACGGGACCCCTGGACCTTGCAGGTGGGGTGGTTTCCAGCCCTGGCTCGACTGCCTACTTAGTAGGGGTGGGGGGTGGTCAGTACAATGGGTACAAAGAAGAAAAACTGTGGTTCCTGTCCTCAAAGTGCTTAAAATTTATAGCTCACGAGACAAACACACACACAAGATCATGTGCCAAAGCCCCGGAAATTCTTCTGCTCACATGACACAACTTGGGGTCCCTCGAGTAGCTGCCCCCACCCCCTGCCTCCCACGGAGCCCAGCAGCCTCGCTCTCTCCCCCTCACGGGACACTCGGGGTCCCTCGAGTAGCTGCCCCCACCCCCCTGCCTCCCACGGAGCCCGGCAGCCTCGCTCTCTCCCCCTCACGGGACACTCGGGGTCCCTCGAGTAGCTGCCCCCACCCCCTGCCTCCCACAGAGCCCAGCAGCCTCGCTCTCTCCCCCTCATGGGACCCTCGGGGTCCCTCGAGTAGCTGCCCCCACCCCCCTGCCTCCCACGGAGCCCAGCAGCTTTGCTCTCTCACCCTCACGGGACCCTCTTCCTCCCCGGGAACCTGCTGGCTTGGCTCGCTCACGTTCACTGGGGCCCGGACCATGTTCAGTGTTTGATGTGAATGATCTCATGAAAGCCCGACGCTTTACGAAATACAGACTGATACATGTCATCCCACCTTGCAGTCGAGGAAACTGAAGCATGGAGAAACTTACTGACCTCCCTGAGAACGCTTAGCTAGAAGGCGATGGATGTGGGATGGAGACCGAGATGCGGTCGCCCCCCCCCCCCACTGGTGAGAAGCCACACTGCCTGCTGGGCTGACACGAGTCACCTGTGGCCTTGCCCCCCCCCCCGCCTGTGCCTCACTTTGTCCCCTGAGCCCCGAAGCTGGGGGGGTGTCAGGGTCCCCTCGAGGCCAGCAGGATCCCCATGTCCGTCAGCTTCTGCACGTGGGTCACCTCAGCACCGTCGACCTGCAGGGCAGCCTGGGTTCCTTTCGCTCGGCTGAATGTTATTTCCAAACGACAACAGAAGTCTGCCCACTTGACTGATCGTTCTCCCTCTCTCTGCAGGGAGGCTGGAGGCAGCCGAGAGAGAGAGAGAGAGAGAGAGAGAGAGAGAGAGAGATGGAGGGGGGGAGGGGGAGAGAGAGAGAGAGACAGAGAGAGAAAGAGACAGAGAGACAGAGAGAGAGAGAGACAGAGAAAGAGACAGAGAAAGACAGAGAGAAAGAGAGACAGAGAGAGAGAGACAGAGACAGAGACAGAGAGAGAGAGAGAGAGAGAGAGGTGATTGACTCGAAGCTCGGAGACCGCTGCATTCAGCCGGTACTTCTCCCCCTCTTTCTAATCGGCTTTGTTCAGTCGGAACACCAGAGCTTGACTTTTGAAGCCAGAATTACACCCTAAGAGCAAGTTGGATTTTATGTTCCAGGAGCTCCTTTCAGGAGAACTGCACTGACTGGTCGGTTCTCTTTCTCGGGGGTCGGAGGGGGACGGGGCTGAGAGGGTCCAGCCCCTGCGGTTTTCACCTGGAGGTCAGTCCCCTCACCGGGCGGAGCCTTTGGACCTGACGCAGCTGATGGAAGCCTCACGGAACCGCCAAGGTGCACGGGAAACGTTTACGCCGCCGTCGAGACTCCACCTCGGGAGAGGGATGCGGAAAGGAAACACACATCCCTCCTTCCTTTCCCTCTCGTTCTCCCTGGTCCTCTCCGAAGGTCTCCAGACCTAAAGACACAAACCGTGGGCCACTAGGCAGCGCCGTCCTGTGTCTGCCAACCCACCCCGCAAATATCTGTCGAGCGCCTGCTGGGTGCCAGGGACCGGCTTGGGGGCTGGGGAGACCGTGGGGAATCAGACACCTTGGTTTTTATGGAATGGGTATTTCAGCGGGACCCACAGGCAGACACAGGCAAACGTCATGTAAGGAACAGGGAAGGGCTGCAGAGAGATGGCGACTGACCCTTGGGATGAGGCCAGGGAGAGTCTGAGAAGTGTGTGGTCCAGCGTCCAGCCACCTGAATGAAGCCAGAGAGCCGTGTGGCAGTGCGGGGGGGGGGGGGAAGGGGGGTAGGGAGCAGGTTGGTCGAAGGAACGGACGGCTGCAGAGCTTTGGGGGTGAGGACTTGCTCCTGGTACCCCAGAGCCAACAGCAAGGAAGCCAGCGTGATGGGGAAGGGGGGGCACCGAGAAGGGGGAGGTGGGGTCCAGAGCACACAAGCCTCCTGCTGCAGCAGGGACATGGGGGCTGTTTTAAGAACAATGGAAAACTAGCAAAAGGGTCAGAGCAGGACAGGACCAGTCTGATGGCTACCTCAGAGGACCCCTCTGGTCCGCACAGGCTGGAAGGGCTGTGGCCGGCAGGTGGAGGCTGTGGGGGGGCGTCCAGGTGGAGGAGGACGGCTGCTCACGCTCCACTGGTGCGGTGGACGAGGCATGGGGCGTCCAGAAGCGAGTCTGTGCTGGAGACGGCGGACCTGGCCCGACTTGCAGATAAAGAGCCCAGAAGCTAAAGAGAGCGAGTAATGGGGCAGAGGAGCCAGAGCTGCACTGGAAACAGCAACAGTGAACGTTCATGGTGCGTGTACCCTGCTAAACCCGTCTGACTCCTCACTGTAGCCCAGGGGTCGGGACCTTTCTGGCTGAGAGAGCTCTGAATGCCACATGTTTTAAAAGGTAATTCCGTGAGAGCCATACAATGACCCGTGTACCTGACGCATTATCCAATAAAAATCTGGTGTTGTCCCGGAGGACAGCTGTGATTGGCTCCAGCCACCCGCAACCATGAACAGGAGTGGTAGGAAATGAATGGATTGTAATACATGAAGATGTTTTATATTTTTAACGTTATTATTATTTTTATTAAAGATTTGTCTGCGAGCCAGAGGCAGCCATCAAAAGAGCCACATCTGACTCGCGAGCCATAGGTTCCCGACCCCTGCTGTAGCCCCTCCTAGGTAGATGTCATTGTCACGGTGGGAAGTTAGGGAGGGGAAAATGACAGATGGTAAAATTGAGCTCCCCCCCCCCAAGAAGAGATTAAGCAATTTTCTCAAGGTCAAGCCTCTAGTAAGCAGTAGAGCTGGGATTTGAACCCAGACAACCGACCCAGTTCACACCCTACTTTCTTCACCACTCTTCACACTGGGCTAAGTGCACTGAGCGCTAGAAGCATGCATGAGATGTGTGGAGGCAGACTTGGGAGGAGGAAAGCCCCGAGGGCTTCCTGGAGGGGGAGAACTTGGACTGTGACTTGAAGGCAGAATTTGAAGTTCTCCAGGGAGCAAGGTACAGATTCCACTCTGGGTAGAGCACAGGCACCGTCACTGGGGCAAGACCAAGCTTGACATGAACCTGAAACAGCACAATTCCACAAGACTGGAGCGTAAGGGGTCTGAAAAATAAGTTTAGAGAGAGTGGCTCCTGAAGGCCCCATGAGCCCGGTCAAGATGTTTGGAATGTCTGAGAGGCCACCAGTGACTACAGGGCACAGGAAAATTGTGACAGGTGTGACACAGGCAAGCACTTTTGTTTACATGGTTACAGATGTATTATTATCTCTTTCTATTAATGTGAATTAGAAAAAATACATGATTCATCTGTCCCACCTGTGATTTCATACCTATGGCTTCAGATGGGAGAGAACTTTTTAAAAACAGGTTTTTTGGAAAGAAAGATGTTCCATCATTTGTAGTCGCATCAGAAGATTATTAGTGCTGTAACATTTGCAATATCAAAAGATTAGGAACCCCTTAAGCGTCCATCAACTGGTTGGCAGATGGGGCAAGTGGCTAGAAAGTGGCCTTTGAAGGTGAGGAAGCGCTTCATGTTCTGAGATAGAACAAGCTTTAAGGTCCATTGCTAAGTTCTAAAGTCAAGCGGCAGAACATGGTCAAATATGCTCCCATTTGTGTTTAAATAGGGTGTGTGTGTGTGTGTCTGTGTCTGTGTGTGTGTGTGTGTGTGGGGGGGTGTTTGCTTATATATGAGTAGACTTTTTCTGGAAAGACACACAAAGGAGTGACAGTTGCTGCCTTAGTCTGCTCATGTTGCTGTAAAAAAAAAAAAAAAACAACCAAAAAACCCAAAAAACAAAACAACTCCATGGACCACTCGGCTAATAAACAACACACGGTTCTGGAGGCTGGACGTCTGAGGTCAGAGCAGCAGCCTGGCCACCTGCTGGCGAGGGCCCTCGTTCTGGTTCATAAACGGGGCTTTCTCTCTGTGTCCTCGCAGGGTGGGAGGAAGGGGGGAGCCCTCTGGGGTCTTTCTTATCGAGGCCCTAATCCTATTCATCAGGACTCCACCCTCGTGACCCAACTACCTCCCAACACTGTTCACAAGGGGGTGAGGGTCCCGGCATGTGAATTTGGGGAGGTGGGGGGGAGCTGCCCGCATTTAGGCCACTGCAGTGGTGTTGTCTCTGGGAGGGGGCCTCTTGGGTAAGGAGGGTGGGAGTTGCTGCTGGACACCTGGCATCGCTTCTGCATTTTGAACCACGTCAATGCCTTCAGAATGAAGCTCAACGGTTTGACAGTCCTGCGTGTGGGCCCTAAATAGGTGCAGATCACCATGGCGGCGGTGGGAGGGGCACAAGTCCAGTGTCTGAGCCCCACGGAATAGACAGGGGGCCCGGGAGGAGCAGCACAGGTGAGGGGAGTTTCATACGGGTGTCTGAGCCCCACGGAGCAGACAGGGGGCCCAGGAGCAGCACAGGTGAGGGGAGTTTCATACGGGTGTCTGAGCCCCACGGAGCAGACAGGGGGGGAGGAGCAGCACAGGAGAGGGGAGTTTCATACAGGTCTTACTAAAGTCCTGGATTGTCCTCGGCACGTGGCCCCCTTTCTCTCCCTCCACCCTTTTCACATCTGTGTTAACTTTATTTTCAGAGCATCCGGTGGGATGGGACCTCATCTCCACCCCCACGAACATGAGACTGTGGGTCAGGATACGCGTTTGGGACCCAAAGCCTGAACAGCCCCGCAGTGCCCACGGTCTGAGGTGGCCAGCCCCCGGACTCAGGTGCCCAGATGGTCTGAGGTGGCCGGCCCCTGGACTCAGGAGCCCACGGTCTGAGGTGGCCGGCCCCCGGACTCAGGTGCCCACGGTCTGAGGTAACCGGCCCCTGGACTCGGGTGCCCAGATGGTCTGAGGTGGCCGGCTCCCGGACTTGGGTGGCCGGCCCCCGGACTCAAGTGCCCAGATGGTCTGAGGTGGCCGGCTCCCGGACTCGGGTTCCCAGATGGTCTGAGGTGGCTGGCTCCTGGACTCAAGTGCCCAGATGGTCTGAGGTGGCCGGCCCTCGGACTCGGGTTCCCAGATGGTCTGAGGTGGCCGGCTCCCGGACTCGGGTTCCCAGATGGTCTGAGGTGGCCGGCTCCCGGACTCGGGTTCCCAGATGGTCTGAGGTGGCCGGCTCCCGGACTCGGGTTCCCAGATGGTCTGAGGTGGCCGGCTCCCGGACTCGGGTGCCCAGATGGTCTGAGGTGACCGGCTCCTGGACTCAGGTGCCCATGGTCTGAGGTGGCCAGCTCCCGGACTCGGGTGCCCATGGTCTGAGGTGGCCAGCTCCCGGACTCGGGTTCCCAGATGGTCTGAGGTGGCTGGCTCCTGGACTCAAGTGCCCAGATGGTCTGAGGTGGCCGGCTCCCGGACTCGGGTTCCCAGATAGTCTGAGGTGGCCGGCTCCTGGACTCAAGTGCCCAGATGGTCTGAGGTGGCCGGCCCCTGGACTCAAGTGCTCAGATGGTCTGAGGTGGCCGGCCCCCGGACTCGGGTTCCCAGATGGTCTGAGGTGGCCGGCTCCTGGACTCAAGTGCCCAGATGGTCTGAGGTGGCCAGCCCCTGGACTCGGGTTCCCAGATGGTCTGAGGTGGCTGGCTCCTGGACTCAAGTGCCCAGATGGTCTGAGGTGGCCGGCCCTCGGACTCGGGTTCCCAGATGGTCTGAGGTGGCCGGCTCCCGGACTCGGGTTCCCAGATGGTCTGAGGTGGCCGGCTCCCGGACTCGGGTGCCCAGATGGTCTGAGGTGACCGGCTCCTGGACTCAGGTGCCCATGGTCTGAGGTGGCTGGCTCCTGGACTCAGGTGCCCAGATGGTCTGAGGTGGCCAGCTCCTGGACTCAGGTGCCCATGGTCTGAGGTGGCCAGCTCCCGGACTCGGGTGCCCATGGTCTGAGGTGGCCAGCTCCCGGACTCAGGTGCCCAGATGGTCTGAGGTGGCCGGCCCCCTGGACTCGGGTGCCCATGGTCTGAGGTGGCCGGCTCCCGGACTCGGGTGCCCATGGTCTGAGGTGGCCAGCTCCCGGACTCAGGTGCCCAGATGGTCTGAGGTGGCCGGCCCCTGGACTCGGGTGCCCATGGTCTGAGGTGGCCAGCTCCTGGACTCGGGTGCCCAGATGGTCTGAGGTGGCCGGCTCCTGGACTCGGGTGCCCAGATGGTCTGAGGTGGCCGGCTCCTGGACTCAGGTGCCCAGATGGTCTGAGGTGGCCGGCTCCCGGACTCGGGTGCCCATGGTCTGAGGTGGCCGGCTCCCAGACTCGGGTGCCCAGATGGTCTGAGGTGGCCGGCTCCTGGACTCGGGTGCCCAGATGGTCTGAGGTGGCCGGCTCCTGGACTCGGGTGCCCAGATGGTCTGAGGTGGCCAGCCCCTGGACTCGGGTGCAGGCTCAGCCCTGCCTCTTTGTTCCTGGATGAGCCTCCTCAACCATCTCTTTCCCAGCGTCTTCTCCCATAGAACTGAGAAGACAACCCTCCCACCAGCCCAGGGTTATTGGGAGGAGGGAATGAGACAGCACACGAGTAGCACTGAGCACAGTTCATGGGAGGCGTGCAGGGTGCAACAGATCTCAGCTCTTGTCGGCCGTGGCCAGTCTAAAATAGCTCCTCTAGATCAAGATACATTTCCACATTTACCTAAGGTTCCACGGGGCATGTAGGAGACCTGTTATCCTCGACAATTTTACAGGTTTGTTACCATGTCCCATTTCCTGACATCCTCCTGAAAACAAAGCAAGAAACATACAAACAATATATATATATATATATATATATATATATATATATATATATATATGCAATGCTGGTACCATTCATGGAACACGGAGTTATTTCAGGAGCTCCGTGAACAGCTGGAGAGTCAGAGGTGACATATCCCCTCCCACATCTCCTTGGGTCTTTCTGACATGTCAAGGAGGACGTCTCAGAGAGGGCTGGGATACTTTTACACCCTTCTAATGTCACTGGGCTGGGCCAGAGCCGGTCTGACTCAGGCCCGCCGGTAGTGCGTGGGTTCCTTGTCTCCGTGCGGGTAAAGATTTCACAGCGTGAGTCCAGGTGGTTTTGAGAGTTCATTTAATAAAGTGAAGCCGAGGAAAAGCTTAGGATAGAAGAGCAATCAGAGGGAGCTTAGGCAAGACTGCTTTCCTCTCTAGGAATGTCATGAGAAAGAAAAGTGAGCCACGCAGGATGGCGTGGACTCACTGAGAAGTCGAAAAGCACCGTGGCAGAGGTGAGTCGAAGAGGGGCTGCTGTTAGCTCGCTGAAAAGTCAGACAAAATGGGACCTTGGAGACAGGGTCAGGGGGTCTGCACAGGAGGAGTTGCCGCTGCCCACTGCTCCCCCCTTTTTGCAAGTCTCGCTGGAAGCACTTTCTCTTAAAGCTTAAGAGAAAGACAGCAGAGGTATACACCCAAGAAATGGGGAGAGAGGCAAAGGCAGGTTCCGGAGGGAGACCTAGACGGCGTCCTTCAACTCGAGGGGTTTCATCTGTCTTCTTTTTAATTAAAAAGAAAATTTTATATATTGATGTTTTAGAAAGAGAGGAAGGGAGAGGGAGAGAGAAACGGCCATTTGTTGTTCCACTTATTTACGCACTCGTTGAAGATTCTTGTCTGGGTCCTGACTGGGGATTGAACCTGCGACCTTGGTGTATGAGGACAAGGTTCTAACCAGCTGAGCTCCCATCCAGGGCCTTTTCTGTTTTCTAAAGGCAGGAATTATAGGGGGGGGGGTCTCAGGGGAGAACCTCAGTGGAATATTCATTCGCTTTCCAGGTGTGTTCTTTCAAGGTTGCGGTCTCACATCTGACAAGCTCAACTTGTGTAACAAAGTTGGAGTCACAAGTATAACTTTTTATTTACCCGTTTGTTTGTTTGTTTGTTTTTATGACATAGTTACCTTTCCTTTGTGGCATATGGATGGCTTTACTTATTTCCGGTTCTGCTACAATGGCATTGGATAAAAGTTCCCTTTATTTAAAAATACATTTATGTAAATAAACATAGAGCAATATGACTAAGTGAACTCGTGCTGCTATTAGCTAAATATGGAAAGCATTGTAAGGGTGGGACTCAAGTGACGGAAAGAGAGAGTGACTAGTGATTCTAAAAGGTTCTGGAAGAAAGAGACATGGGCATTCAGAGGCTGGCCGGAGTGCTCTGTGTGGGTCAGAAAATGTTTCTCTGGAGAGAGCTGGTCTTAGAGTTTAAATAGATATAGAAGAAAGAATGTTTCAGGCAGGGAAACCAGAGATACGGCCCACTGCTTCCAGATCTCCCTGGAGCAGGCTCTCATGCTTGTCTCCAGGGCTTGGGTCCAATGTCACCTCCTCCGAGAAGCCTTCCTGACCTCACTCTAGGTCTGGTCCCCTGTCTAGGATGATCTTAGACTTCCCTCTGCCTTTTGTGCTCAAAACGCTTATCACGGTGGGTGTGTAATTATGCATCTTTTTATGTCACGATCAGATTCATGTCCGAGCCAGCCGACACCTCCCATTAGGCTGTAAGCTTTTCCAGGGCACAGACTCGGCCTACTGATCGTTACTGGAACATCCTGGGTGTCAAGTAGACGGTTTGGCACAAGGTAAGGACTAGTCATTCATCGAATCAAACCACCAAAGAGGGAGGAAAAAAACCCCACCTGTCCCCTGGGGTCTTAGGCTGCCGATGGGAGCTCCTGAATGCCACTGTAAAACGTCTTAGAGGGTTTTCTTTTATCTCAGCAGCACGTAAGCAGGTGGCACTCCGGGCCGGAATATGTCTGTTTGCTTTCATCTAATAGCCATGTTTTCAATTACTCACTGATGAAATAATTTTAACCTTCCTCCCCCCTACAACATCTTCTGGTAAATTGATTTTCCAGGAAGACACAGCACCTCCATTCTTTGCTGCCCCCCTCCGCCCGCCCCTGACACGCCCCATTTTAAGAAGCATGCCCTCAGAGGCTCTTAAGTTTTTCAGCAGATTTTATGGCTGTGGTGCCCACACAGCCAGGTATCCCTTGATTCTCTGGGTCTCTTCTCTCATTTCTCTTTGTTTTCCCAATTTCACCCAAGCTTTTGTCTGCTCTCACTCATTTTTTAAAAATCTTTTTCCTCTGAGGCATAATCTCAAAAAAACACTGGCTCTTAGGGCCGAATCCTCTAGTTCAGGGGCCCTCAGACTTGGAGGCACATCAGAGTCCCTTTAGGGGGTGGCAGTGCTGGTAAAATCGCTGGACCCCCACCTCCCCAAGTTTCTGATTCAGAAGGTTTCTGTGGGGCCCAAGAGTTTGCATTCCTAATGAATCCTGGCTCCGGGACCACATTTGAAAACTGGTGTGGTCATTTCAACCCTAGTTCACTTCCAAACACCTGGGGTGGGGGGCGGGGGCTTCAAAGAGTCCAGATGTGCTGGCCGAGCCCAGACCAACAGAATCAGACCCTCCAGGAGGGAGGCTGAGCCACTGTGGTGCTGTTCATGGTTCCTCTGGGAAGGCTGATGCTCTGCAGCCCAGAGAGGGTGCGATTTGCCCAAAGTCACACAGCAAGGCGCGGCAAAGACAAACTACAGTCGGGGATGCCCGGCTTTCCCAACAGTGCTTTCCCAACACTTTATATCTGTTGCTGACACTGCTAGGCCCTCTTAGATTTCACCCGCCCTCTACAGGTGGGGAAACTGAGGCTCAGAGAGGCAGAGTCCTTTATCGGAGACAGCAAAGGTGGCCTGGGAGCCCACCTTTGTAGCCTTCCAGGGCTACAGCGTGGGGAGGGCACAGGGTTGGAAAGCAGATGCACCCGGACTTGAATTCTGGTTCCAGCACTTGGTAGAACTTGGAGACCCGGTGAGCCTGGGAAGCACCAACCCCCTCGTCTATAGACGAGGGCGAGTGATAGCCCACCCCGAGCGATGGAAGTGTTCTGCTCCCGAGGGGCCCCGTGTCCACCCGTCCTGTCTCAAAGCTGGGGCCCCCCTGGACGGGAGACTCACTCAACCACTACACTCCCTTGAACACTTTGGGGTCAGAGACACCTGAGTTTGAATCCCAGACTGGTGACTGACCTTCGGTGTGACCTGGGCAGCATACTTCACTTCTCTGAGACTCAGTTTCTTCAACTGACAAATGGGACGAGCAGGCCCCCCGGAGTCCTGGCAGGGGTCAGACGGGGACAGTGAAGTGCCCGGCACTGAGCGGGCGCTCGAGACTTGTTCCTCTGTTGCCATGCTCATGAAAACCTCTATCAGGACTGGTGGTCAGATTCACTTCGGTAGGACTGATGATAATCTAAAATGGTTATATAATAATGTCTACTTAAAAAAATTGTTCTGTGTGTGTGACAGAGACAGAGAGAGAAACAGATAGGGACAGACAGACAGGAAGGGAGAGAGATGAGAAGCATCAATTCTTTGTTGCGGCTCCTTAGTTGTGCATTGATTGCTTTCTCATATGTGCCTTGATGTGGGCTACAGCAGACCGAGTGACCCCTCGCTCAAGCCAGTGACCTTAGGCTCAAGCTGGTGAGCGTTGCTCAGGCCAGATGAGCCCACGCTCAAGCTGGCGACCTCAGGGTTCGAACCTGGGTCCTCCGTGTCCTAGTACAACGCTCTATCCACTATGCCACTAAAAATATTTTTATTTCTATCATCTCATTTAATGCCTAAAATAATACCTCCATATTAATATTCCCCCAAACCCTTTCCTTCCTTCCTTCTTTCCTTCCTTCCTTCCTTCCTTCCTTCCTTCCTTCCTTCCTTCCTTCCTTCCTTCCTTCCTCTCTCTCTCTTTCTCTCTCTCTCTCTCTTTCTTTCTTTCTTTCCTTTCATTTTTTAATTAAGTGAGAGGTGGAGAGAGGCAGAGACAGACTCCCACATGTGACTGGACCAGGATCCACCCGGCATGCCCACTAGGGGGCGATACTCTGCCCATCTGGGCCGCTGCTCCGTTGTTCAGCAACTGAGCTATTTTAGCACCTGAGGCTGAGGCCATGGAGCTATCCTCAGCACCCGGGGGCCAACTTGCTCAAACAGTTTGAACCATGGCTGCAGGAGGAGAGAGAGAAAAGAGCGATAGAGAGAGAGAGTAAGGGGAAGGGATGGAGAAGCAGCCGGTCACATCTCCTGTGTGCCCTGATCAGGAACTGAGCCTAGAACTTCCACATGCTGGACTGCCACTCTACCACTGAGCCAACTGGCCAGGGCCCCCAAACCTACTTTCAAAGAGGGAAAGGAACTCTCAGAGAAGTCGTGAACCTCGCCAGGATCAAAGAGCCCATCTGTGGAGGGCTCAGCATTCCTGATGTCGGGGGGTTCAGAGCCTCTGCCCTGTGGCCTGGGGATGTGCTCCCACACTGTTCTGCCCTGGGGAGTTTGCATTCATACAAGAAACTCAAAGAAGGGGGCCCCCTACTGGCAGGGGTGATCTTCTGGGTTGGGCAGTAAGGAGACTTGGATTGGGGCAGGAAGGGGTTCCCCAGGGGTTCTGCAGTCACACCGGAAGGGTGACCCCGCTGAATAACGCTACCCAGAAAAAGAAAGAGTCATTGCTCTTAGAGCTGGCAGGAATCTCAGAGAAAACTGGTACTCAGCTGCCACTCTCAATGATGAGGAGGAGGCCTTGGGTCCCCTTTGCAGGTCTGCCCCCCCCGGACGGAAAGCAGAGGGCCCCACGTGGCTTCTGTGCTGCTGAGCCCTGGTGACAGCAGCCTAGGGGGTCCCCCCACACTCGGGGACCCTGTTCTCCCGTCACCCCATCGTGGGAGGAGCTGTGAGGGAGTCCGGGGCCAGCGCTCTCTGGGCGGGGTGAGTCGTCCTCAGCAGGGGGGGGGCTTTGGGGGGCCCCTGTCGTCCCTCAGGGGCCCTGGGAAGTGAGGAAGGGTCTCCTCCCACCCCGACACCCGCATGGCCCCCACTTCAGGCGGGAGAGAGGGAGGCAGGGCGCTGCCAGTGACCAAGGGCTCCATCCATCGCCAAGCATTGATCTGTCTTTCTGTGTTGTCATGGCAACAGCTCTTCTACTCTGAGAGGGAGAGAGAGAGAAAGATCACCTCTCTTTCAAGCAGAACCTTCAACCCCCTCTCTTCCCCGCCTGGCCCCTCCCTCTTTTCAGCTCCCTGTCTTCCTGCTTCTGGGGGTCCTAGTCATCTCTCCACCTGCTCCTGACAACTTTCCTGGGCTGCCACCCTCCCCCCGCCCAGCCTCCTCCATCCTGACCTTCCATCCTTCCCCCTCCATCCTTCCCCCTCCATCCTTCCCCCTCCATCCTTCCCCCTCCATACTTCCCCCTCCATCCTGACCCTCCATCCTGACCCCCATCCTTCCCCCTCCATCCTTCCCCCTCCATCCTTCCCCCTCCATCCTGACCCTCCATCCTTCCCCCTCCATCCTGACCCCCATCCTTCCCCCTCCATCCTTCCCCCTCCATCCTGACCCCCCATCCTTCCCCCTCCATCCTGACCCCCCATCCTTCCCCCTCCATACTTCCCTCTCCATCCTTCCCCCTCCATCCTTCCCCCTCCATACTTCCCCCTCCATCCTGACCCTCCATCCTGACCCTCCATCCTTCCCCCTCCATCCTGACCCCCATCCTTCCCCCTCCATCCTTCCCCCTCCATCCTTCCCCCTCCATCCTGACCCCTCCATCCTGACCCCCCATCCTTCCCCCTCCATCCTGACCCCCCATCCTTCCCCCTCCATACTTCCCTCTCCATCCTTCCCCCTCCATCCTTCCCCCTCCATACTTCCCCCTCCATACTTCCCCCTCCATCCTGACCCTCCATCCTGACCCTCCATCCTTCCCCCTCCATCCTGACCCCCATCCTTCCCCCTCCATCCTTCCCCCTCCATCCTTCCCCCTCCATCCTGACCCCCCATCCTTCCCCCTCCATCCTTCCCCTTCCATCCTTCCCCCTCCATCCTGACCCCCCATCCTTCCCCCTCCATACTTCCCCCTCCATCCTTCCCCCTCCATCCTGACCCCCCATCCTTCCCCCTCCATCCTTCCCCCTCCATCCTGACCCCCCATCCTTCCCCCTCCATCCTTCCCCTTCCATCCTTCCCCCTCCATCCTGACCCCCCATCCTTCCCCCTCCATCCTTCCCCCTCCATCCTTCCCCCTCCATCCTGACCCCCCATCTTTCCCCCTCCATACTTCCCCCTCCATCCTCCCCCCTCCATCCTGACCCTCCATCCTCCCCCCTCCATCCTTCCCCCTCCATCCTTCCCCCTCCATCCTTCCTCCTCCATCCTTCCCCCTCCATCCTGACCCCCCACCCAGCCCCCTCCATCCTTCCCCCTCCATCCTCCCCCCTCCATCCTGACCCTCCATCCTCCCCCCTCCATCCTTCCCCCTCCATCCTTCCCCCTCCATCTTTCCCCCTCCATCCTTCCCCCTCCATCCTTCCCCCTCCATCCTGACCCCCACCCAGCCCCCTCCATCCTTCCCCCTCCATCCTGACCCTCCATCTTTCCCCCTCCATCCTTCCCCCTCCATCCTTCCCCCTCCATCCTTCCCCCTCCATCCTGACCCCCAACCCAGCCCCCTCCATCCTTCCCCCTCCATCCTGACCCTCCATCCTTCCCCCTCCATCCTCCCCCCTCCATCCTGACCCTCCATCCTCCCCCCTCCATCCTTCCCCCTCCATCCTTCCCCCTCCATCTTTCCCCCTCCATCCTTCCTCCTCCATCCTTCCCCCTCCATCCTAACCCCCACCCAGCCCCCTCCATCCTTCCCCCTCCATCCTGACCCTCCATCCTTCCCCCTCCATCCTGACCCTCCATCCTGACCCCCACCCAGCCCCCTCCATCCTTCCCCCTCCATCCTTCCCCCTCCATCCTTCCCCCTCCATCCTGACCCCCCACCCAGCCCCCTCCATCCTTCCCCCTCCATCCTGACCCTTCATCCTTCCCCCTCCATCCTCCCCCCTCCATCCTGACCCTCCATCCTCCCCCCTCCATCCTTCCCCCTCCATCCTTCCCCCTCCATCTTTCCCCCTCCATCCTTCCTCCTCCATCCTTCCCCCTCCATCCTAACCCCCACCCAGCCCCCTCCATCCTTCCCCCTCCATCCTGACCCTCCATCCTTCCCCCTCCATCCTGACCCTCCATCCTGACCCTCCATCCTTCCCCCTCTCCTGCAGACCTCCTCATCTCTCCTCTCCCTTCACCGGGACCAACCCCCCCCCGAGTTCCTCTCTGCACTCTGCCCACCGGCCATCACCCCAGGCAGGCTTGGGGGGCCACCTCTCTCCCAGACACACGTGGAGGTGCAGGCAAGCCGCAGGCGAGGAAGGGGCCCCCCTCTCTGAGCCTGTTCCTTCCAGCCGGCTGTCCTGCTCCCTGCACCCCAGGCTTCAGCCTCCCTCAGGGGAGCGGCGGAGGCGACCAGACCGCCGTGTCTGTCTGAAATGACCCGGGGAGAGCGAGCCCAGGCTGACCGTCCGACCTGAGGTTCAGTGCTGGCTTTCGGCCAGTGGCTGCTCTCTGAGGCTGTGTTCTCGACTGAGGCAGAGAATGCGAGTGGGGAGCAGCGTCCCCTCCAGAGGCTGTTGAGGACGAGATGAGACAGCGGCTCCCGTCCACGGAGCCTGGGCACCGCGCTGGGCGTCTCATGTATGTAACTCAGTCCCGTGATGCTGTCACATGTGCTATCCTCACTTCCTCACGAGGAGCCTGTGCTCAAGCAGATGAGATCACGCCCCAAGGTCCCCAGCGCAGGAGCGCCGAGGGCAGTTCTTGATCCTGGTCAGATGACAGTCGGGGGACCAAACGTTATACTTTCTGGTCCTTCTACTGGGCCAGGGGCACCCAGATTGGCTGGCACATGGTGGGCGGTGCCCCCTGTCACGACACACGGTCACAGTTAGATACTTTACGATGGGCAGAACCCTGTCCCAGGTGTTAGGAACACAGCGGTCAGTCACATGGTGGGCGGTGCCCCCTGTCACGACACACGGTCACAGTTAGATACTTTACGATGGGCAGAGCCATGTCACACGCAGTCTTTGTCCTGGAAGGACCGAGTGGAGAGGCCGTCGTCGGAGACACAGGCTGTCGGGCAGAGTGGTGGACGGTGTGAGCCCAGACTCTGCAGACACCAAGTTGAGGACACACGTCACCCGGGCCAGGTGCCAGCTGGGTGACCTCAGGCAGGTCACTGCACCTGCCCGGACCCTCGGCACCCCATTTGTACAACGGGACATTCCGTGGAAATGTCCTCAAAGTCGCTGTGAGAAGTAAAGAGAGAAGACAGACACGTGAGACCCAGTGCAATGCCGAGGGTGAGGGCAGGGCGTCCCCGGCTTACGAACAAGACAGATTCTGCAGGTTTGGTCTTAAGTGGAATTTGTATGTAATTTAGAAAAGGTGCATTTACCTATGGAATGCAATTTAGATTGTTTGTCTTTGTGTGTGTGGTGTGTGTGACAGAAACAGAGGGACAGATAGGGACAGACAGGAAGAAAGAGAGATGAGCAGCATCAACTCATCATTGTAGCACTTTAGTTGTTCATTGATTGCTTTCTCATACGTGCCTTGATGGGGGGAGGGGGGCTACAGCAGAGTGAGTGACCTCTTGATCAAGCCAGTGACCTTGGGTCCAAGCTGGTGAGCTTTGCTCAAACCAGATGAGCCCACGCTCAAGCTGGCGACCTCGGGGTCTCGAACCTGGGTCCTCGGCATCCCAGTCCGACGCTCTATCCACTGTGCCACCACCTGGTCAGGCCAGATTGTTTGTCTTGACACAGTGTTTGTTTTTACCTTTCTGCACCTACGAATACTTAAAAGTTTTCAGTCCTACAGAATCTGCCTCATTAATCACCCGGGGATGCCTGTACGGCTGAGATACACTGGACCTGAGGGGAAAGCGGTCAGTATTCTTTAGACAAACCAGGAAAGCCTTCCTAGGTGTGGTGACACTCCTGCAGAATCTTGGAGGGGCAGCTGCTTGCCAGGCAGCCCAGGCAGGGCCGGCCGCTAAGGCAGAGGATCCACCTGGGGCAAAGCCGTAAGACCGTCTGGGGGGGGGGGTGTGTGTGAGGACGGGCGTGAGATCCAACAGCTACCACGGACGGAGGGTGTGCCGTGTGCCTGGCATGGTTTCAGGCCCATGGTTCTTCCTCCTGGCTGCCCACTGGAAACCTGCAGAGGTTTGATCTGTTTTAATATGAATGCTGAGAACCCAGGTTCAAAACCCCAAGGTCGCCGATTTTAAGTGTGGACTCGTCCTGCTTGAGTGCGGGTTCGCTGGCTTGAGCATGAGACTGTAGACATGATCCCATGGTCGCTGGCTTGAGCCCAAGGTCACTGGCTTGAGCAAAGGGTCACTGGCTTGACCAGAGCCCTCCGGTCAAGGCACATATAAGAAAGCAATCAATGAACAACTAAGCTGCCACAATGAAGAACTGATGCTTCTCATCTCTCTTTTCCTGTTTGTCCCTATCTGTTCTGCTATCTCTCTCTCTCTCTCTCTCTCTCTCTCTCTTTCTTGTCTCTCTCACTAAAAAACAAAGAAAAAACCTTGACAATACATACCATATACACAGCCTAATATCTGGCAATAGGAAGTTCCCAATAAATGGGTATTTATTATTTTAAAAAGTGAAATACTTCCTTAAAAATCACTGTGGAATCAGAGGAGCAGTGTGTGCCTCGCCCCACTAACAAAATCTAGATTCTAGATCCTTCTTCCCTTTGGGGTCGGGGGGAGAGAGAGAGAAGACTCGGAGCAGTGAGAGGCTTGGCAGGCAGGGGCCCCCGGCAGGTCCCAGGCTCCAGTACCGGGGAGGCGAATGCCAAAGGACTGGGTCAGTTCCGCCCACAGCGCGGTAGCTGTGCGAGCTTGGACATGTTCCACCGTCTGCCTGGGCATCTGCTCATCAGATCATCCGCAGAACGCAGGTTTGGGTCTTCAAAGGGAAGATGGCTTTGGGCTCCCTCTCTAATTCTGACCAGCCCTTCCTCCTTCTCTGGGCGTGTTCCCACAGTGCCCTCTCCTGGCCATTCAGCAGAGAACAGGGCTGCTCAGGTGGACGTTGTCTTATATTGGGGTGGGGGAGGGGGAAACCAGGCTGCCCGTCTCCCCGGGGCGGGGCGGGGGGGGGGGTTAGAACCCATGGGGGCAGAGTGGATCGTGCACCAGGATAAAACTCAGGAAGTCTGACTTCCAAGAGGGACAGAATTTTAGAAAGAGCAACTTGCAGACTACTAATTGCAACAATGAGTAGATGGATGAAACTATGTATAAATTAAACGCCACAGCATGAATCAAGGGTACAAAGATAATGTCGACCACAAGTGCACCAGGCTCTGGGTACCGCTCTCTTTCCTGAACTGCATCCTCGTGGTGGCACGAGGGCTCATTTGGCTAAAATTCATCAAGCCGTGTATGTGAGCTGTGCCCATGGAATACAGACGAGACTCCAGTGCGCTGGAGTGGAAGCGTGACGTGGTGACCAGGTGACACCCGCCTTTTCACGTCAGCTGTGTTTGTGTCATTACTGGCAGGAGCTACCCAACTGTGACTGTCTGGAGAACAAGGCACCCCCTGTTGCTTTTACGTCTGGGGCTCGGCCAGCCGAGGGGAGCATGTGGCATCGTGTCACCAGCTCCGCTGAGTCCCTGGGACGCAGAGAGAGGCTGGCGGAGGAGCTGACTCACTGGGCTCTTCAGAACGTGCTTGAATGGCCTGGCGTTTCAGAACCAGAGGCGCTCTCCCCGGTTCTGAACCATCCAAGGGTCCGGAGGCCCAAGCTTGCCGATGGGAGTCTGTCTTGAGACAACGTCAGGGCTGAGCTGGGGACAGGGAGGTTTGTCGACCGCCGCCTGCCCAGGGCGGAGTCGTAGTTCACTAAGGCTCAGGCAACCGTGTCACTGTCTTTATTTACAGGTGGCTTGAGGGAAGTTAGGAGGTGTTCTTGAACTCACACCTCAGCGGGTGAGTATCTTGATTTCTGGTCCGGGGCAAAGTGGGGGTCAGTTTCCTGTGGACACAAGGGGGTCAGTTTCCTGTGGACACAAGGGGGTCAGTTTCTTGTGGAGGTTGTAAGATGAGATCATGTGTAAATCTCCTTTGGGTCTCTGAGGTTCTCTGACTTTTGTGAGTTCCTGTTGAGTGTGGAGGGGTCTTGAGGACATCAGGGCACATCACCGAGCCGTGCCACAGGTAACTAGTTGCTGCCACACCACATACGTACACACATACAAGCTCTCGTGTGCATCCATCCACACACACATGCACGGACGCGTACGCACACAGGCACACGTCCTGCCATAATTCTGACACGGGTGTTCCGTCGTCACTGTGCAACGTCACGGGTCACGCAGGGAGGCAGCTCAGCGTGGAAGGAAGAGCAGGCGTTTCGACCTGCCGCAGGCCTGCCATCTGGTCTTGAATCCCGTCCCTTCCTCGGGGTTGTTGACCTTAAACAAACAGCCAGCCCTTTCTCCAGCAGAGATGGGTTTATTCCGGAACAACAGAGAACTGCAATTCGGGGACCCATGGTCTCACAGGGACCCACCTGCACTTTCTGGGATGGCTATTCTCTGGCAGGAAAGAGGAAGTTGGCCACAACGATGTCAACAGGACGAGGACACTCACCGAACAGCCATCGTGCAGAACTGCCGGGGCTCTGGCTGAGTGGGAGCCCTATAACTAAGGATGTTGAGAAGAGGCCGTGTCGAGATCGGGAGGAGGGGCAGAGACCGGGACGGGCTGGTCCCACACTCACGTGCGGCAGATAAAAACTGGGAGGG
Source organism: Saccopteryx bilineata (assembly GCF_036850765.1). Lineage (NCBI taxonomy): Eukaryota > Metazoa > Chordata > Mammalia > Chiroptera > Emballonuridae > Saccopteryx > Saccopteryx bilineata. Next base: position 298,058,050 of record NC_089493.1, on the reverse strand, counting down.
ATGTCCCCCCACTGAGCAGCGAGGGGTCCCTACCCCACACCAGGTCCCCCCAGCCCAGAATTCCAGTGCCGGGAAGAGAAGTCCTCATACCTTCCGGCTGTAAAAACCCACAGGGAGTGAGGTGGAGGGCTGGGGGTGCTGCTGGAGCCCCAGGCAGCTCCTCTCAAAGGTCTGGGGGAGGACTCCCTCAGGCTCTCCCCACCCCCCACTGGGCTCCAGCCTCCGGCAGCAGCTTGACAGGGACCGGGTCATCCAGCAGGAACTGAAGTGTCTGGCGTGAGGGCGGAGCCGGGGGGGGGGGGGAGGGTGGCTTTCTCCCAAACAAACACACGGGCAGAGGCCACTGTCCCTTTGAATAGCCCCCCGCCCTCACAGACTGGCAGGTGGGCGCCCTACCTGAGTCCTCAGCCTGGCTCCCACTGCGTGCCCGCCCTGGGGACTCTCCGAGGCCCCGCCCTCCCAGCTTCTAGGGCCACCGGAGCAGTGTCCAGGGGCTGTCCCATCCTCAGGGGCTGTCCTGGCTCCCGCTCCAGACTTTCTTACGATCTCTCAGACGAGCGAGCGGCGTCCAGCCAGTGGCGGGAGTCAGCCGGTTCACACCGGTGGGGCGGAGCCGACACCTCAATTCTTGTTGAGTTCTGTGAACCGGTTGTTAAAATGGCCCTTGTCCATCTCTGAGGGGGGCGCCTGGGCAGCCGCCCAGTGTGGACATCACAAACTGACACTCCTGACTCTTTCTTAAGGTTCACGCTTGTGACAGTGTCGTCTAAGCACCCATGGTCATGTTCATTCCATCCACGGGTGAAAAAAAAACTTGAGGGAACTATGTGTGTGATATTTGTTGATTCATCCCATAAAACTCCTCATCCCTCTGATGACATGCTACATGTTCATTCCCCCACGTTTGTTACTCCAGAAAACACACGTACAACGTACAGAGAAAAAGTGCCAAACGACACGGGGGTGACAGGCTGTCCTGGGAAATATCTTAAATCACAGATTCATTCTTTTGGGTCAGGTATTACTGAGTATTTTTTCATTAATGTTTTAGAACTCTTTCTTATAACCTCATCTAGTTGTGTGTCCCTCTTTTGTTGTTCTTATTTAAGTATTCAATGCGTGAAATAATATCTTTTTTTTATATATATATACTGAAAACAGTCCTCAGGGCAGAGAGCCAGTTCTTCATTTATTTGAATCCCACGGCTGCCTCTGGCCTTGGCATGCCCTGCACCTCTTGCTAAGTGGCCCAGGGCCGGCACTCCCTGCAGCCGGCCTGGTTCACCGCTTGGTTTTGGCCGGGGCAGCTCCAAGCCTGGCACAGGTAACAACCACCTGCAGATCACTCTGTGGCTCACGCCAGGTCATGCCAGGAAGAACCAGGTGGCCACTGACCTTGGCCTGCGCCCGCGGGGAGGCTCCCGAGCCTGGATCTTCTTTATAAAGAAGAACAAAAGATAAAAAACAAACAAACAAAAACCGGCCCTGGCCAGTTGGCTCAGTGGTAGAGCGTCAGCCTGGCGTGCGGGGGACCCCGGTTCGATTCCCGGCCAGGGCACACAGGAGAAGCGCCCATCTGCTCCTCCACCCCTCCCCCTCTCCTTCCTCTCTGTCTCTCTCTTCCCCTCCCGCAGCCAAGGCTCCATTGGAGCAGGGTTGGCCCAGGCGCTGGGGATGGCTCCTTGGCCTCTGCCCCAGGCACTAGAGTGGCTCTGGTTGCAACAGAGCGACGCCCCGGAGGGGCAGAGCATCGCCCCCTGGTGGGCAGAGCTTCGCCCCCTGCTGGGCATGCCGGGTGGATCCCGGTCGGGCGCATGTGGGAGTCTGTCTGTCTCTCCACGTTTCCAGCTTCCGAAAAATATGAAAAAAACAAACAAACAAAAACAAAAAACAAAACCCATGAACAATAAAATGGCAATCGATGGTTGAATTAAAAATATACACAAACAAGTGGAACAGAAACAGACTGATAGATTCAGAGGCTGTTTCGATGGTGGCCAGGTGGGGAGGGGTGAGGTGGAGGGATGAAGAAATACACGTGTCTGTTGACAGAAGTTTCACAAGGATTTAAAGCACAGTGTAGGGAATACAGTCGACAATATTCTACTGAGTTTGTATGGTGTCAGTTGGGTGCAAGGCTTGTAGGGATGACCACTGAGTGAGTTAGGGAATGTTCGATCCCTGGGTGTAGACTTGAAATGAATATAATCATGTATGTCAACTGTAATTGAAAATAAAATAAACTTTAAAAAAGGAGAGAAAGTTGGGAGTTCTTGTTGGGCTCTGTCAGGTACAGAGGGAAGGAGGTCACCCCCATCTCCAGTGTAAACAAGGTTTCTGTTAATTGCTACTTAGACCAGGGGTCCCCAAACTTTTTACACAGGGGACCAGTTCACTGTCCCTCAGACCGTTGGAGGGCCGGACTATAAAAAAAAACTATGAACAAATCCCTATGCACACTACACATATCTTATTTTAAAGTAAAAAAAACAAAACAGGAACAAATACAATATTTAAAATAAAGAACAAGTAAATTTAAATCAACAAACTGACCCGAATTTCAATGGGAACTCTGGGCCTGCTTTTGGCTAATGAGATGGTCAATGTGCTCCTCTCACTGACCACCAATGAAAGAGGTGCCCCTTCCGGAAGTGCGGCGGGGGCCGGATAAATGGCCTCAAGGGGCCGCATGTGGCCCGTGGGCCGTAGTTTGGGGACCCCTGCTTTAGACCATGCAACCCTGCATGTTCCCGCTCTCTGAACCTCAGACTAGCTCCCTGGTCTGCACGATGGGGAAACTGAGGCTCACTTATCTCCAGACACTCCATCAACGACAGGTCTCCCGGGTGATACTGAGAAGTCCCTTCAACCCTTCTGTGCCTCCGTTTCATCCTCTGTGAAGTCGAAATAACAGCCCCCGTCTCCAAGGGGGACTGTGAGGATAAAGTCAGACAACAGTGCAGTGTGAGGAGGCCTGCGTGTCCTGTTACAGAGGAAACCAGCCCCAGCCCGAAGTGGCATCGCTCACGCTGACAGTGTACGACACCCAGCCTAGAAGGAACGCCTGGTCTAACCATCCTGTCGGCCTCTCTCAGAAACGTGACATAAAGGGGACCCCATGCTGAACCCGACGAGCTCAGGGGAGGCCCGCAGGGCGGTGGGTGGCCCTGCATGCTGAGACCAAGGGCGGTCGAGAGTGAACCCTTCCTAACTAATAGCAAGTCACGGAGGCTGGTCATGTCCTAGGCTGGCGTCTTCCCTGGTGAAGGTCGACCGTCTTGACCTGAACTGAGCGTCCTGTTGTCCTTCTGCCTCTACAGTCGTGAACCTTTGGAATGTCAGAGTCACTTCCTTTTTTTTACAGACCCCCTCACGGCCCCAGAAGAGCAGGGACCACTCAACTCCTGGGCGGGACTGTTACTGCGTTCAGGGTTCACAGCCGACTAGCCTGTACCTCCCCGTGTAAAAGAAGTATGTGTCTGTTAGTGTGACTTTTGATCCGACACCCCAGAGATTTCCCCGCGGCCCCTCTCTCCCGCCCCCCCTGATCAATCCCCGAGAGACGGCGGGCGACCCCTCACGCCTCCGCCTTCCGTGGGAACGTATAGAACACGGTGGAACACAGCCACTCTCTGGGACTTCTGGTCCATTGGGACTCTTCTTCCCAGCCATGGCCAGTTGGGCTCAAATAAACACATACTCATTCTCGATCCTTTTAAAACGTGTCTCACACGGGCGGCGGTTTTCTTTGCTGACAGCTTCCTTGCCCCCCTCCTTCTTCCTATAAAAACCTTCCACTGGGTGTGCTCCCTGGGAGCACCCTTCTGCCTGCTCGATGGGGGGCTGTCAGAATCAGGAACCGCTCAGTGAAAGCTAACTAGGTCCTCGGGCTTATTGGGTGGGATTCTGTGGGGTTTTTTTGTTTTGTATTTTTCTGAAGCTGGAAATGGGGAGGCAGTCGGACAGACTCCCACATGCGCCCGACTGGGATCCACCCGGCATGCCCACCAGGGGGTGATGCTCTGCCCATCTGGGGTGTTGCTCCGCTGCAAGCAAAGCCATTCTAGCGCCTGAGGCAGAGGCCATGGAGCCATCCCTAGTGCCCGAGCCATCTTTGCTCCAATGGAGCCTCGGCTCTGGGAGGGGAAGAGAGAGACAGAGAGGAAGGAGAGGGGGAGGGGTGGAGAAGCAGATGGGCGCTTCTCCTGTGTGCCCTGGTCGGGAATCGAACCCAGGACTCCTGCACGCCCCAGGCCGATGCTCTACCACTGAGCCAACCGGCCAGGGCTGAATTCTGTTTTTTTAATAGTACACGTTAAGTGTCCCTGGAGCATTATTCCCTGTGCTCAGGAAGGGGAAGCTCCCGCCACGCTCACAGTCCTGGTGAACGCAAGATTGTGAGTAAGGGTCTCCTTTTGGTCACAATCCAGGAGGTGGGCGGGCAGACCAAGAAAGCCGAGAGGCAGCTGAGCACATGACCACGGGGATAAGAGGGGTGAAGACGATGAGGATGAGGATGGTGACAAACGTGCCGTAACTCTCCTGTCTGCTGCTTATGTATTGCTGAGTGATTTTTCCTCTCTTATCCACCGTATTTCCCAGCAGCCACCTTCCTCCTGTTTTTCAGAGAAGGTGTGGGAGCCCTTAGATGGCCGGTCTGGGACTCAGGACCCAGGGTTCTGCCCTTTAAAACACAACTCTTCTCAATGATTTCACAGCCAACATTAAGCTGTTCTAATTTTTTTATTTTTTTTATTTTTTCATTAGACGGTCTGGTTTAAAATATGTACAGCCTGTACAACACTTCCCACCACGCACAGTGCCTATTAAATAGTAAGTAGCATTGTGGACCCTTTCTCTGGGCAGGGGGCGGGGCCTGGAGGGAGGGAGGAGGGGGGGAGGGCAACGGGGGCAGGAGCAGCCAATGCAAATGGTCCGGCAGGTGGCTGTGCAACAGGGCTTCAGCCTGTCAAATTATATTTCCCAAAACACCCCAATGGGTGGTGGCTGCTAGGCCTCAGGCGTCTTAACATCTAAACTGCAATAGCTCCGTCTCAGATACAAGAGCCACGCTCCCACTCAGAGATCAGCGGAGGAGTGGGGCGCAGAGGAATCGGCTTCATGTGCAGAGGCAGCGATGGGTCTCAGGCCAGAAGGGTGCTGCCTCTCCTGCCTCCAGCTGCGGGCGGCCGAGGGTCCCCGGGAGGAATGCTGGCCGCCTCCAGAGCCCCAGCCGTGGCCTCAGATCTGGCTGATGGCGTCCTTGGGGAAGGTGTAGGTCAGCGGTGCCTCGTAGAGGCTCCCCCCGTCGGTGCTGAGGTCGTCATCGTCGTCCATGTCATCTAGCACTTTACTGGGCAGCTTCTTCAGTCTCAAGTTTTTCTTCATGGAGTTGAGCTGTCCCTGCAGCTGCTCGTTCACGTCCAGCTACTCCTCCAGCTCCCTCTGCAGCTTCTTTTTAGAGCTTTCCAGCCTGTCGATTTCCTCCTCGGCCTCCTCCACCTGCCGCTTCATGGCTTTCAAGCGCAGGCTCAGCTGGTCCTTCTGATCAGTCAGCGACAGATGCTCGTCGTCCACCTGCATCACCAGCTCCTTCACCTTCCGCTCCAGCCTTCGGTTGGTGAGCTGGAGGCTGGCCCGGTCCCTCTCCTCGCTCTCCAGACGGTCCTCCAGCTCCGCAATCCTGGCCTCCATCTGCACCACCAGCCCCTCTTTGCTGGACCGGTAGGTGCCTTCCAGGTGGGTAATCCGCCTCTTTAAGTCCTTGTTCTGTCTCTCCAGGGAAATCTTGTCACACTCCAGGTCTTGCCGCACAGCTCTCTCCTGAAGTAGCTCATTCCTCATCTGCTCCATCTGTTCCCTGCTCCGAGTGATCCTCTCAGACAGCAAATCCGAGTTATTTCTTTCTTCTTCCAGTTCAATCTCCAGTTGAGACACCTTGTCCTCCATCTGCTTGACTAGTCTGCTCCGGTCATCTTTGAGGTGACTCTTGGCCTCCAGCTCGTACTCCAGGTCCTTCAGCGTCTGCTCCAGAAGCTGCCTCTTCGTGAGTGCTTCCTCCTGAGCCCTCTGGTAGTCCCGTAACTCCTCCTCCATCAGGCGCGTCTCCTCCTGCATCTTCGCGGCAGTCAGACGGAACTTCTCTGCCTCTAGGGTTTTCTCCTTCAGCTGCCTTTGCATTTCGGCCAGCTCCCGGCGATTTTTCTCCTTGTACTCATCCAGCTGGTTCTGCAGCTCCAGTGTTGACGTGCGGGACACCTCGACGATGTCGGCCATCTCCTTCTGCAGTTTCTCGATGGTCTTGTCAAGGTGCCACCGCTCATTCTCCATTTCGTTCTTCAGTCTCCTTAACTGCTCCTTCTGCTCCGTCTCATCTCTTAGCTTCTCTGACAACTGCTTCTGCTCCTGGGTGGCCCGACTCAGACTTCTCTGAGCTCCTTCGAGCTTGCTCTCCAGGGCCCGTCGGGCTGCCGTGGCTTCTTTTTCTTCCTTCCTTGCACGCAGGAGGGCCTCCTCTAATTGCCGAGTCTCCTCCTCGTACTTCTTGAGGGTCTCCTTCGCTTTGGCTTCATCACCTTTGATATCAGCCAGCTGCCTCTGAAGCCGGGCGGCGCTCTGCTCCAGCTCTGCCAGGCTTCCCTGCAGCCTCTTCTTCTCCTCCTCCAGAGCCTGCACCTGCTCTGCAGCCTGGGTCTGCTCCAAAGTGGGGTTCCGACTGGCCAGGACTTCAACATTCTTGGTCGCCTCGTCCACGCTCTCCCGCAGGGCCTGCAGCTCGGCGTCGTACTGCTCCTTCAGCTTCTCCATCTCCTGGTCGTGACTGGACACCTCCTCCTTCAGGGCTCCCTTCAGGGCGGTGAGCTCGCGCTCCCGCTTCCTCAGCAGGTCTTCCTGCTCCTCTTTGGCGATAAGCAGGTCCTGAAGGTCCTGCTTTGCCTGTAAGAGTTCCTCAATCAGAGCCCCCTTCTCCCTGTCTTCAGATCGTTTAGCACAGTCCAACTCATCATGCATTTCTGAGAGCTGGTCCTGGAGATCCCTGATCTCAGTCTGGTGCTGTTCCCGTTCCATCTTCACCTTCCAGGTTTTTCCGGAGCTCCCCTTCGCTTTCCTCCAGTCGCTGCTGCAGCACGGAGTTCTCCTCCACCTTAGTTGCATGCTGGCCCTGGAGCTCTTCCAGGTTTGCTTTCATTCTCTCTCTCTCTTCTTTAATGTTCTGTTGATTCTTGACTTCTAGTTGAAGCTTTCTCTGAAGTTCAGTCACTTCTGTGGTCAACTTGTTTTTCTGTTCCAACAGATCTTTGACTTCAGACAAAGAATTAGAAGCTTGATTATTTCCTTGCATGCTTCCTGCAGCTCGAGACTTTAAAGTCTGGATTTTCTCAAAGACCAGGTTGACTTTTCTTTTAGTAGCATCATCATTATCTGTGCTTCCTTCTTTGAGATAATTGTAAAGTATCTGCTTGGCCGTCTCCTCGTTGGTTTGTTGAGTGACCTCTTGCTGGCCTTTTAACAGATCCGGTGTGGCCTGAGTATTTGAGGTGGAAGTAAATGTCTTCACAGAAATCTTCTTGGCACTAGAGTCAGGGGAGGTTGCAAGGCCCCGACTCTGTAACATCAGCGTGGCAGTGGCTGTTTTGATTTCCTCCTCCTTCTTATTCTGTGCTGGGAGGGAGGAAGCATGAGCCGTAGCACTTTCCTGACCACTTTTGTTTTCGAGATCTTTGCTCTGCTGGGGAGGCCTGGGGTGGGCTCCCTGCAGCTTGGCGGAGGCACTGCCGGCCCCCTGTTTCCCACGGGGCTCCTGGCCAGGCTGCCGCTGTGGGCATACCTGTGAGGGGCGCAGCAGGTGCTCACTGGACTTGCCCAAGTTCCTGCTGAATTCGTTTAGGTACTCTGAGTTCCCCTGGAGACCAAAAGGAAAGGCACTGTCCACGCTTCTGGACCTCTTCCTATCTTCTGGATTGATTCTGTTTCGCTTCCCAGACCTTCCCCTTCTCTGCAGCCCAGGTTTTTGGTCAAATTTTTCAATCAACTGATCCACGCCAGGAATTGATCCCGTATCAATATCCCGCCCAGTTCCTGGCAAGAAGGGGATATACCTTCTGTTCTCATGACGATTCACATTGTCAGCATGGATGGCACATTCTTGATCATCGAGTAAAAACCTGTACAAGGAGTTGGCCGAAGTGGGCGTTGTTGATGACGATGAGGATCTCCGAGACCGAGCTCCATCCAGAATGGCGCCAGCTGAATCTTGTCTCCGGAAGGGAAGCACATCTGGCCTGGCCTTCTTGGTTTCAGACTGGGTGTGTGGGCTGTGGGCAGGTAGGGACCTCCCGCTAGGGGAGAGGACCTCCTCCACCAGTCCCTCCTTGGCACAGCTCTGAACATTCACGCAGACCGAGGTCTGCTTCTTGGGGTCATCTATGACCACCGAGCTGCACACACGAATGGCTGTCACGTTGGATCTGGCCAGGTCTTCCAAAGGAGGGCTGGTAGGCTGGGAACTACTCGGTTTGGGAAAGCAAGTCCAACCCTTCTTATTGTTGGTACTATCTTCTGTTAAGGTTTTCAGACAGTTACTCTCAGGAGGTGGGTGCTTTTTTAAGTTCAACTCATTCTTCTCGGGGTCGTAGGGCTGCAAAAGCTCTGGATGCCTCTGAAAGTTCAGCACATAGGATGGCTTCATGAGCTCCTCTTTGTGTTCTAGCACTCCATTCTTGCCCTCAAAGAGAGAGGGTTGCTTCAGCGTTCTGACTGAGCTGGGTGGGGCATACGGGTTTTCTGGAAGCTGCAGTTCCTCTGCACTGTTCTCCTCTAGTCCAGCCCCGTTGCTGGGATGCACAGGCAGGTTATTTATCACTGCAGATGGAAATGATGGCCCATTTTCAGAAAAAGATGCACCTGGCAGGCAGCACTCTGTGTTATTCAGGACTATGTAGGGGTGGCCATCAATTCCCTGTACCCGAATACTGACACCATAGGACCCCGCCTTAGAGTGCTGGGAATGCCTTGATTTTTTGGTTTCATCACTTGCAAGTCTCAGATGGACCCCGTATTCCTGCTGCACGTGTTGATATTCACCAAAATACAGCTCCATGGTTCACTGCTTCCGCGCCGCCAGGGTCTCCAGGTCCCGCTCCCGCCGCAGCCAGCAGAGCCGGCTAAGCTGTTCTAATTGGATATTGTTGTTGTGTTTGGGGGTTTTTTTTGTGGGGGGTTTTTTTGCTTCCTTTTTTTCTAAATTGCTCATTTGAGTCTTGGTTTCATCTACTCTCCTGTTGATTCCCTATAAATTATTCTTCATTTCAGACAGTGTATCCTTCCTCTCCGACTGGTCCCTTTCTTATGTCTTGATGTTCTCACGGAATTCACTGAGCGTCCTTCTCGCCGGTGTTTTAAACTCTGCGTCCAGTCGCTTGCTTGTCTCCATTTTTTTTTTTTAATAATTTTTTTTAGTTCCTTTTCTGGAGTTTCGTTCTGTTCTTTCCTTTGGGACACATTCCTTTGTCTCCTCATCTTGGCAGCCGCCGTGTGTCTGTTTCCGTGTATTAGATAGAGCTGCTGCCTCTCCCAGGCTCGGCAGAGTGTGGCCTTGTGTGGCAGGTGTTCTGTAGGGTCCAGTGCTCAGCTGGGCGGGAGAGGACAGCTAACAGGAGAAGAGACACGGCTAGGGACTTGAACTCGGGAAATTGGATTCAGGTCCTGTGTCCTGTAGGTATGTACACATATGATTATGTATCCACGTGTGTGTGTGTGTGTGTGTGTGTGTGTGTGTGTGTGAGAGAGAGAGAGAGAGAGAGAGAGAGAGAGAGATAGGATGAGTGTCCCTATGTTTCTTTCTGTACTAAGCTGTATCTGCATAACTCAGTGTGCGTATGTTAGCACCTGTGTGTCCGTGACTGTCAATGTCTGTGTGAGTGTGAGGACTCCTGTGCTGGCAGATGCCACACACGTGTCAGTGCATGTGTGTATGTTCCCATGTGCCTGCATGCTAGTGGATGTAGCTACGTATGGTGGCACATTTGTGGACAGATGGGTGTCTATGTGTGTATGTGTTGTGTGTGTATAGACTGAAACAGAACACAGTGTCTAGTTGAAAACGTATGCTCCACATTGAGGCTACCCAGGTTTAAGTCCTGAATCTAGCATTTAAAAGCTATAGGCCCTTGGTGACTAATTTCTTGAAGCCTTGACTGATTCATTTATAAACTGGGGGTAATGACAGTACCTATCTTCAATATCTAATGTGAGGTTGAGTTATTATAATGCCCTTAACACACGGAGAGTCATGCCTGGAGCACAGGACTTGTTAAAAATGTTGGCTGTTATAAGTCACTCACTCGTGACAATAAATATGTGATGGAGCCCGTGGGACCAGGTGAGGACCTCGTGTGCAGAGGTGGGTCTCTGGGCATGTGGGGTTGAGAGCATATCTGTTAGAGTGGGTATCACACGGGTACATAACCGCATGTATGGGTGTACGGGTCCCGCGTCTAAAGCTACCCGGGTGTGTGTGCTTGTGATCGGCCTGCGCGTCTCTCTGTGTTTACATCCCACCAGATTTGAACCTCTAAGGACAGGGACTGTGTTTCATCTTCTTATCCAGGATCTCGGACCTGGGACATAACAAGTTGTTGATCAAATGAATGAAGTATAGACTGGACATTCGGTAATTGTTACTCACACACCAGACTCATTTGTAACTAGCTAGATGATAGGCAGATGGAAAGAGAGAGATAAAATAGGAGATAGATGATAGATTATAGATAGATAGATAGACAGATAGATAGATATAGATAGATGATAGATAGATGATAGATAGATAGATATAGATAGATAGATGATAGACAGATAAATAGATACAGATAGATGATAGATATAGATGATAGATAGATAGATAGATAGATAAATTATAAATACAGAGATGATAGCTAGATAGTTAGATAGCCAGGTTCAGCTCTAGTTAGGTAGAACCCCATGTCCCAGGGAGTTCCAAACGTTGCCCTTGGAAACCTTGTGGGTGATCATGAAGTTTCTTTGAGGGTCTGAGGAGAAGGGGGTCACAGACGTGGAGAGCTAAGGCACCAACAAGATTCTGTTTGCTCTGAATCCCTACCTGTTGGCTGTGTATTCAGCCCTGTATTGAAAGAAAAGGTTCCACTCTCATGTCTGAGAGTATTGCTCCAGCCCCGTCCCCCGAGCCCTGGAGAAGAGCCCTCTGGCCTCTCTCTCGGGTCACCTCGACCAGTGCACATCCTCCCGCAGGATGTCGGCGCCCTGAACCCTCTGAACTTCCCGGGGACACAGGAAGCCATTCCTCCCAGAAACCTCTCTCTTACAGAAGCTGGTCTCCAAGCGGCCGTGCTGGTCTCCCTCAGGCGGGACCCACGGCTGTGCTCGTGTGGGATGAGCTCACTCCCGGCCCCAGAGCAGGGGCCCAGGAGAAGTGGACCCCAGCAGGGAAGTCAGACCGGCCCCTGGTGCAGCGTGTGGGCCCTGGACTGGGACTCAGCGTGACCCTGCCTTGCCCGTGGTCATCGAGGGGCTCAGACAAGTCACAGGAAGGCTGATGTCAGAGGAGAGAGGGGACGGGAAGGGGCCAGCGAAGAGGAGCAGAGAGGAGGGCGTGACGGATGGAAAGACGGACAAACCGTGGCTCGCCTGGTCTTTCTGTCCCGGGACTCGGTGCTCCTGCATCTTCGTAGCTAACACCCTATTTGCCCCAGTCCATTGGAGCGGCTTTAGTTACTCGAAACCACACCGTCTTGGGGCGAAGCTGCGTGTTGGAAAGTCTCTCGTGCACGCTGCTCCCCGCCCCCCCCCCGGCTCTGGTCCCCCCCCCCGCTCTGGTCTCGCCCCCCCCCGCTCTGGTCCCTCCCCCCGCTCTGGTCTCGCCCCCCCCCCCGCTCTGGTCCTGCCCCCCCCCCCGCTCTGGTCCCGCCCCCCCCGGCTCTGGTCCCTCCCCCCGCTCTGGTCTCGCCCCCCCCCGCTCTGGTCCTGCCCCCCCCCCGCTCTGGTCCCGCCTCCCCCCCCCCCGCTCTGGTCCTGCCCCCCCCGCTCTGGTCCCGCCCCCCCCCCCCGCTCTGGTCCTGCCCCCCCCCGCTCTGGTTTCCCCCCCCCTGCTCTGGTCTCGCTCCCCCCCTCTGGTTCCCCCCCCCCCCGCTCTGGTCCCGCCCCCCCGCTGCTCCCCGCCCCCCCCACTCTGGAGTCGGCCCTGATCTGTTCCTTCTCCCTGAGACCAGCTTAGAGGGGGTGCTTTGTGAGGGCTCGTTAGAGGCTTCTGGAAAGGGGCTTCACCCGTCTCCCAGGCTCTGTGGCTGCACCCCAGCCCTCCCCCCCCCCCCCCCCCGGCAGAATAGATGCCTCATTTTCTTCTAGAATTCTCTGTGTAGCCCTTCCGGAGAAAACGTACCACTAGTCACCGCCGGAGGGGCGCTCTGGGGTGACAGTGTCTCTGCACCCTGATCAAGTCACCGCCGGAGGGGCGCTCTGGGGTGACAGTGTCTCTGCCCCCTGATCAAGCAGTTCCCCCAGCATTCGGGGCCCGGGGTAGGAGCCTGTGTCCATAATCGTAAGCACCCCAAAGAGGCTGGTGGTGTGGCGGGGGGCGCGGGGCAGCTGTGGGGACCAGACAAGCCATGGGGGCCAGTCTTTCCCGGAGCGGGGTCTCCACAGAGTGGCCCCTTTCCCAGAGGTTCCCGTGGCGATGGTGGAGCCCCGTGATGGAAACAGGTCAGAGGATACAGGTGACAGAAAGGGTCATCTATTCAGATCATCCGCAGTCGGAACAGGGGGTGCGCCTGGGAGGGGCCTCTCCCACCAGCTCATCCCGCACCCCCTTCTCCAGGGTCGTGGCCCCTCTCCCCTAGCGTTACAGAGGCGTGCTGCTACATTTGGGGTCAAAGCTGGAGTCACAGAGAAGCTATCAAAGTTCCTTTCCAGAAGCTGTTAGGAATGAGAAAGTCAGCCCCAGCCGGGCCGACAGAGCCCCCACCACGAGAAAAGCAGGAATCTAAAGGCGCTGGAAGTGCCCCCCACCCGGGGGGAAGTTCTTCTCCTCCCCAAACCGAGCCCCGCCCGGCGTCTGCTGACACCAGCACTGTCTGTGGACTCGGAGGGAGGTCCCACAGAGCCATGTGCAGAGGACCGGGCGCCCAGCTGAGCTCAGAGCAGCCCCGCCAGGAGGACGGGCAGGAGGAGCACGGGAGTGACCGCCAGGAGCCCTGAAACGCAAGGAAGATGACTGTCAGGCGTCCGGCAGTGTCCCTAACATCGGTCTGTCCTACAGCCCCTGGGAGCGAGCAGAGTTCGCCAGCCACCAAACTCTCTCTCTCCATCGTGCCTTTGGGCACACCGGAAGGCGCGCCTCCCAGCCTCTGCGGGGAGGCGGGACTGCGTGGTGGACTGTGGCCACTGGGTTGTGGGCAGAAGTCACAAATGCCATTTCGACCCCTGGTCTTTGCAACCTCTTATGTGATTCTCACAGTCTCACCCCCTCCCCCAGGAGCATTCGTTAACACTCAGTGACCTCCTCGTGTCCCCAGCCTCCTGCCGTCCAGATCTGATGATTGCAGCCCTGGCTGCCACCTCGCTCCCTGACGACGAGAGCCCCACCCTGGAGAGGGTGGAGGGGTGAGCCGGAAGGAGCCCCAATTCCCGGTGACTCTGCGCTGTGGTCCTATGAGCCCTGGGTTGCTTGCCCCTGGATTTCATTCATGTGTGAGAGAAACAAACTTCTCTCCCATGTTGGAGGTGTTCCCACCCCCGCCAGGAACTTCCGATCACATCTCTTCTTCCTAAGGGACCTTGTCACCTTCTGACTGTCTGCCTCCCCACAGGGAGGGCGGCCACCTGAACTCTGCTGTTCATCCTGCGTCTCAGTGCCTAGAAGTGTGCCCGGCACACGGCTGGCACTCAGTGAACGCTGGCTCCCCTGCTGGACCGCGGACCTTCCCAGAACTCGCCCTGGACCCGACTCGTCTCCGTGTCCACAGCGGCTGCCCACTGACGGGGCTGAATGGACAGGCACTACGTGGGGGAGGGGGAGGGGAGAGCGTGGAGGGGGGAGGGATGCGGAAAAGGGCAGGAGGAAATGAGGTACCTACCTGCGGTCCTCGGGGATCCGTTCACGACACCAAGAGATGGGGCACCTGGAGACGAGAGCAGGAGGTGAGGGTTCCCCCCCGCCGTGCGCCTCGGACTAGGCGGCCATGACTGCCCCCTGTCCCCCCGGACCTGGCCACCGCGTTGTGCGGGGACCTAAACACATCTCATGCCCTGGAAAGTTTAATCCGCCTAAGATTATTCTCACGCCCATGCGATCGACGAGAAACGTCAGTGACTTGCAAAGTCACCCTCGCTAAGAAGTAGCAGCGCTGGGATTCGAACCCCAGTCTGTCTGATTCCAAAGTGGAAGCTCCTGCCCCCGCCGCCTGCTACCCTGTGACAAACCGTGAGGCTTCCAGGGGAGGGCTCAGGGACAGGGTGGAGCTTCCTTCACAGGACAGCCTCAGCCACTCGTCTGGGGCATGCAGTTATGACCTCCCTTCCCTGTGCTCTGGGGAGCGTCCCCTGGGGTGGTGCTGATCAGGGCGTTCTGCACAGCGCCAGCCACAGTCGTTACTGTTGTTGTTGCTGTTACTACTAACATAACATTACAGCATCCTAGTTATCTTAGGACAATATATATATATATATAGTATATATATATACTATATATATATATACACACACACACACACACATATATATATATGGTCTACTGGAAAGTTCTGTCCGTTTTTGGAATTAAACAAAATACAAATTTTTCTTACCGTCAATAGACTGTATTAAATAATATAATTACCATTATTATTAATGATTTCTTGCCAGCGTGAGGGCAATTTGTATATCCCATTTTTGAAAAATGTCTTATCTTTTGATGCAAAAAAATTGAACCAGGGCTTGTTTGATATCAAGCCTTCATTTTTGAATTTTTTGCCCTTCAAAAAATTTTGTAAGGACAAAAAGAAGGGATCATCGGAGGGTGCTAAGTCCGGGGAATATGGTGGATGTGACAGACATGCTCCTGTAGCATTTCTTCCTTGTTGAAGTTCGTAAAAATTACAGTGGTGTAAATGAACTTTATCAGTAGCCATGGGTACACTATGGCTTCACACATAAGACTAATGCGAATCAGCTTTGTTTTAGTTAATTTGCTACGTCAGTATGTATACATTAAGTGGTAAAAATAGAGAGGCACCCATGTGCCAAGTAAACATGTGCTTATGTGTCGAAACTTGTTGTGATAGAAACAGACAGAACTTTCCGGTAGACCTTCTATATATATATATATTTCTATTCTTTGGGGTTTCTTGACTCCTCTAATTCCAGTGGGGATAAGAACCAAGACAAGGACAGACCCATGGGTCAGGGCGGATGGAAATCTGAGGAGCAGTAAGAGCATCCCATCATGCCCCCAGAACACCGTAACTGGGCTGCCAGTCACAGTCGTTCACCCGGAAACAAAGCTGGGCGAGGACCTAGGCTTCATCCCGAAGGGACTGCGCTGCCGGACCCGGCAGGAGTGACAAGGAACAGGCGTGTGCTTTGGAATCGGACCGGGTTGGGTTGGGCTTGATGCCGACTCCAGGGGCTCACAAGCAGGGACTCTGGTGGAGTCCCCTTAATCTCGCTGAGCTGACAGTCTCCAGCCTGCCAAGTGGACACAGTCAGATCCCGACCGAGTCTACCGGTCCTGAGGGCTGAGCCTGGTCTCCACCGCACAGGGGACCCCGCTCCAGTGGGAGGTGCTGCTGTTCTGGCCCAGAGCACCTCACGGACAGACGGACCCCCTGGCGGGGCTGCACGGAGGAGGCAGAAAGGGCTCTCCACTGTGAGCCTGGCAACTCGAGGCATCTGTGGTGAACAGCCAGCGTTTTGACCACTGGGTTTGTCAGCAGGAACTGGCCACTCACCTCTCCGAGTGATGGGTCCCAAGTCGAGAACCATGGCTGGGTCGATCGCCGCTGCTTCCCGGCGGAGTTGGCCTCCGGAGCAAAACTGTGAGGATGGAGAGTTTTCATGACGTCAAAATGTAAGAGGCAGTGCAGCCCAGCTTGGGCCCAAGAAGGGAGCCCACATACAACACGGCATCAACTCCAATGCTGTGCCTCTCTCTCTCTCTCTCTCTCTCTCTCTCTCTCTCTCTCCCCCTTCTTTTTATTGAAAGATGAAGAGGCAGAGACAGACTCCCTCATGTGCCCTGACTGGGATCCACCCAGCCAGCCCAGTATGGGACGATACTCTGCCCATCTGGGGCCGTTGCTCCGTTGCTCAACAATCGAGCTATTTTAGTGCCTGAGGTGGGGGCCATGGAGCCCTCCTCAGTGCCTAGGGCCAACCTTGCTCGAATGAACCATGGCTGCAGGAGGGAGAGAGAGAGAAAGAGAGAGAAGGGGGGAGGGGATGGGAGGGGTGGAGAAGCAGATGGTCACTCCTCCTGTGTGCCCTGACCGGGAATCGAAGTTAGGATTTCCACACACCAGGCTGACGCTCTATCGCTGAGCCAACCAACCGGGGCCAGTGGTTATCTATTTTTACTGTTTTGTCTGGCCCACTTGGGTTAGGATCCCGTCTCCACTCTCTTCTTAGCTGAGTCATGTGGGACACATGGCCTCACCTCTCTCTCTCATTATTAAATAGCTTCTTCCTCATTGGAAAAATTAAAATGAGGTCTGTCTGCCCCGTGTAAACCGAGTAAACACTCAACAAATCTCAGCTCTGGGATCAGGCAGCGTCCGAGCGGCGTTAAGGCCGACGACGCTGGGGTCACACCGCAGCCGGGACACGTCCCCGCTCTGACACTGTGGAGCTGTGTGGCACTTGGGCAAGGGCCTTCTCTGAGCCTCGGTTTGCTCATCTGCCCAATGGGGTCAATAAAAGAATCTTCTTCCAGCGTTGTTGTGATGGTTAAGTGAAACAAGGCAACGTGAAACTTTTAGTGCTTGACACAGAGTAAGCGCTAAAAACAAAAAGGCCACTAATACTGTAATCGTCTGAAATACGCCTTGTGCTGAGAACTCCTAGTGGACAGGGTCCTCCAGCTGGGGGCACAATAACTGCTTATACCTGGGCTTTGTGGGGGGGTTAAAATACGTCCATTCAACCTGACCAGGCGGTGGCACAGTGGATAAAGCGTTGGACTGGGATGCAGAAGACCCAGGTTCGAGACCCCAAGCTCGCCAGCTTGGGCACAGGCTCATCTGGTTTGAGCAAAAAAGCTCACCAGCTTGGACCCAAGGTCGCTGGCTCCAGCAAAGGGTTACTCAGTCTGCTGAAGGCCCACAGTCAAGGCACATATGAGAAAGCAATCAATGAACAACTAAGGTGTCGCAACAAAAAACTGATGATTGATGCTTCTCGTCTCTCTCTGTTCCTATCTGTCCCTATCTCTCTCTCTTACTCTCTCTCTGTCCCTGTAAAAAAAATTAAAAAAATAATTTAAAAAATATGTCCATTCATCCTTCTTTCTTTCCGTTTTCACTCCCTCCCTCCCATTCATCCACCCATCCATCTCTTCATCCGCCCAACTTTCTTTCCCCTCCCCTTTTCTCTTCCCTTCTTTCTTTTCCATCTATTCATCATTCCAATAAATATCTACAGCGAGCCCGCCGGGCTCCGGGTCAGACTCTGAGGAGTCCCAGCAGATACTCACCGGCTTGCACCGCTGACGGAGGGCATCGCAGAGACGGACCTCACAGTGCAGGAAAACCAGGTCGTAGCTGCCGGCAAACCGGAACATCTGCAGGGAGAAGCGTCCCTCGGAGGAGACGCCGTTCTCCTCCACGGAGAGGGTGGGGTCGTGCTCATTCGGACAGCTGCGGAGGGGACGGAGGCAAAGGTCTGATTTCTAGACGAGCTCAGGGGGCCTGAGGCCCCTGACTGCACCTTTTCTCTGTGTCCGGCATTAAAAACAGCACCAGAGAGAGTGACAGAGCTCCCCTCCCCCAGTTTCCTCCCAGCCTGACATCAGCGTGCATTCCTCCAACGTGCTGTCTACCAGCCCATGGAGTGGAGGCGTTTTGGACTGTAGTCTCCGGAGCGAGAGACAGACAGACGGGTCAGATTCCAGCCAGACCTACATTCCGGCTAACGGCTTCTCAGCCGTCCCGAGCCCCCCGCTCCCCATTTGTGGAGAGAGGAGACAGGAAGATGGGCTTCCTGGGACTGACGTGAACATTCGGGGAGACAGCCCACGGACACTGCGAGTACAGCGCTAGGCCCAGGACCGAGGTCCGCGTGGAAACAGGAGCTAGGATGAGTGCCGTGGCCCGTCTGCCGATCTACAGACGTGCATTTTCCTTTTGTTTCTGCCCCGTAACCATGGCCGATGCTGTTCTGTCCCCTAATGCTTGTCATCCTGTTTCCACGCTGTCCGTCGGTGCTCGCATCTGAATAAAACAGCCCGCCATTACTCGAGAGAGCCCCTATTTTGAACAACGAGCTGACTGTCCGTGACCAAAAAAAAAATAATACCGAAACGAGAAATAATTGCACGTCTTCACCCGGCCCGTAGACTTCGCATCTTAGGTACCATCTCAGGAGCAATGTTCCCGAGTCAAAGGGTGTGGTCACGAAACGGAACGAGTTATTTTCCAAAAAACGGTAAGTCAAGGTGCACAACGGGCACGCAGGAATAAGGGGATCGTTTCTACTCCTCCCCCACACCCCCCCAAAAAAATCCACTGAAGCCAGAGGTCCCCCCCCGAGGCGCACGACACCTGTCTCTGATGATGAAGTACTTCACGGGGTCCGTCCGGTTGGCCGTGGGCGTGGCGTAGCAGTTCCTCAGCAGCAGACGGAACCTCCCGGTGTCCCCTCTCTCCAGGAAGGCGCCCACGTAGAGCGTGGAGTTGAGAGACAGCAGGGCCTCCGCCCCCTCGAAGGGCAGCGTGTAGTTCTGGTCCCGGAAGAGGGCCATTCTGACGGTGAACTCTCCTTCGCCGGCCAGGCTGATGTTCACGGAGCTGAGACAGGAACACACACACACACACACACACACACACACGAGCGTTTGGGGAATGACCAGGATTAACAAAGCCCCGCTTCTGGGCAAGCCTGGGAGGGCCAAGGCACATCCTGGATCCCTAAAGATACTCTCTGTCCGTTGCAATCGGCGTCCCCATCTTCCAGGCACTGAACCCCGAGAAATGGGTGCGCCTGTGTCCGAGGGTTCCCGCCCGTCCCCCCTCCTCACAGAGCATACCTCGCCCCTCCAGCCCCTGTCCTGTCACCTGCAGAGCAGAACTTGATACCAGGCCTGTGTGTGTGTGTGTGTGTGTGTCTGTGTGTGTGTGTGTGTGTCACTGCCTCCTACCCAACAATCTTCAGTAATACGCCCATTTTAACGAGAGGAACGGCTTTCACTTGTACTTCTGTATGAACCTGGGGCCACCCCGCAGTACAGTCCAAGCACCACGGAACCAGGAAACGTGTGTCCCTCTAGCCCTGCTCTTCCATGAGGCAGGGGTTAACGAGGGGAAGGGAAGGACCCCTAGACTCCCGACACCTTCAGGAGGTGGTCAGCCTAAGAGCGCCGAACTCATTCCAACAGGGCCTCCTTCCCGCACGGTGATCCAGTGTGGGGGGCGGGGGGGGGGGGCAGACAGCACCCCCGCCCCCGCGGGGAATCCCGCTCACGAGGATCTTTGGTTCTGTTTCTGGTGAGTGTTGATCTCATCAAAGCTGAGCCACCCCGAATCCCACGTCTGCAGGGAAACCTTCCTGCTCCCACAACTAGATCGGGGAGCCTGGCTCTCTGATCCCGCAGCACCTGTGTTAATTCCTACATCGCATTCACCCCACTCTGCCGTGACTGCTGTCACGAGCTGTTCGATGCCTTTTCTCCTCAAGATACATAAAACTGTCATATAGTTGTTGTTTTTTTTTTAGTTCCTTAGCCCATTTAATTAACAGCGGTTCGTGCTGCTACATTGTTCATAATAATAAGCTTCCATGGCCACAGAACAGTCTATGTCCACCTCGTGTCCTGAGCGTCCATCTACGACGGACAGATGGGACAGGATGAATGGTTGGCCCTGGCCGGTTGGCTCAGTGGTAGAGCGTCAGCCTGGCGTGTAGGAGTCCCAGGTTCAATTCCTGGCCAGGGCACACAGGAGAAGCGCCCATCTGCTTCTCCACTCCTCCCCCTCTCCTTCCTCTCTGTCTCTCTCTTCCCCTCCCGCAGCCAAGGCTCCACTGGAGCAAAGTTGGCCCGGGTGCTGAGGATGGCTCCGTGGCCTCCACCTCAGGCTCTAGAATGGCTCTGATTGTGGCAGAGCAACGCCCCAGATGGGCAGAGCATCGCCCCCTGGTGGGCGTGCCGGGTGGATCCCGGTCGGGGGCATGCGGGAGTCTGTCTGACTGCCTCCCCGTTTCCAGCTTCGGAAAAAAAAAAAAAAAAAGAATGAACGGTCACAAGCACGGAAGCCTCTGAGGGTGGGAGACCGCGCCCTGTGGACGGACACCCTGAGCCGTGTGAGCAGCCAGCGTGGCCGGGGCCGGGGCCGCGGGCAGAGAGGGGCGAGGGTCAGCGCCGTACCTGACGATGGGCCGCAGGGCCGTCTGCAGGCTGACCTGCATGTCCAGGGGGTAGGCGCACTGGAAGTGGACGCTCAGTTTGGTCTCTCTGAGGATGAACTCGTCGGCCAAGGACAGGGTGTTCCTGTAGATGGCGTGAGTCTCGTTTCTCTACGGCGTAAAGAACAGGAACACCCTGATGTGTTTCTGTGCGCAGAACTGTCTGGAGCTCCCAGGAGGCAGCGGGCCTCCTCCCCAGGAGCACAGACAGGGGCACTGACCCTGACGGGAAGGCGGGGTGAGGGCTCCAGATCGAAAAACTTACCGCCTGGAAAGGAGGTAGGACCACCCTCCTCGTCCCTCCGCCGGCCCCTCCCCTGTCACCCCTAATTAAAACGAACATACTCATGGCTGGATTTGATTGAGCCCAAGCTTCAGACCTGTTCTAAGCTCTTTGCACGGACCAACATGCATCGTCCCCTCCACCCCAAGTGACCCGGAGAGGCTAAAAGGACTGGACCAAGGTCTCCCGGCGACTCAGAGGGTGCTCCCACGCCTCCCCCCTCCCCGACGGCGTTGGTGTGACTGAGACTCACTTCCAGAATGTTCCCACAGGCATGAGCCTGAGGAGGGCTGGTGACAGAAATCCAGTTCTTCTCCTCTCTCTGCGTGAGGCTGCTGCAGCTCTGGTTCCTCAGGTAGGCGGTGACGTTGTCCCCAAAACCCAGGGCTCCCAGCCGACACTTGTCCAGGGAAACCTTGATCTCCGCGTCCCCGCAGTCCAGCTGAGGCTGCAGGCTGTGGATATCTGGAAAGTCGAGAGGGGAGTAGGTCGAGTGGGTGGGATTCTGGAAGCACGGATGGGCAAGGCCCACATTCCTCACCTTGGGGGGAACAAAAGCCATCATGCCAACCAGGAGGCAAGATACACTAGAAGGGGCCTGAGACACAGGAGGGGTTCACGCTCAGGCTCGCAGTGGGCAAGGTTGGCAGAGAAGCCCCGGGTCTGAGTTTAGTCAGGGCTTCCGTGTCCAGTTCCGCTTGGGGGTGAGGGTCTCTGCAGAAGCAGGACTGTCCTGTCCTCCAGACCAGAATCAAAGCCTGCACATCTGACCATGTTCAGAGTCACAGCATTCATTCATCCATCCATCCATCTATCCATCCATCCATCCATCCATCCATCCATCCATTCATCCATCCATCCATGCATCCATGCATCCATCCATCCATGCATGCATCCATCCATCCATCCATGCATCCATCCATCCATCCATCCATTCATCCATCCATCCATCCATCCATCCATCCATCCATCCATCCATGCATTCATCCATCCATCCATCCATCCATCCATCCATCCATCCATCCATGCATTCATCCATCCATCCATCCATCCATCCATCCATCCATTCATCCATTCATTCATTCATCCATCCATTCATGCATCCATTCATCCATCCATCCATCCATTCATCCATCCATCCATCCATTCATCCATCCATCCATCCATCCATCCATGCATTCATCCATCCATCATCCATTCATCCATCCATCCATCCATCCATCCATCCATTCATCCATTCATATCACATTCGCAGGCCCTCATTAGGGACCTGGGAGAGATCAGGGCCTGTCTACGGCCGTCTCATCTACGGGTCATCTGCCTCTGCTGACTAACCTCCTGGGATGAGAAGGGCGTCCCCTTCAGAGCCTGGCTCTTTGGGAAGACTCTGATTTACTGTATTTCCCCACGTAGAAGACACACCTTAATTTTGGGGCCCGAAATTTAGGAAGAAAAAAATGTATTCCATAAAGTTATTGAACTCAAGTTTCATTCATCATAAAGTTCATGCAACTCCTCATCAGCGTGAAAAAGTGGGAAATGCAAGTAAAAATCTACAACCACTGTATAAAACACACCCAGTTTTTAGACCCCAAAGTTTTCAGGAAAAAAAAGGTGCGTCTTCTACACGGGGAGATACGGTAATTCTACAAGAGCCCCGTGTGGTGAGAGTCTGATTAATATATTATCCCTGTTTTACAGATGAGGACACTGAGGTTCAGAGAGGGTGGGTGGCTGGTCTCAGGCCCGCAGACCTATTCATGGCCAACCCAGGCCACGTCCCTCACGGGTAGACTCTGTGGGTATTTGGAGGCGGCTCCCGGAGCCATGGGGTCCTCGTCCTCAGGACCGGTGCTCCCTGTGGGTGCTCCCTGGCCCACGCCAGAGCTGCTCCCGGAGGCCTGGGGCTTGTTGCCTCCCTGCCTTCCCACCTTGGCAAGCCCCCTGGCTTAGAGAACTCACATTCCCTGACCTGGTTCCACTCCCGCATCCCCCCCATCCCTCCCAGCCTGCTGACTCTGGTCCACACCTTGTCCTGGCTCTCTGAAGCTCCTCCCAAACCTTCCTTCTGCAGTGGGGACCCAGCGTGGTCCCCACGGAGCCGGCCACTGAGCTGCTCACCAGAGCTATTGAGATCCCGTCTGCAGGAGCAGCCCCAGGAGCCGTTGAGGTAGAGGCACTCTTCCTCCGGACGACAGGCCTGGTCACACGTCTCCCCCGCGGTGGCGGGGTCTGGGGGCGAAGGGTGGAGGAAGGGGGTCAGGATGCAGAGCTGGGAAGACCTGAGGCCCCCAAAGCCAACGTGTCCCTCGATGAGAGCACGGAAGCCCAGCCCACAGCGATGCGATCCTTAGTGGAAAGGTCACGCCTCAGCCTTGAACTTCCCGAGGACCCACGGTGGGGTGGGGGGAACTGCCCTCTCAGCGTGGAGGACACAGCAGGCACTGTTGTGAGCTCTTCCCAGGTGTGAGCTCATTCAGTTCCCATGGTAACCGGAGGAGGCAGGGTAGCATGCTGGCAGAGAGCTGTGTGATGTTTGGAGAGCTGCTTAACCTCTCTGTGCACCAGAACCACTGTCATGGGTGGTGGTGGTGACTATATAATATTTACCTCATGAAGTTGACGAGCAGATTAAATGAGTGACTCGCCGGAAGTACTCGCTCATTGAGGATGGGGACAAGGACATTATAAGGACTGTGTGTTAGTTGTTATTTTTCCTGTTATCCCCCTTTTTAAAATTTTCGGATCAGAACACGGAGGCTCAGAGAAGGCAGTTATTAAACTGCCCAAATAAGACCCGTGTCCGAATGAGCCTGCATTCTTGATACATTACGCTCCATCCACAGAGGTATGGGGGAGCCCCCCCCCCGCATTGGGAGAGTTCGCCTTTGGTCACGTTGAGAATTTCTTTCCCCGAAGCCAAAATCAAAGACAGACGTCAGCATCCGCCGTGCGCCTCCCCTCCCCCATTCTAGGGGCAGCCTGCCCCTCGAGGGGCGAGAGCGGCCCTTCCCCAGAAGCACGCTCAGCACCGGGCATCAGGCCACCACAGTGTGGCACCGTGTCTGTGTCGTCCTGGGATCTGGGAGCACCTGTGTCAGAGGGCCCAGCGGAGCCCAGCCGAGCTCGTCAGTGTGCCCTGCTTGGCATAGAACTGGGCGTAATTCTGTGTATTTGGTATGATTTCGTTGGGTTTTTTTTTTTTGGGGGGGGAGCGTCTAGGAACGCTCCCACATTTTTTTCCTATCAAGAAACGGCAATTGGCCCTGGCCGGTTGGCTCAGTGGTAGAGCGTCGGCCTAGCGTGCGGAGGACCCGGGTTCGATTCCCGGCCAGGGCACACAGGAGAAGCGCCCATTTGCTTCTCCACCCCTCCCCCTCTCCTTCCTCTCTGTCTCTCTCTTCCCCTCCCACAGCCGAGGCTCCATTGGAGCAAAGATGGCCCGGGCACTGGGGATGGCTCCTTGGCCTCTGCCCCAGGCGCTAGAGTGGCTCTGGTCGCAACAGAGCGACGCCCCGGAGGGGCAGAGCATCGCCCCCTGGTGGGCAGAGCTTCGCCCCATGGTGGGCGTGCCGGGTGGATCCCGGTCGGGCGCATGCGGGAGTCTGTCTGGCTGTCTCTCCCTGTTTCCAGCTTCAGAAAAATGAAAATAAATAAATAAATAAATAAAAAGAAATGGCAATTGCTTTTTTGCTTTTCACCTCATTTCAGCTTATGAAATGTTTCGTAGGAACGGCCGACTTCTAGAGATCAGGGGAAACCTGTATCAACGGATCGGGCGACTTCACCCTGGAATCCAAATTTCTGGTTTCTGCCTGAGCATTGGAAGAGCTGCCAGCCCTGGGGCAGTCACCGGCCGGAGCCGGGTTAAGGCTGCTCAGCACCTGCTGACCGGGTCCCCTTCCCGCGCTGACCGGGTCCCCTTCCCGCGCTGACCGGGACCACCTCCCGCGCTGACCGGGTCCACCTCCCGCGCTGACCGGGTCCACCCCCCGCGCTGACCAGGTCCCCTTCCCGCGCTGACCAGGTCCACCTCCCGCGCTGACCAGGTCCACCTCCCGCGCTGACCAGGTCCACTTCCCGCGCTGACCAGGTCCACCCCCCGCGCTGACCGGGTCCCCTTCCCGCGCTGACCAGGTCCACCCCCTGCGCTGACCAGGTCCCCTGCCCGTGCTGACCAGGTCCACCTCCCGCGCTGACCAGGTCCACTTCCCGCGCTGGCCCCGGGGGCGTTTCCCTGGGTAGCCACGCCCACCCCGCCATGGCCTCGAGGCCCCCGCCGTCGCTCACCTGTGCAGTATCTCAGGTTACACCCGGGGGTGCCCTCCAGCTGGTAGACGTGGTACCCCCCCGGGCAGGCCTTCACCTGGACCTTGGCATTCCAGTAGCAGCAGTTGCCTGCCCAGTGGGCACAAGCCGTGCGGGTGACCAGGCCCTCCGCGAGGGTGGGGTGGGCCCCGTCCAGCCACATGGGCGCAGAGGTCTGGCACCTGTTTATGGGGACACAGGACTCGGGCATCCGCACTCCTCCCTCTCCCACAAAGCGGACCCAGTCGCGCAGGGTATTGTCACACAGGATGGCTCCGTTGGCGTTCTCTGTGCTCCGAGAGGGGTCATCCAGGAGCGTGTAGTTCAGGCAGGGCTCCACGCAGAGCGGGGGCTCCGGAGACCCGGGCGCTCCGCACAGCAAACCCAGCGCGTAGGACCCGCCGGGAGTGGGGTTTCCGGAACCTGGAAGGCAGGGGTCCCCAAACTTTTTACACAGGGGGCCAGTTCACTGTCCCTCAGACCATTGGAGGGCCAGACTATAAAAAAAAACTATGAACAAATCCCTATGCACACTGCACATATCTTATTTTAAAGTAAAAAAACAAAATGAGAACAAATACAATATTTAAAATAAAGAACAAGTAAATTTAAATCAACCAACTGACCAGTATTTCAATGGGAACTATGCTCCTCTCACTGACCACCAATGAAAGAGGTGCCCCTTCCGGAAGTGCGGCGGGGGCCGGATAAATGGCCTCAGGGGGCTGCATACAGCCCGGGGGCCATAGTTTGGGGACCCCTGCTGGAAGGCAACAGGGCGCTGGAGTTTCCTGAGCAACCCCCTCCCCCCAGAGCCTACAGGACCCACACTCTCTGCTTTGGATGTGCTGAGAACCCTAAGGAGGCACGTAGCCATTAATTAAACAGCAGCCTTCAACACCTTGGGGGGCAGCAGAATAATAAGACTCTTTTCCAGTATTTTAAAAGCATTAAGAACATCAGGCCCTGGCCGGTTTGCTCAGTTGGCCAGGCATGTGGAAGTCCCAGGTTCAATTCCCGGCCAGGGCACACAGGAGAAGCGCCCATCTGCTTCTCCACCTCTCTCCCTCTCCTTCCTCTCTGTCTCTCTCTTCCTCCCGCAGCCAAGGCTCCATGGGAGCAAAGTTGGCCCGGGTGCTAAGGATGGCTTTATGGCCTCCACCTCAGGTGCTAAGAAGAACTCAGTTGCTGAGCAACAGATCAACACCCCAGATGGGCAGAGCATCGCCCCCTGGTGGGCATGCCGGTGGATACTGGTCAGGCGTATGCAGGAGTCTGTCTCTCTGCCTCCCTGTTTTTCACTTCAGAAAAATACAAAAAAATAAAAATAAAAAAATAAAGTAAATAAAGTAGAAATGAAAGTTGTCACTAGCTCATCTTCTCCTAAGTAACCACGTCTTTGTTGTAAGCCTCAAACCCTTTCTGTGCCTCTGATTAAAATATAGCTGTTTAATGGGTTTAAGGTAGTACAGATTCTTTTTCCCCCACTTGCATTTTTTCTTAATATTATCACAGAGATTTTTGCATCACCTGCAGAGGCAGATCTAACACAAGATTCCTCAGCCTGACGCTATCGATGTTGTGAACCGAATGATTCTGTGCTATGGGGCCGTCCTGCACGTGGGCGGACACTTAGCAGCCCCCCCAAGCTCTTCCCACTAGAGGCCAGCAGGACCCTCCTCTCCTTCTTGTCTCCAGAAATGGACAAATGTCCCCTGGAGAGCAAAACTACCCCCCCCAGTGGAGAACCATTGACCTAACAGGACCATTTCTAGTTATCGATCTCATGGGGGTTTTTTATTATTATTATTATTGAATTCAGGAATCGTGGTGTGTGAAGGACTTCAACGAAGGGTCAGGGCCACCCACTGGTCACTCTGGGCTTAAATCCAGCTCCACACCTGCGGGCTGGATGACCTTGGCTGGCCTCTCCACTCCCCTGCGACTCATTTGCAGAACAACACCTGTGAGCTGGTGGTTCCCAGCCGTCACCCATTCCCAGCCACCTGGGATCAAGATGTTTGTCACAGCTGTGTCCACCTGTCCTATTGTTTACTTCATATGGCTCTCCACCCCCCCCCCAATGATTTTCTTCATAAATTTATTTCACCCCCAGGAATAATACCTGGGATGCGTAGGTATAACGTACTGGCTAGTTCATATATGTTTAAGTCATGTGAAAAATATGTAGAGCCATCAAAAATTCTTTAGCAGTTCGCCATACACCCTGCACAGGCATCTTAGGGTATGTATGGCCAATTTGTGGAGATCGTCAGAGGGTCACGTGAGATGACAGGTGCAAAACTCAAGCACAGCACCTGGGTCCTGGCGGGCATTCCAGCTAGTGCCCTCCGTTAGCTCCGACGTGGAGAACGGTGTGTGTGCCCTAGCGGTGAACCAAGGAGGCACACGGGTCCAATGCTCGTGATACACGTCAGAGGACATTTTAGAGCAGGGGTTCCCCAAACTACGGCCCGCGGGCCGCATGCGGCCCCCTGAGGCCATTTATCCGGCCCCCACCACACTTCCAGAAGGGGCACCTCTTTCATTGGTGGTCAGTGAGAGGAGCATAGTTCCCACTGAAATACTGGTCAGTTTGTTGATTTAAATTTACTTGTTCTTTATTTTAAATATTGTATTTGTTCCTGTTTTGTTTTTGTTTTTTACTTTAAAATAAGATATGTGCAGTGTGCATAGGGATTTGTTCATAGTTTTTTTTTATAGTCTGGCCCTCCAATGGTCTGAGGGACAGTGAACTGGCCCCCTGTGTAAAAAGTTTGGGGACCCCTGTTTTAGAGAAAGGTTTTCAAGCCTTGCCGATGTGTCTGCTTGTTTCAGAGAAAGGAGTCTCTGTGCTTATTATACTTGGATTATTTCCTGCACACACTGGATTTTTTTTCCCCAAGGGATGTCATGTGCGGAGTTCCTCCCTCCCCTCCCTGCCCCCCGCCCCTCCACAGGGGACAGGTGCAGAAATTCCCACCCCAGTGTTGACCCTGGGACCCTTTCTACAAGCGCCCGTGTGCACAACCCTCAAATCCTTTTAAGAACCGCAGGAGCTCGTTAAATATATGACCCTCTCGTTCTAGAGACGGGCCGATGGGTCTCCGGGAAAGAGAAGGCACCTTCCCAAACCGGGTCCCCGAGTGGCCCCCTAATTCCTGTCCTCATAAATCCGGCTCTCTGATCTCACCAGTTACGTCAACGGGCTCCGACTCTCCCTGCCGGGGAAGTTCCTGGATTTGGCTCTTTGAGGAATAATGACTGGATTCTGGCTTTTCTCTTCTTGCGCGTCCTGACTTCTAGCTCCCTCTCAGTCTCCTGCTCCTCTCACTCACCCAGAAATGCCTTTTCTGCACTTGACTTCCCTACTCATTCCCCCCAGGTATTTGGGGGTATCTGAGACGCCAGGTGAGCAGAGAGCACTCACCTTGCTGCTCTGCAGAAGTCCGGGTCAGAATGCAGACGGCCACGGCCAGCCACAGGGCGTAAGAAGCCGTCATCGTCTCCGTAAGCTGAGACATGCAGGTCACTCAGTGCCGGACAGACAGACTCTCCATACAGCTAGGGGGAAAAGAAAGACCCAGGTACGGGTCAGAGTGACAAAGGTCGTGTCTCTGGGTGTGAGTGTAAGAAAGGCACTCACGGCCCTGGCCGGTGAGCTCAGTCAGTGAAGAGCGTCGTCCCAAAACAACACCACTGTGGGTTTGATCCCCGGTCAGGGCACACACACAGGAAGCAGCAGGACAGAGTGCAACAACGGAGGAACGCTTCCCTTCCTCCTCCCCTCTCTCTCCCTCCCTCTCCCTGTCTCTCTGGAAATAAAAAAGAAATTAAGCCCCAGCCGGCCGGCCGGATGACTGGGTCAGCTGGAGCGTCATTCTGGAGTGAGGAGGTTGCCAGTTCGAGTCCCTGCTCAGGGCACATACAGGAGCAGGTCTGCGTTTCTGTCTCTTTCTCTCCCTGCCTCTCTCAAGAAGAAAAGAAAGGGAAGGAAGGGAGGGAGGGAGGGAGGGAGGGAGGGAGGGAGGGAGGGAGGGAGGGAGGGAGGGAAGAGAAAGAAGAGGCGGGAGCTCGCACCGGTGCGCCCACTGGGCCCCCCCTGTGTGCCAGCACTGTGCAGGGAGTCAAACAGAGTTTGCTTAAGACAACAGAGACGGAGAGGCGATCTTCACGAACGGTCATATCGTCCACAGCGGGTGTGACTGGTAGGAAGGAGAGGGGTAACCAGAGGTGGAGACTTTCCCAGGGGACGAGGTGGACGGCAAGAAAAGGCAAAGCCAGTGTAGAGCCGGACGGCACTGCGGAACATTCTAGACAATCTCCGGCTGGTTCCTCCTTAGGTAGAGGGGGAGGTGTTGGAAATTGGGTGGAGGGGTTGGGGTGCTCTGACTCCCTGCAGACAAAGAGAACAGCCGCCCTCCCTTGAGTCTGTGGCTCAGGCCCTGTGCTGAGAGCCCCCCGACCCGGGTCCTGGGGGGCGCCGGTTTCTGTGAAGCTGAAACCATGTCAGGCGTGAGCTCCTCGCTTGCTCCGAGAACAGTGTCTGGCGTTCGGGGGGTGCTCCATGAAGGTCTCAGAAGCGAGCGTGTCAATAAAGGAGGAAGAGCTGTAGAAACAACAGCTGTGAAGAGGCTGCCAACAGTCACAGGAGTAAAACACTCTCTTTTGGGGACCCTTTTCCTCGAGGGGCTTCCTGCAGCCTCTGGAAGACCCCTGTTAAAGACCGTGGCCTATGTCTGGGAGGGATATCACAAAAATGTTCATGAGAGGGCATCCCGGACCGGTCACAAGGTGACATCTGGAACCCTGGACGAGGGCCAGCGTCCAGACTCCTTGCTGCGTTTTGAAAGTTTCCAGAAACAAATGACCCGAGCAAGTCCAGTGGGTTTAGTATCGGGGGAGGCCCCCAGGACCCGGAGAAAGCCTGGTGAGGTGTGAAGCAGGACTCACCTCGGAGTGAGAGCACAGAGCGCTTATCCTCCTCCTCCGGTCAGCCCTGAAGATGCGAGTCTGCCGTGGACCGTGCTTTTATTGCAACGTCCAGCCCATGTGGCTCTCCCCCATTGGTGCTGACGGAGGCTGGTCACCCTGCCCAGTGCAAACACTTCCAGCAGCCTCTCCTTCATGCGACGGCCTCTTACCTGCAATAGCGAGACTGTCACCTCCCTTATCTTCAGGGGACGTGTTCCAAGACCCCCAGTGGGCGCCAGAAACCACGGATAGTGCCGACCCCCACATACACTGTGTGTTTCCTACACACAGGTACATGTGACAGCGTTTAATTTGTCAATGAGGCACAGGAAGAGATCCGTGACTAGTAATAAAATAGGACAGTTATGACCATCTACAGCAATAAAGTCATGAGAACGCGCTCTCTCTCTCTCTCACACACAATATCGTAGAGCCCCGCACTCACCCTTGCTGTGTTGACGAAAGAGGACACAGTGACCACTGATGAGCTGCAGTGTGTGACCCACGGGGACCTTGTGACGTAGCTCAGGCTCCTGCTGGCCTCCCGACAGCACGTCAGAAGGAGGGTCACTGAGCCACGACGGTGCCGCATCCTCCTCCCGCACACTGAGTGCCTCGTCCGTCCTCACGAAGCGTCTGCCGTCCCCGGGGCCACAACTCTTCAGTCTGAGGGTGACAACAAAGCCGCACAGACGTCTCTCTGCTCTCTCACGATCTCACCGGTAGGAAACTCGGTCTAACCGTCAGTCTGAGCGACCTCAGCATACTGTCTTCTTGTTTCCTTAATAAGTCAAAAACTTTCACCATTTCATTTAAAGGAAGAACCTTAGCCTGACCAGGCGGTGGCGCAGTGGATAGAGCATGAGACTGGGACGCAGAGGACCCAGGTTCCAAACCCCGAGGTCGCCAGCTTGAATGTGGGGTTGTTGGCTTGAGAGTGGGATCACAGACGTGACTCCGTGGTCAGTGGCCTGAGCACAGGGTCACTGGCTCTGCGGGAGTCCCCTGGTCAAAGCACATATGAGAAAGCAATCAATAAACTACTAAGGAGCCGCAGCAAGGAATTGATGCTTCTCATTTCTCTCCTTTCCTGCCTGTTTGTCCCTGTCTGCCTGTCTGTCTCTCACTCTCTCTCTCTCTGTCTTTCTTTCTAAAACAATAAAAGAAAAACCTCAGGGCTTCTCTTTGTCGTATCTGAATTACAGCGTCACCCCTCTTGTGCCTTGAAGCCATTATTAAGTGAAACAAGGGTGACTTGAGCAGAAGCACTGTGACCTTGGGACACTGACTTGATCACTGAGGTGGCTACTAGTGATCAACAGGACTAGAGAGACAGAGACAGAGAGGGAGACAGAGAGAGGGACAGACAGACAGGAAGGGAGAGAGATGAGCAGCATCAATTCTTGGCTGCGGCACCTTAGCTGTTCATTGATTGCTTCCTCCTATGTGCCTTGACCGGGGGGGCCCCAGCTGAGCCAGTGTGGACGCACTGGACAAACATCCAGAGTTACACCCCAGCAGGAAGGCATGGGATCCCATCACACTCGCAGAACGGTGCAAAGCTTATCAGTTGTTTATTTCTGGAATTTTCCATTTAATATTTGTGGACCGTGGCTAGCCGTCAGGAACTGGAACCTTGGAGAGCAATACTGTGGGTGGCGGGGGTGGGGTGGGGCCGGGGGAGACGGGACGTCCTGAACACACGGGTCAGTGCTGAGTCCCTCCTCACAGGTCATCCTCACACTCACCCAGCGAAGCAGAAACCGAACTCTCGTCAAAAGGAAGCTTCATCCCCAAAGGGAAGTGGAGAGAAGTCAAACAGGCATCTCCTTGCCCGATGGGTTTCCTATTGTACTTTGTGTTCCTAACCAATCACCTCAGAACCCTTCTGCTCCTGTCTGAGCTGACAGCCACTCAGCTGGGAGCCAGTGAGGGCAAGGGGGTACATAAGAAAAGGGGTGTGTGTGTGCGCACCCCAGTTTGGGCCCCAGAGACTCTACCCAACTTCGGGAGTCTGGGAAAGGCCAACTTGGGGACAGTGAGCCGTGAAATGCAAAGGATAAACAAGACCCCAGACAGAAGAAACACCAGCAGAGGCTCCCTACAGACAGACCCTCGTGGTATGTGGGCCGCCCGAGAGACTTGGAAGGTGTGAAACTGAGAGGAAGGAGGGTGTGCGTCTTAGACTTTTAAACTCCAGGCTCGGACCTGGCTTTTGCGGCACGGTCGATATCATGAAGTTGATAAGAGTCAAAGCTTTTGTGGGACAAATGGCCACAGCCAGACTCTTCTCTGTGACTTCTGGTCTCCTTAAAGAGCCAAGGCTCCCGCAGGAGGCCAGCACAGGGGGCTCGGCACTGGTGACACCTTCTGGCGAAACCTCAACCAAGACCAAAAAAACAAACAAACAAAAAAAGGTGATATAAACCACCTTCTCTACTCCTAGTGCATCTGGAGAAAAATCCCCTAAATGTGGACACTTGTAACAACCACAAATGCAGGACTCTGAAATTCATCCAGGCCCGCAGAAGAGCCCGCTGAGCCATTCATTTTGGCCAGGTCCCTGACTTCCTTTTTCCAACGGCCACTCTTGAACGTCTCCATGTTTCTTAAGCAGTCTCTCTAGAATCACGACCTAACCACTCTCCCACCTCCCCTCTCAGAAGGTGTCCGGGCCCTGGCTCGGGTCGGGAACCTGTGGCTCGTGAGCCAGATGTGGCTCTTCTGATGGCTGCATCTGGCTCGCAAACAAATCTTTAATAAAAAGAATAATAACGTTAAAAATATAAAACATTCTCATGTATTACAATCCATTCATTTCCTACCGCTCATGTTCACGGTTGTGGGTGGCTGGAGCCAATCACAGCTGTCCTCCGGGACAACACCAAAATTTATTGGATAATGCATAACGTACACGGGTCGTTGTATGGCTCTCACGGAATCACATTTTAAAATATGTGGCGTTCGTGGCTCTCTCAGCCAAAAAGGTTCCTGACCCCTGCCCTGGCTGGTTGGCTCAGCAGTAGAGCATAGGCCCAGCGTGTGGAAATCCTGGGTTCGATTCCTAGTCAGGGCACACAGGAGAAGGGACTGTCTGCTTCTCCAACCTCCCCTTCACGTCCGCTCCCACAGCCATGGCTCTAATAATTCAAGCAGGTTGGCCCCAGGTGCTGAGGATGGTTCCTAAGGTGCTAAAAATTGCTCGGTTGCTGAGCAGCTGATCCAGATGGGCAGAGCACCGCCCCGTAGGGAGCTTACCGGGTGGATCCCAGTCGAGGTGCATGCAGGAGTCTGTCTCTGTCTCCCTACTTTTCACTTAAGAGAGAGAGAAAAAATGGAAGGTGTCCGACATTGGAAATTTAGGCCACCACACTGACTTGACTCGACGTCCCTGTCACCTGTCAACTTAACCAACAGCCACCCCCATCCTCCACCTCCTCCCCCAACCTCTAATGAGGTGACCTTCCTCTTTTTCAAAGTCAGTGCCTATCTCCTGCCGCTGACAGCTCCACCCCCCGTGTCACCTGACGTCACATCACGGGCAGGTCCCCGGGCACTTGTTCCAGCCCCTGGTCGGTGGACGGGTTCTGCTGCTTCCTCTGAGTGCTCTGCGTTTCTGCCACGTCACAGCCTCCCTCGTTCTCCTCTCTCTGCTTGTCTAGACCTCCTCTGTCCTCACCCTCAGCACCGCTCCCTCCCTCCCCCAGCCCTCCTCGTTCTCCTCTCTCTGCTTGTCTAGACCACCTCTGTCCTCACCCTCAGCACCCCCTCCTTCCCCCAGCCCTCCTCGTTCTCCTCTCTCTGCTTGTCTAGACCTCCTCTGTCCTCACCCTCAGCACCACCTCCTCCCCCAGCCTCCCTCGTTCTCCTCTCTCTGCTTGTCTAGACCTCCTCTGTCCTCACCCTCAGCACCGCCCCCTCCCTCCCCCAGCCTTCCTCGTTCTCCTCTCTCTGCTTGTCTAGACCTCCTCTGTCCTCACCCTCAGCACCACCTCCTCCCCCAGCCTCTCTCGTTCTCCTCTCTCTGCTTGTCTAGACCTCCTCTGTCCTCACCCTCAGCACCACCTCCTCCCCCAGCCTCCCTCGTTCTCCTCTCTCTGCTTGTCTAGACCTCCTCCGTCCTCACCCTCAGCACCGCTCCCTCCCTCCCCCAGCCCTCCTCGTTCTCCTCTCTCTGCTTGTCTAGACCTCCTCTGTCCTCACCCTCAGCACCCCCTCCTCCCCCAGCCTTCCTCGTTCTCCTCTCTCTGCTTGTCTAGACCTCCTCTGTCCTCACCCTCAGCACCACCTCCTCCCCCAGCCTTCCTCGTTCTCCTCTCTCTGCTTGTCTAGACCTCCTCTGTCCTCACCCTCAGCACCACCTCCTCCCCCAGCCTCCCTCGTTCTCCTCTCTCTGCTTGTCTAGACCTCCTCTGTCCTCACCCTCAGCACCGCCCCCTCCCCCAGCCTCCCTCGTTCTCCTCTCTCTGCTTGTCTAGACCTCCTCTGTCCTCACCCTCAGCACCACCTCCTCCCCCAGCCTTCCTCGTTCTCCTCTCTCTGCTTGTCTAGACCTCCTCTGTCCTCACCCTCAGCACCACCTCCTCCCCCAGCCTCCCTCGTTCTCCTCTCTCTGCTTGTCTAGACCTCCTCTGTCCTCACCCTCAGCACTACCCCCTCCTCCCCCAGCCTTCCTCGTTCTCCTCTCTCTGCTTGTCTAGACCTCCTCTGTCCTCACCCTCAGCACCCCCTCCTCCCCCAGCCTTCCTCGTTCTCCTCTCTCTGCTTGTCTAGACCTCCTCTGTCCTCACCCTCAGCACCGCCCCCTCCCTCCCCCAGCCTCTCTTGTTCTCCTCTCTCTGCTTGTCTAGACCTCCTCTGTCCTCACCCTCAGCACTACCCCCTCCTCCCCAGCCTCCCTCGTTCTCCTCTCTCTGCTTATCTAGACCTCCTCTGTCCTCACCCTCAGCACCGCCCCCTCCCTCCCCCAGCCTCCCTCGTTCTCCTCTCTCTGCTTGTCTAGACCTCCTCTGTCCTCACCCTCAGCACCCCCTCCCTCCCCCAGCCTTCCTCGTTCTCCTCTCTCTGCTTGTCTAGACCTCCTCTGTCCTCACCCTCAGCACCCCCTCCCTCCCCCAGCCTCCCTCGTTCTCCTCTCTCTGCTTGTCTGAACCTCCTCTGTCCTCACCCTCAGCACTGCCCCCTCCCTCCCCCAGCCCTCCCTCGTTCTCCTCTCTCTGCTTGTCTAGACCTCCTCTGTCCTCACCCTCAGCACTGCCCCCTCCCTCCCCCAGCCCTCCCTCGTTCTCCTCTCTCTGCTTGTCTAGACCTCCTCTGTCCTCACCCTCAGCACCACCTCCTCCCCCAGCCTCCCTCGTTCTCCTCTCTCTGCTTGTCTTGACCTCCTCTGTCCTCACCCTCAGCACTGCCCCCTCCCTCCCCCAGCCCTCCCTCGTTCTCCTCTCTCTGCTTGTCTAGACCTCCTCTGTCCTCACCCTCAGCACTGCCCCCTCCCTCCCCCCCGCCCTCCCTCGTTCTCCTCTCTCTGCTTGTCTAGACCTCCTCTGTCCTCACCCTCAACACCACCTCCTCCCCCAGCCTCCCTCGTTCTCCTCTCTCTGCTTGTCTTGACCTCCTCTGTCCTCACCCTCAGCACCCCCTCCCTCCCCCAGCCTCCCTCGTTCTCCTCTCTCTGCTTGTCTGAACCTCCTCTGTCCTCACCCTCAGCACTGCCCCCTCCCTCCCCCAGCCCTCCTCGTTCTCCTCTCTCTGCTTGTCTAGACCTCCTCTGTCCTCACCCTCAGCACCCCCTCCCTCCCCCAGCCTCCCTCGTTCTCCTCTCTCTGCTTGTCTAGACCTCCTCTGTCCTCACCCTCAGCACTGCCCCCTCCCTCCCCCAGCCCTCCCTCGTTCTCCTCTCTCTGCTTGTCTGAACCTCCTCTGTCCTCACCCTCAGCACTGCCCCCTCCCTCCCCCGTCCCTGAGAACATCGGGAGGTCCCATTCTTCTCGTCACCTCCCTATCCTCTGTCCGGGAGGAGTCAGGTCAGCTCGTGATGTTGGGGCACCGTCGACAGAGTGACGCCCTGCAGATCCGCAGCCCCGTCCCTGACGACTCCCTTGCACCCGGGGGGGGGGCCTCCCGCTCAGGGCCCTGCTGGACGTCTCCACCTGGTCCGAGAGGCGGCAGGCACCCTGCCCACAGAAGGTCCACCTGAGAGCCCATCGAGTCCTACAAACCTCCCCCCCCGCCCCACTGCGTCGTGTATCTTGACCAGAGGCACTCGGCTTTGAGAGGCAGCAACGAATCCGGGTCAGCGGGTGTCCCCCCCCCCCCCCCGGACGAGGGACCTGGCTCCTCCTTTCTCCCTCAGCCTCAGGTGTCCAATCGTCGCCCCAGCTCCCTGTGCAGCCTCTCAGATGTTTCTGGAACCTATCTTTCCTTTTTCACCCCCACGTCCCTCAACCTAACTCAGGCCACCGTGACCTCTTATCAGGGCGACCTCATGGCGGTCCGAGGCTTCTCCCGGCTTTCATTCTTGCCCCCTTTCATTCTGTCGATGATGCCACCGTGTCACTCACCCACATAAGAAACATCTACACCGGTGGGAATCTCGATGAGTTTCTTTGAGCCAAGCTCACGACAAGAATCGCCGGGAAGCGACATCTCGGTGGACGGAGAGAACGCGGCTCCGTACAAGCGGCGGTTTCACCACGGATTTTGAAGGATTTTGAACGTCGGAACCCTAGGGGACAGGCCGGGGGGAAGGGGACGTGAAGTCCGTTGGTGATTGGTTAAGGAGGCGGGAGAGAGCAATGTGGGGGGTCTTTGGGATTGGATAGAGAAAAGTAAGATGTATAGACAACACCCTTTTTAACACAGGCAGGGAGAGGGTAGTTCAACAGCGTAGAGGGACGTGGTGACAACAGTGAGGGGGCTGTGGGCTCTGCTTTTGGAGGGGCAGGAATAGAAGATGATTGTCCCAGTGGAGCCCCAGCTCTACGTCCTTCAGGCGTCCCTGAGTCGACTCCCCCGCACAGTGGGACACTCCTGCTTATCAGCAGGGCTGGCAGCCTCTTCGAGACTGCTCTTGAGGCAGCTGTGAGGATGCTACTTATGAGTGCCAACACTAACTGCCACCAGAGGAGAGACACGACCGACACACAGGTTAGTTGCAAGAGTCACACAGGCAGTTTATTACTCACAGATCCTATGGCGTGCCTGGGTACAGCTTAAGGGGCCCCGTCAGCTGGCTTTGGTCAGAGCTCAGAGTGGCGTGGACACAGTCCACATCAATGCTGGAGTCTGGGTGACTACCTCAGCAGGGTCCCTCAGCTTTAGTACCTTCTCTGGCCAACGCCTTCTAACAGGTGTCAATCTACAGGATGATCACCTCAAATCACCTTTTTGGGAGTTCCTCGCAGGGGAATCCCCTCTACATCAATCTACTGAAATGTTTACATCACACCACTTTTTAAGATGTTCTTATTTACGTCAGTTTACAAAGTTAATGTAAATAACACCAAGCCACTTCTTATCTAGGTATAACTTCACACACACACTCTAACTGGGCTCTGTTTGAAAGTCAGAGCCTGTTTATCACATCACAGAGGTATGGCACCAAGCCACTCTATTAATTGTTATCCAAATGGTATAAGGTTATTTAATTTTAATAACTATTTTTAATACTATTTTAATTATTTTTCCGTATTTTCTATATTTTTCTATATTTAATTACGATAACCTTATATTACTACAACATTGACCCTTAACATTTAAAAGGTGTGTTATCAGGTGCCTTACTGTAGATGCAGAAAAAGACAGCAGACAGGCTCAGTGGAGGTAAACACTGACCTTTGTTAGGGAAAAACACCGCCCTAAGACACGACTGCCCGCCATGACCTGCTTTTAGCGGGAAGGTTTTCATTGCAGACCACCCTGTGCGGTCACTCTCGGTCTCTGAGCCTGTCAGCCCGCCAGGCAGGGGTCTCCCCTGAGCTCGCCAGGTTCCGCGTGGGGCCCCTTTTCCATCCACACCCCCCTCAGCGTCACCCCCACTCCCAGCATTCTATCCACAGCTTCTCCCCTGCCCATTCGATGCACCGGTCAGTCTGTGGCCCTCTGGACTCTTCCCTGCCTCCAGACCTCTGCATGTCCCTTCTGCCTGGATCACTCGACACCCAGCCTCCTACTGCTTGTCACGTTGGTTTGCCTCTTTCAGGAAGCCTTCCCTAAGTTCCACAAGGCTGGCTGGGCTTCCTGTCTCTCTGTCCTTCCGTCTCTCTCAGCTGATCTGAATCACACTCACTGACCTGCTGGTTCATCTGTCTCCCTCCAAAGGCTAAGAAATCTCTGTGAACAGGGGCCCCGTCTCCACACTTTTAACCAGGACCTAGTACTTGTGGAGAAAACAGACGGACAAAAAAAAAAAGCCACCACGCGCAGGCTGTGAGCAACGCCTCAGACACAGGAGTGAGTCCAGCCCGGGTCCAGCCTGGGTGGAAAGGCACCAGAGGCAAAGACTCTGCTCTTCCCGTTCCTGGGACGCTCTTCCTCGGGTCCTCCCCTGGTTCTGCTTATCAGAGGGACCCGCCTCTAGCCCCCCTCTGAACGAGGACACCCCGTCTTCCCACTACCCTTTGCTTTTTTTTTTTTATGTATTTTTCTGAAGCTGGAAACGGGGAGAGACAGTCAGACGGACTCCGGCATGCGCCTGACCGGGATCCACCCGGCACGCCCACCAGGAGGTGATGCTCTGCCCCTTTGGGGCGTTGCTCTGTTGCGACCAGAGCCACTCTAGCGCCTGGGGCAGAGGCCAAGGAGCCATCCCCAGCGCCCGGGCCATCTTTGCTCCAATGGAGCCTTGGCTGCGGGAGGGGAAGAGAGAGACAGAGAGGAAGGAGAGGGGGAGGGGTAGAGAAGCAGATGGGCGCCTCTCCTGTGTGCCCTGGCCGGGAATCGAACCCGGGTCCCCCGCACGCCAGGCCGACGCTCTACCGCTGAGCCAACCGGCCAGGGCCCCCTTTAAGGAAAGAAGAAAGAAACCAGCGGACGAAACCAGACGCATTCTGAGGCCTACTTTGCCCTGGCTCTCGCCTTCGGCTTCCTGTCTCTGTATTCCGCGGTACCGGAGTCAGAGCCCAGTGACTCCGCGCCCGGTCCAGACCGGCACCGCTGGCCGGGGGGCTGACCGCCCACAGGGCTGGGCTCGGCCCCAGGCTCCTCCCACGCGAAGGGCTGACCGCCCACAGGGCTGGGCTCAGCCCAGGCTCCTCCCACGCGGAGAGCTGACCGCCCACAGGGCTGGGCTCAGCCCCAGGCTCCTCCCACGCGAAGCTTTTCCGGAAAGGCGGCGGGCACGGGGCTCGGGGTTTGTTTGCGTGTGATAAGAGGTCCCTAACTCAAGACCCGCTGTGACTGCCGGGCCCGCGGGCTGATAGCACACGTGTGACTTTCCCTGGGATCCAGGCGTTCTCACAACGCGCCAGGGCGCAGCTACTCTGGAAGGTCCCGGCCGGCGTCCAGGGAGGCAGCTGGTGTCCAGCCGACATTTCCCGTGGCATCGGCTGCCTTTGGGCCGCTTGGCAAAGACGTCCAAACACCTTCGGGAGATGGGGGTCCCCGGGGCCCAGCGGCAGCTTGGGATCATGGCTGTGCCTCCACGAAGTATCCAGGGGGCCCCTTGCAAAGCGTTCCCTCTCCATGGGGGCTCATGGCTCTGCTCCCCCCTGTGGGGCTCTGTGAACAGGACTTCAGCTTCTGGACTCTGGAGGGGGGAGTGCAAGGGAGGGAGGAGACCCCAGGAGACCCCAGGTGCATCGCCTCTGAGGACTTCAGACCCCGGAAGGCAGGGGCTGCGTCTGCCTCCCTTGCCGGGGTCTCACCAGCGCCGAGCGCCATGCCTGGCACATCCAGGGCGAGCAAACCGTTTCTGGATGACCGAGTGAGCGTGCGCGGGCCTCAATGTCATCCCCACGACGTGAGCGGCAGCCCCTCCCCCAGGGCCCCCGGTGCCTCCGGTTTCTGCCATGCTCGAGGCGCTTGCTCCAGTCCTCCTTCCGCGGCCAGACCGCACGGTCCTTAAAGACGGAGAGGGAATCGGATTGGTTCGCGCTGTGTTCCCGGCAGCACACACTTCTCGAGTGGAGGGACGAATAAACGATGGAGGAAGCTCAGAGGCCTCGTATATTTTATCTGAGGTAACTCCAGCTCATCCTGGGCCCACGGATAAAAGCCCTGGGGGCCTGGCCCATTGGCTCAGGGGTAGAGCATCAGCCTGGGGTGTGGAAGTCCCGGGTTCGATTCCCAGCCAGGGCACACAGGAGAAGCGCCCATCTGCTTCTCCACCCCTCCCCCTCTCCTTCCTCTCGGTCTCTCTCTTCCCCTCCCGCAGCCGAGGCTCCATTGGTGCAAAGTTGGCCCGGGCACTGAGGATGGCTCTGTGGCCTCTGCCTCAGGTGCTAGAATGGCTCTGGTCACAACAGAGTGATGCCCCAGATGGGCAGAGCATCGCCCCCTGGTGGGCGTGCCGGGTGGATCCTGGTTGGGCACATGCGGGAGTCTGTCTGTCTACCTCCCCGTTTCCAACTTCAGAAAAATACAATAAATAAATAAATAAATAAATAAATAAATGAAAATAAAGCCCTGGGGGAAGGGTGTGGGGCAGGTCCCTCTCCCAGAGGACGGGACACACTCAAGCTGCTGGAAACCGTGACCTGGACACCTGTGAGCAAAGAGAAGGTTCAGTGTGAGGAGGAGGCGTGCAGTGGGCACGGAGCCTGGGACAGGCGCCTTCAGCCTGCTCCTCCCCGTGCAGCCAGAGTGGCCTTTCTAAAACCCCAATCTGATCGTGTCCCTGGACCTTGCAGGGGGTCCCAGCTACTTCCCGGAGGAAGGCCCCAAGTCAGCAAGAACGGCACGGCCCCCCCGGTCTGGGGCACCTGCCTCAGCCCGGCCCCTGCCCCTGCTCCTTCTTGCTGCACGGCCTTCTGTCCGGTCCCCCGGCCGGCTGGGCGCTCCCACAGAGGCCCTCTGCCAGCGCCATGCCCTCTGCCAGCGATTTCCTTCCCTCCCCGGTTCCCTGACCCCTCCTAGCCCTTCTTCAGTTTCCAAAGCTCAGCTTCCCTCTCCCGCAGTCCCTAGATTGGGTCTGGTTCTCCGGTTGTAAGAGCTCAGAGCTCCTCATATACTGATGGCACTTCCCACAATTACAGATCTACATCTAACTATACCATCATCTGTCTATCTATCTATCTATCTGCCTATCATCTATCTTCTATCTATCTATCATCTATCTATCTATCTTCTATCTATCTTCTATCTATCTATCTTCTATCTATCTACCTATCATCTGTCTATCATCTGTATATCTATCATCTATCTACCTATCATCTATCTACCTATCATCTATCTACCTATCATCTATCTATCTATCTTCTATCTATCTATCTTCTATCTATCTATCTACCTATCATCTATCTATCATCTGTATATCTATCATCTATCTACCTATCATCTATCTACCTATCATCTATCTATCTATCTTCTATCTATCTATCTATCTTCTATCTATCTATCTACCTATCATCTATCTATCTTCTATCTATCTATCTTCTATCTTCTATCAATCTATCTTCTATCTATCTATCTTCTATCTTCTATCTATCTATCTTCTATCTATCTATCATCTATCTATCTATCTTCTATCTATCTATCTATCTATCTTCTATCTATCATCTATCTATCTTCTATCTATCTTCTATCTTCTATCTATCTTCTATCTATCTACCTATCATCTATCTGTCTATCATCTGTATATCTATCATCTATCTACCTATCATCTATCTACCTATCATCTATCTACCTATCATCTATCTTCTATCTATCTATCTATCTTCTATCTATCTACCTATCATCTATCTATCATCTATATATCTATCTATCATCTATCTATCATCTATCTATCTATCTTCTATCTATCTACCTATCATCTATCTATCTTCTATCTATCTATCATCTATCTATCATCTTCTATCTATCTACCTATCATCTATCTATCTATCTATCTTCTATCTACCTATCATCTATCTATCTATCTATCAATCATCTATCTATCATCTGTCTTCCTATCATCTATAACTATCTATCTGTCTGTCTATCTATCTATCTATCTATCTACCTATGATTATTTGAAAGCTATCTCCTCCACTGGTCCATAAGCTCCATGTAAGCTCGACCTACATCAGTCTTTTGCTCATTACAATCCACCCAACCTCTAGCATAGTGGCCAGCACACAGTAGGACCACACGTTTGTGCAATAAATGAATGAGAATGAGAACTGGTAAAAGAAAGGCGGCTTATAACCCTCCTCACAGAACCCACCTGCTCCGGCTCCTGAGACCCTGAGAAGACCCCACTCTC
Source organism: Saccopteryx bilineata (assembly GCF_036850765.1). NCBI lineage: Eukaryota > Metazoa > Chordata > Mammalia > Chiroptera > Emballonuridae > Saccopteryx > Saccopteryx bilineata. The sequence goes on along the minus strand of NC_089493.1, from coordinate 298,015,463 downwards.
CAGGTTCTGTCCCCTGCTCCTCATGTCCAGAGAATGCTCCCCCCCCCCTCCAGACAGAAACAGGAGGGCAGGAAGTGGCCCTCCGACCTTCCAGCACCGTGGGACTCAAGTGCAGGACATGGGTTGGGTCCCTGACGCCCCCACTGTGGAATCTGGTCCTGGAGCAAGTCCGCAGGGGCCGAGCCACCAAGAAACCCTTCCCACGATGGAGGCTGACTAGTCCTGCGTCCGTCCCCACCTCCGGCTGGGGCTCAGGGTGGGTGAGGCTGGAGTCGTTGGAATACCTGAGCTCGTGCCCATCGCTACCGTTTGATATGTGTGTGATCTTAGGAAAGTCACGTACGTTCTCTGAGCCTCTCCTCCCCTAGAGAAGGCGGCTAGGAAAATGCTGACCTCACCGAGCTGCTGTGAAGACGGTTTAAGACAAGGCAGTGTGGCAAACCTTCGTAGCCGTGGCTTTTCACTGACCGACTGGTTAATTTTAGAGAGGAACAGGAAAGGAGGGAGAGGAACATCGGTTTGCTGCTCCACTCACTTAGGCATCCTTTGGTTGATTCTCGTGTGTGCCCCGGACAGAGAGATCTAACCCGCCTCCTTGGAGTATTGAGATGATGCTGGAATCCACTGAGCTACCCAGTTGCCACGACTATGGTGTTTTAAAAGATCCTGTCGGCAGCTTAATAGAGTGTGGATTCCGGAGGGGGGAGGGTCGGCAGCACAGAGTGGCCGCAGAGCAACCAATTAGACACGACGGCCGCGGAGAGTGGTGGGAGGAGGTGAAGGGAAGTGGGTGAGGTCAGGGGGTGGACGTGGGTGTAGTCACCGGGACGGGGGTGGGGGGTGGGGGTTCCCTTTTCAGTCATAAAAGAAAAGGACCAGAGGGTTATCCTAGGGCATTGCTGCTCAAGAGACTGGCTCACGTGTGGAGATGTGGGAGAATGGACAGTTCTGGGGGTGGGGTCTCTTTCCTGACTGTGCCCAAGTGCAGTGTGAACAAATAGGTCAGTTCACCTCATTCGGAAGCGTTTAGTCCAGCCCTGGGGAGCTCAGGCTGGTGGAGGGGGGTGTGGGGCAGTGGTTTGCTGCACAGTTTGTGGAGTCAGCTCGCCTGGGGCCAGAGGTCCAGGGCTTTCTACCCGTGCCATCCTGGCTAGCTGCTTCACTTCCCTTTGCCTCAGTTTCCTCATCTGTAAAATGGGGGTGATGATGCCGAGCTCCCTGAAACGTGGGGAGAACCAGATACGGGTCAGCAGACTGTGGTACTCGTGGGGTGTCACTGCAATGATTCCCTGGGTGCCCCCCCACTGCATTTGGGCCACAGAGCTCGTCCGAGGCGGCACCAGCCGGGAGAAACAGGTGACGAGCACAACAGAGCAGGAGACAATCAAAGGCCTTCATTGCCCAGCCTCCACCCACCCACCTCCACGGGACATCGTTTTTATTGGGAGAGGACCGCTCGGAAAATGGGGCCACGGCCTGGAAAACAGCGCCTTCCCTCTCGGCGTGGAAGCGCTACAGTTCTTCCTTCATTCCTGGTGTCTTCCCTTGTCCTGGGGGTCCCTTTGGCTTTGGGACCTCCTCCTCCTCCTCCTCAGTCGTTTCATTCTGCCCAGCTGGCTTTTCCAGTCTGGGCAAGTTCTGTTCAGGTACATCTTCCTCGGCTAATACCTCCTCCTCCATCCCTTCGTTTCGCTCCACAGACACGAGCTATCGGAGGAAAGAGGGGGGAGAGGGAAGGAGGAGGAGAAAGGAAGAGGCAAGAGAGAGATACATGATATTGTGACGGTCGTTGTGAATCATCCAAGAGGAGAGTCGGTGGGGAGAATGCACCGAAGGCGGCAAAGGCCCGTCTGGCTTGGGGGAAAGTGCCCGGCGGTGGTTTCACCCTCCCAGTAAGAGCACCTTGGGGGGAACCCCCTTTCTCCACTCCGAGTCCGTCGGGGTGGCTGCCCTCTGCTTAGTTCCGGGGCGGGGCTGGTGACCCACGTCTAGTATGTGAGATCTCTGGCCAGGACATCTTCCAGGACTCCTAGGAAGCAGGTGCTTTCTAAGCTGGAAGTATTGATACTTGTTTAAAACTACGGGGCAATCTTTGACCTCCCCCACCCCCCAAGTGGAAGGGGCTCCTTGGAAAGGAAGCCAACGTGGAGGGAAACAGACGAGGAGACGGAGAGCAGGCGTGGGCTTCCCGCTCCATCTGTGTCTGACGTCCTCCCGTTTCTGAAACATCCCCCTTGTCTCTGCCAAAGAGCAGCTCCTGCTCCTGACATTCGCGACAGACAGGATTCTGAGCCGTCCAGACGGCACCTTCCGGGGGACGGCCTCCCCAGAGCGTGCAGGGGATTGAGAGAGAAGGGGACTGTTATCCCCTGAGTCCTCAGAACGCAGGACCCAACCCATCCAGACGTCCGGTCACCGACCCGGGAGCGGTGGACGCGGGGGGGGGGGAGGGGAGCAGCCTCAGGAGCCAGGGGAGATTTCGGAGCCCGTGTCCCTGGGGTCGGGTCACCAGAACTGGACTACGGCTCATCCTCAGCAATCTCCAGAGAGCGCAAGGCGGGGGAGAAGGGAAGCATCCACCTTCCTCGTCCACTGAGGGCTCGACTCTGTGTGGGACAGCACAGCCCAGGGCACGGCCATTCCCCCTTACCTCATCTTCCTCCTCCATCCTGGTCTTGATCTGACTTTCCAGGAAGTCAGCAAAGCCCCTGACGGTATGCTCTCCTCTATACGGGACCACCTCGGAGAAAAACAAAACAGAGTCCAGACGGTCGCCTCTTCCTGCAAAACACTCAGGGGCTGCGACGCAGACAAACCGGGTCCAGTTCCTAACAACCTGGCACGGTGCACAGGTTTCTTTTATCTTATTTTATTTATTGACTTTTAAGAGAGGGGGGAAAGAGAGAGAGAGAGAAAGAGGAGGGAGAAGCAGGAAGTATCAACTCATAGCAGCTGCTTCCCGTGTGGGCCTTGACCAGGAAAATTAGGGTCTCAAACCAGCAACCTCAGCGTTCCGGGTCAACACTCCGTCCACTGTGCCAGCGCAGGTCAGGCCGGGCAGCTTTCTAAACCTCTCCGCGTGTCCGTTTCCATGGCTTGAAGGTAAAGACGATAAAAATTTCCCAGAGCATGGATGAGGAGACCACACTGTAGGACAGGGGTCCCCAAACTAGGGCCCACGGGCCACATGCGGCCCCCTGAGACCATTTATCCGGCCCCCACCGCACTTCCAGAAGGGGCACCTCTTTCATTGGTGGTCAGTGAGAGGAGCATAGTTCCCATTGAAATACTGGTCAGTTTGTTGATTTAAATTTACTCGTTCTTTATTTTAAATATTGTATTTGTTCCCATTTTGTTTTTTTACTTTAAAATAAGATATGTGCAGTGTGCACAGGGATTTGTTCATATTTTTTTAATAGTCTGGCCCTCCAACGGTCTGAGGGACAGTGAACTGGCCCCCTCTGTAAAAAGTTTGGGGACCCCTGCTGTAGGAGCTCAAACCTTGGATTTATCACTTCGCAATGTGGTCTGGTGGCTCAACCTCTCTCTCTGACTCAGATTCCTCACCTGTAACATGGAAACCATAACAGTCTCTCACCTGGGAGTGTTGTTAGAAGGATGTAATGAATTACTGTGTGGGAAAAAAAAACCCAACAACAAACAAAAACCAGTGCCGGACTCACAGTGACTCAGAGTGGGTATGAATGCGCTGCGGTTATTATTGTGACTATTCCAGGAAGATGAAGAATTATTATTTCACAAAGCACCTGGTGCCCACGTGCCGCTCACCCCTCACGACTTCCCTCTCTCTTCCAGTCATGAAGAAGGTTAGGGAGGCTGCCTACTGCCCACTGGTTCTCTGAACCAGTGTTTTCCAACCGCTGGTCTTCGGACCAGCGTCAGCCTGCCAGAAATTTTGTGCCGGTCTGCAAAGGAGTTAACCACCTGCTGTTGTGTGAAGACTCTAGACCCAGTGGATCTTAACTGGATTCACTTATGCTCAGGGTGATCGCCACTTATCAGCCTAGATCATGGATGAAAATACTATTGAGGTCGTCCTAGATCTCTTGGGAACTTGGACTCATTTGAACAACCTTTTGCGCCACGCATTTACAAACCATGCACGACAGACAGACAAAAAAAAAAAGGGACAGACTTATGTAGTATTCAGTGCGCCGTACGAGTGGAGTTCAGAAATCAAGCACCAGCCTGTACCACGTGGCTCTGTTATGTGAGGTGAGATAAAACTTTATTCCTCGTGTGTTTCCATTTCCCACTGGCTACATCACTGGTCCCCAAGAGTAAAAAGGTTGAAAAGCACTGGTCTAAACCACCTGTCAGATCACTGAAGATCTGGGACGGACCAACCTTCTCCACCCAGCCTCGTTTTTCCATGACTGCCCCTCGTGCGTCTCTGTACCTGGATGATGACCCGTCCTTCATGGGGCTGCAGCCCCCTCTGCCCACCTCCTCGCTCTTATTAGACTTCCTGCCGATAGTTCATTCCTTCTCCTGATCCAGTTTAAAGCCTTGCCGTTCTTCAACATCCCTTGTCTGCGTGAGGACTTCCAGCCCCAGCTGCCTTCCAGAATTTGTCTTCTCCGATGCCAATTGCATTTGGAGATGGACCCAGGTCATGACTTCTTCCCTACACTTAGACTCTTCTGGGAAGCAGGGACCTTGGCTTACCATTCTTTGATTGACACCCACCCCACTAGCCCAAGCAGCATGAAGAGCGTCTTCCTTGAACACCAATGCCATTTGCCGACTAGAATACCAAGTGTCAGAGAGACTGATTGTGGACCCTGGACGGTTGGCTCAGTGGTAGAGTGTCAACTCAGTGTGTGGAAGTCCCAGGTTCGATTCCCGGCCAGGGCACACAGGGGAAGCGCCCATCTGCTTCTCCACCCCTCCCCCTCTCCTTCCTGTCTGTCTCTCTCTTCCCCTCCCGCAGCCAAGGCTCCATTGGAGCAAAGATGGCCCAGGTGCTGAGGAAGGCTCCATGGCCTCTGCCTCAGGGCTAGAATGGCTCTGGTCGCAACAGAGCAACGTCCCAGATGGGCAGAGCGTCGCCCCCTGGTGGGCATGCTGGGTGGATCCCGGTCGGGTGCATGCGGGAGTCTGTCTGACTGCCTCCCCACTTCTCACTTCAGAAAAATACAAAAAAGAAAACAAAACACTGATTGTTTTCCTTTCACACATTCTTTCCTCTTCTGGTAGCACCCCATCTCCAACATCCGTGTGGCACTGTCCCCTGTGTGGTCTAGGTACCGAGAGAACCGTGGAAACGGGGCCTGACCCATCCAAACACCCACAGCCAGTCGTGTCGGGGTGAGCAGCAGATGGACGCTGGACCCCGTGATAGGACGTCTCGGGACTTGGGGGGCAGCAGATGAAAACACTCTGGAATTGGACAGAAGAGGACACCAGGGACCAGAGCTGAGCCTGCAGCCGGTGTGGAACCAGGCAGAGCTGGGGTACCTAGACGTCTCGCTCACGATCACAGCACAACCAGGTGCCCCGTTCCTGGGGGTCCCGGGCACCCCTCACCTGCTGGGAGTCGGCCGGGAAGAGCCTGAAGAAAGGGTGCCGGTCCTGGTTCGCCAGCTGAATGTCGTTGGCTGTGATGTCCATCTTGGCGATGAGGACGCTGGAGTGATTCTGGTACTTGATGCCCAGGTCCTCCAGCACGGGGAACAGTGCCCTGCACTCGCTGGACCAGGGCGCGTCTGCAAGAGAGGGGCGTGGCTGAGGCTCCTGGGAGGGGCAGGGTTCCGAAGGCTGAGCCACAGACACCGAGCCCCGTGGGGCCCCACCTGATGTTCCTGCTGCTTTGAAACATACGGCCCCTCCTTTTTAAAGAGCTCGTCAGGGCATTTTACATCTCAGTCATATCACCTGATCATGATCAAAGCGTTAGAAGAAACATCAGCCTTGCCCCTTCCACCCAGACACCGACACGCTCAGCATCTCGAGACATTTTCTTCTGTTCTGTGTTTCCTTTGACACAGCTCCCTTTTCCAGTTGAAGAAGAAAGCCTATATACATATATATATATATTCACACATATATGAAATTCATATCTATATGAAAGCCTATATATATATTCACACATATATGAATTTCATATTTATATGAAAGCCTATATATATATATATATATATATATATATTCATGCTAGGTGACTCTTCTCGTGTGTGTGTTTGTGTCTGCGTGTACAAGCACGACAGTTTACCCAACCCAAGGTCACCCAGTTACTGTATTTTTCGCTCCATAAGACACACTTTTTTACCACCCACCCCCCCCCCAAAAAAAAGTGGAGGGGAAAATGCCCCGTGCGTCTTATGAAGCAAAAAATATAGTATTTTATTAAATATTTAAACACACCACTTGGTTCAGAATATTTTTTTTTCTTATTTTCCTCCTTACAAACCTAGATGGGTCTCATGGTCAGGTGCGTCTCAGGGAGCGAGAGATACGGTAATGACGCAGAGGAAGTAGTTTACAGACAGGCCGCTTTGCGGTGTGATCCTGGTGGGCACCCTTCCTTCCTGTCCCGTGGAGGAGACTGCCCGAGGAGTGACCGGGAGGCCGTGAGCAGGACAGCTGCCCCCAAACAAGGGGCATCAGCTTCCCTGACCAGCAGTTCCTTGAACGTGGGGTCTTGCCCAGGCCTCTCTTGTCCCTGGAGCAGAACCAGGGACCAGCTTCAGCCCAGAAGAAGCTTCTTGCCTTCTGTCACTCCGTGCAGATGTCCCTTCTCTGCAGGACGAGCGGCCTCGATGGCCCCAGACACGGTGCTCGGATGATCACTCCCCCCCCCCCCGTTTACCAGCCGAGTGTTTCCAGGACCAGCGCCCCCCCCTGCCCCCCGCAGTCCCTCTGCCACGCCCCGGGCAGGAGGGACCACAGTGGCTGCAGGTGTCAAGGGGCCAGTCTGACACCCTGGTTTCAGGAAAAGGAGGCCGCATCGGCCGTTTACCAGAACCAAACGGGCATCTTCCCAACTCTGGGGGTCAGGTCAGTACAGGAAGGCCTTTCCACCTCTCCTTCAAAGGCAGCGGACCGTGGTTCTTGAGCCACATGGGCCTTAAACATCTTGACCCGGGGCGGGGGGGGGGGGAGGAGTTTATTTCAATGAGATTTTAAAAAGCCTTCATGCCCTGGACAGTTGGCTCAGTGGTAGAGTGTCAGCCCGGCGTGTGGGAGTCCCGGGTTCGATTCCCGGCCAGGGCACACAGGAGAAGTGCCCATCTGCTCCTCCACCCCTCCCCCTCTCCTTCCTCTCTGTCTCTCTCTTCCCCTCCCGCAGCCAAGGCTCCATTGGAGCAAAGATGGCCTGGGCGCTGAGGACGGCTCCATGGCCTCTGCCTCAGGCGCTAGAATGGCTCTGGTCGCAACAGAGCGACGCCCCAGATGGGCAGAGCATCGCCCCCTGGTGGGCATGCCGGGTGGATCCCGGTCGGGCGCATGCGGAAGTCTGTCTGTCTGCCTCCCCTCCCCTCACTGAATAATAAAATAAAAAATCTCCTCATGAAGCCATCAGGCCTTGTTTCCCCCTCCAGGAAGTGAAGGCATCAGAACTCCTTCTGAATATTTTGCCTGGCACCTTCCTGTGTGACCTGGGGTGAAGTAAAGGGCCCCTCTGAGGCTGGGCTCCCCGATCTGAACCGTGGGGGAGAGGCTTGTTCCGAGGAGGGAAGGACAGGTGTGCAGAGCAGGGTGCTGCTCAGCTCACTGTAAGCGCTCCTCCGACGGAAACCGTCTGCCAGAGACAGGAGCGTCTGGGGCGACGTGGGAGTCATCCTTCGCCATGTGCCAGGGTGGGCGCGGGGGCCTCGCCCTGGATGTCCCGTGCAGATCGGAAACGGGGTGGGGGGGGGCGGCCAGAGTCCGTAGGTGAGTCTGGAAATCACGAGGAACCGCAGGAACAACGACAGCTGCTACGGAGCAAGGCGCTTGCACTGCGCCAGACACTCCGTGAAACCCGTTACAAACGTGATCGGGGTCCCCAGAGCGGCCACCCCGACTCAGGCCGGCTAACCACGGGCAGGTCGTTCCCTCGGTCACATAACCCCAGCCCCGTGCCAGGTGCCACCGCCACTAGCTGCCCGACCTCGGGAAAGTGCTTCAGCTCCCTGGTCTCTGTCTCGTCATCTGTAAAATGGGAGCAGTGATAGCGGCTGCTTTCAAAACGGTGCCGGAGGATTCCAAGGAAATCAGCACTGTCGCTGTTTAAAGAAACCACGGGCCTGGAGACGGGGAAGGTGTCCCACACGCTCCGGGAATTCAGGTGGGAGGCACCGGTGCCATGGAGCCGATAAACAGCGTCTGGATCCAAACTCTTGGGGTGTCTGCAGACCGTCCTGGCCTGGGGCTCGGATGCATCTTGGAGATTCCGGTGCCCCAGGATTCAGGGGCGACGCTCGTAAAGCAACCTCGAGGCCGCGGCCTCCTGGGGACTCTGGGGGGCTCTACTTACAGAACATCACGAAGACGTCCCGCTCCTTGTCCAAGACGACCACGTGGAAGTTCTTCCCGACCAGCTGCTTCACGGGGCCCTGGTCCCAGTGCCGGGGGATGTCTTCGCTGGACTGGTGTTTCTAGGAAGCAAATTGGAGGGGCCTCACAGTCTCCAGAGAAGGGCTGGGGGTCCCCTCCTGTCCCCCCCTCCCACTCCACCCCACCACCACCCTCCTGCCCTGAGTCCCTACGGGAGCTTGGGGGAAGAATGTGTGGTGGGAGGTCAGTCGTGAGCTTGCTGGTCACCCAGACCGCCTGGGCTCAGGGCTGTCAGAGGGCCCAGGAGGAGCCCGGCTCTGAGCTGGGACGGAGGGTCGCATTTCAAATAGACGCTTCTTGGGATTCTTCGATGAGAACAGGGTGCTCCTCTTTAACATCTTGAGGGGTTGGTTGTTCACCCCGCAACGTAAGGAGTTGTCCTCCAGTTATGCCAAAGGTCAAAACCAAGATGGTCTGCGGACCGACCTGATCACACCATGGCTTCTTCCGGCCTCTCTAAGCTCACCACCCCTCTCCTCGGCTTCCACCAGCCTCTCTAAGCTCACCACCCCTCTCCTCAGCTTCCACCAGCCTCTCTAAGCTCCCCACCCCTCTCCTCAGCTCCCTCCAGCCTCTCTAAGCTCACCACCCCTCTCCTCAGCTCCCTCCAGCCTCTCTAAGCTCACCACCCCTCTCCTCAGCTTCCTCCAGCCTCTCTAAGCTCCCCACCCCTCTCCTCAGCTCCCTCCAGCCTCTCTAAGCTCACCACCCCTCTCCTCAGCTTCTCCAGCCTCTCTAAGTTCACCACCCCTCTCCTCGGCTCCCTCCAGCCTCTCTAAGCTCACCACCCTTCTCCTCAGCTTCTCCAGCCTCTCTAAGCTCACCACCCCTCTCCTCAGCTCCCTCCGGCCTCTCTAAGCTCACCACCCCTCTCCTCAGCTTCTCCAGCCTCTCTAAGCTCACCACCCCTCTCCTCGGCTCCCTCCAGCCTCTCTAAGCTCACCACCCCTCTCCTCAGCTTCCTCCAGCCTCTCTAAGCTCACCACCCCTCTCCTCACCTGCCTCCAGCCTCTCTAAGCTCACCACCCCTCTCCTCGGCTCCCTCCAGCCTCTCTAAGCTCACCACCCTTCTCCTCAGCTTCTCCAGCCTCTCTAAGCTCACCACCCCTCTCCTCGGCTCCCTCCAGCCTCTCTAAGTTCACCACCCCTCTCCTCAGCTTCCTCCAGCCTCTCTAAGCTCACCACCCCTCTCCTCACCTTCCTCCAGCCTCTCTAAGCTCACCACCCCTCTCCTCGGCTCCCTCCGGCCTCTCTAAGCTCACCACCCCTCTCCTCAGCTTCCTCCAGCCTCTCTAAGCTCACCACCCCTCTCCTCGGCTTCTCCAGCCTCTCTAAGCTCACCACCCCTCTCCTCAGCTTCCTCCAGCCTCTCTAAGCTCACCACCCCTCTCCTCACCTTCCTCCAGCCTCTCTAAGCTCACCACCCCTCTCCTCGGCTTCCTCCAGCCTCTCTAAGCTCACCACCCCTCTCCTCGGCTCCCTCCGGCCTCTCTAAGCTCACCACCCCTCTCCTCAGCTTCCTCCAGCCTCTCTAAGCTCACCACCCCTCTCCTCAGCTTCTCCAGCCTCTCTAAGCTCACCACCCCTCTCCTCAGCTTCCTCCAGCCTCTCTAAGCTCACCACCCCTCTCCTCGGCTTCCTCCGGCTGTGACTGATCTTCCCGTTATGGGAAGAACCAGCCTTCTCCCCGTCTCGGGCCTCTGCGTCTGTCCGCTGCACTTCTGCCCGAGAACCTCCCGGTTCATTGCTCTGCTTTCTGCTCTGCCCGGTTAACTGAGATTCATCCTTCGGATCGACCTCAGCAGGACCGTCCCCGACTCTCCCCGAGGCCGGCACGTGGCTCGTGCTGCCACTCACCCTCGTGACACCAGGTACCAGCCCTTCTATCAGTTCTTTGACTTGTGTCGTTGATAGTTATTTATTTATTTTCTGTTTATTTGATTAGTGTGTCTCTGCCGCACTGGGCAGAACATCACAGCGGACATTGTCTTCCCTCCTCACGGACTGTCCACGGCAGGGGACACTGTAGGACCTCAGTCAGTAGTCTGTGAGTGAAATGAATGAAAGAACAAAGCCAGCTCTTGCTTCTCGTGGGAGGAAGGGGCGTCGGTCTCAGAAGACAGAGTCTCCTCTGCAACCTCTGCCTTGAACCCACAGCCTTCTCTTCACCTGCACGGCTACAACCTGGTGGCTTCATCGTGCCCCTAACTCACTGCCATCGCACGCAGTGTGTTTCTTCCTCGGGCGCCTCTTCCTGACCCTCACCACCTCTTTCTTCTCCGGCCGGCCGAGCTCTCTGTGTCCACCGCACAGGCCTGGCTTCCCCCTGCTCCTAGGACGTCAGACCCTCAATGTGCTGTGAGTCCGGGCCAGCTGGCCTTTGCCCAGCTCAACAGCCTCGTCTCCCACGATGCCTTCTGTCCTCCCGTCCAGGCCTCTGGAAGGGACTTGCAGATTCTTCCCAAAGGAGCATAAACGGGGTGGGGGCTGGGCATGGGGGGGTGGAGTGGGAAATGGTGAGAATGACGGAGAACTAAGAACCGGCCGAGCTCGTAGGTCCCAGGGAGGACGTTCCTCTGTCCTCCGGGAGCACGAGAGGACCCTGCAGCCCTCCGCACGGGAGGCAGACGCCTTCACCGGAGAGAAGAGAGACAGGCTGGGCAGAGCTCCAGGCGGGTTTGTGGACGGGAGGGTGGGACACGGGGGGAGGACCCCTGTCTGAAACCTTCTGTCGTCTTCCTTCCTGATAGGGGTGAAGTGCCCGCCGGAGACTCGAAGGTGGAAAGGGTGGGGGGTGAGGAGACGCGGGCTCTGAGATTAAGAGGAGGAACACATGAAGAGAAACCGGTACCGCGAGGTCAGAGCCGTTCTAAGAGCCCGTGGAAGGTTCCGTGAGGGTGGAAGGGATAAAGGAGTCAAGAACGTCGCCACCAGAGCCATGAACGGTGGAGTCCAGCTTCACCAAGGAGAACACCCAGAGAGATTGTGAGAAATGGGGTCGGGATATTGGGGACCCTGCGAAGGGAAGGGAGGGTCACAATGTGGGGACCAGATAAGGGTGTCCGAGAGGATGGGGAGCTTCAACCAGGCTTTCAGAGGGGGGCTGCCGTCTCTACGGTGGGGGCCACCAAACAGGTGGCTTCCACGGGACGGAGGCGCCAATTACGGGAGAAGAGAGACCGGGTTTTGTAATATTGACGTCCTTGGAAATTATGGCAGAGCTGGGGTGGAGGGGAAGTCTGCGAGGAAGAACTTAGGTCCCCGGAGAGCGAAAGGGAGGTGGTCAGAGAACAACAGCAGATGAAGCCCAGAGCATCCGGGGAGGGGCAGTTCCTGAAGATAGAAGGGGGGAAACCGCTCGCCAGGGGCACTGAGGACACTGCTGTCACCAGGGGCCCGTGACAGCGAGGGGAACGGCTCGCCAGGGGCACCGAGGACACTGCTGTCACCAGGGGCCCGTGACAGGGAGGGAAACGGCTCGCCAGGGGCACCGAGGACACTGCTGTCACCAGGGGCCCGTGACAGGGAGGGAAACGGCTCGCCAGGGGCACCGAGGACACTGCTGTCACCAGGGGCCCGTGACAGTGAGGGAAACGGCTCGCCAGGGGCACCGAGGACACTGCTGTCACCAGGGGCCTGTGACAATGTGCATAAGAGTTTCGTTTGGGAAGACTACAGAGGAACTGGTGCCTGTGAGGACATGGACAAAAGGTCATGGACAGAGGCCCTCAGAAGAAAGATCGACGACATCCATTCTGGTTTGCCCGAAGAAGTCCCAATTTGTTCCCATGGTCCCAGAACACTTTTAGAGAAAGTCCTCAATACTCTCAAAAGTGTCCCCCTTGGACCCAGGTTCGATTCCCGGCCAGGGCACATAGGAGAAGCGCCCATTTGATTCTCCACCCCCCCTCCTTCCTCTCTGTCTCTCTCTTCCCCTCTCACAGCCAAGGCTCCATTGGAGCAAAGATGGCCCGGGTGCTGGGGATGGCTCCTTGGCCTCTGCCCCAGGCGCTAGAGTGGCTCTGGTCGTGGCAGAGCGACGCCCCGGAGGGGCAGAGCGTGGCCCCCTGGTGGGCGTGCCGGGTGGATCCCGGTCGGTCGCATGCGGGAGTCTGTTTGACTGTTTCTCCCCGTTTCCAGCTTCAGAAAAATACAAAAAAAAAAGTGTCCCCCTTTAGAAAATAAAATAAATATGGTCGCCTGGTTCAGCGGAGGATATAGCAACAGGTAAGTAAACAGCAGGGGACGCAGACGTCTTTCTGCTGCTCCCTCCTCCCTGTTCACAGAACTGACCCCCCTCTAACCCTCCACACAGGAAGTCCCTGCAGTCTTTGATGTGGGATCCTCATGATTTACTTAGTGCATCGCCACCCGTTTCTACCCCCAAAGCAAGCACGATCCTCAGGTCCAGTAAATCTTTCACAGCGGAGTCTGAAAAGGGGGCCTTCGCCCAGAGAGTACCTGCATCTCAACTGGAAATTCTTGCCACGGCAATGACTTGACTTTAAGAAGAAGGAATGAACAGTGGAATGACGTGATCGGGAGAGAGCACACGTTGAAGAGATGAGAGGTGGGGATACGGGGCTATTTCCCGACATTGACCCTTAGGGTTGACCTTTACTCTTCATCCCCGTTCAGATGACCAAAGCCAGCAGAATTGTAAAAAAAGGAGTAACTTTTTTTTTAAACAAGAAAGAGAGACAGGAAGAGAGAGAGATGAGAAGCATCGATTCTTCATTGCCGCACCTTAGTTGCTCATTGATTGCTTTCTCATATGTGCCTTGATGGGGGTGGGGGTAGGGGTGGGGCAAAGAAAGTGACCCCTTGCTCAAGTCAGCGACCTTGGGCTCAAGCCAGCAACCTCAGGGTTTTTTTGTTTTGTTTTGTTTTGATTTTTTTTTTTTTTGTATTTTTCTGAAGCTGGAAATGGGGAAAGACAGTCAGACTCCTGCATGCGCCCGACCGGGATCCACCTGGCACACCCACCAGGGGCGACGCTCTGCCCACCAGGGGGGTGATGCTCTGCCCCTCCGGGGCGTTGCTCTGCCAAGACCAGAGCCACTCTAGCACCTGGGGCAGAGGCCAAGGAGCCATCCCCAGCGCCCGGGCCATCTTTGCTCCAATGGAGCCTTGGCTGCGGGAAGGGAAGAGAGAGACAGAGAGGAAGGAGGAGGGGTGAAGAAGCAGATGGGCACTTCTCCTGTGTGCCCTGGCCGGGAATCGAACCCGGGTCCCTCGCACGCCAGGCCGACGCTCTACCGCTGAGCCAACCGGCCAGGGCCAACCTCAGGGTTTTGAACCTGGGTCCTCTGCATCCCAAGCCAACGCTCTATCCACTGCGCCACCGCCTGGTCAGGTGGAAGGAGTCGCTCTGAGGCTCTGGTTAAACCTTGTCCGAGAACAGACTTACCTTGGCCCTTCCACTCAGGAAGCTGTGGCCAAATCTTTTGAGGTTGTGGAGGGTGATGTTCTCGAAAGGCATCTTGTACCTCCCGTCAGAGCTCAAGTTCAGGATCTGGACGGACGGGACGTCGACTTCCGTGACCCGGAAGTACTTGAAGATATGTCCGTTTCTGGGCTCGTCGGCGTCCACAAAGATGAAGAGGATCTGTCAGACCAAAGGAAACCCGTGTCTCTCGGACTGGAGGCCGTGAGGAGGCCGTGGGACGGGAGTCGGGCAGGGAAATCCTGACGGAGGGAGTGATGCTGTCGGGAAACTGTGGGTCTACGGGTGACGCTGAGGGACTCAGTAAAGGCTCCTGTGCACCAGGCGAGTGCAGCCCTGCGTCCCAGCGCACAGAGGAGCACGCGTCATCGGCCTGGCGTCACCACAGTCCTGCCGGGCACCATCCACACGCCGCAGGGCGTCAGGGGGTCCTGAGCTTCCACCCGAGTTCCCTGAGCGAAGCAATCGCTTCTCCTCTCTGTGCCCGTTCTTTATTTTTTGTTTTTTGGAAAGTGGTGATTATCATAGCTCCCGTCAGCTAGGGTTGCTTTGAGAACTAAACAGCATCATGTCTGTGACATGCGAGGAAGGAAGGAAGGAAGGAGGGAAGGAAGGAAGGAAGGAAGGAAGGAAGGAAGGAAGGAAGGAAGGAAGGAAGGAAGGAAGGAAAGAAAGGAAGGAAAGAGGAGAAGAAAGGAGGGAGGGAGGGAAAGAAGGAAGGAAGGAAAGAAGGAAGGAGGGAAAGAAAGAAAGAAGGAAGGAAGGAAGAAAAGAAGGAAGGGAGGAAAGGAGGGAGGGAGGGAAGGAAGGAAGGCGGGAAGGAAGGAAGGAGGGAGGGAGGGAAGGAAGGAAGGAAGGAAGGAAGAAAGGAAAGAAGGAAGGAAGGAGGGAAAGAAGGAAGGTCGAAAAGGCTCAACACCTGTCAACTCACTATTCTCCTAAATCACTCTTCTATCAAGGAAATTCATGACTTCACTTATTCCTTCAAATAACTGTTCAAGGAGTGTGCCCGCCAGGCATCCTGCTGAACACCCAGCACTGATGCCGCCCACAGAAGACGAAACCCTGGCCTCACGGAGCTTAGTCTAGTCAAGCCCAACAGCAAGTGAATAAACAGCCAGGCACCTGAAAACTTGTACTGTTTCATTAACGAGTGTCACCCCAATAAACTCAATTAAATGTAGAGAGTAATGACAAGGTACAGCAGTCACGAATGCACGATATCGGTGTGAAGATCAGGGAACTGGTGTGCCAACGAGCATTCCAATTATGCCTGGCTTGATTTATAATCCACAGGGCAGGCCAGGTGGGTCAGGGTCCCCGAGTCGGGGACCCCCATCCGAGAGAGCCCCAGGGAGGAACGGTGCCTTCACAAACCTTGTTTTGAAATTCTTTCAACGCCAACTTATAATGTTGCATTATCAGCCCAAAGGCCTTGGAGCTTTTGGAGGCGAACAGCAGCATGTGGTTCAGGATGCGCAGTTGATAAATCAGGTTCTTATTCTGAAAGAACAAGGAAAAGAGGTCACCACACACACACGCACGCACACACACGCACACGCATGCACACGCACACACACGCACACACATACACATGCACACACACATGTGAACACATGCACACATACACATGCACACACATGCACACATGCACACTCGCGCGCACATACACACGCACACGCACATATACACACGTGCACACGCACACACCTGCACACACATGCACATGCGCAAACACACACACATACACACGCACGCACACATGCGCACACACCTACACACATGCACACACATGCACACGCGCACATGCACACACCTGCACACACATGCACGTGCGCAAACACGCACACATACACACGCACGCACACATGCGCACACATGCATGCACACATACACATGCACACGCACATGCACACATGCACACGCACACGCACACATGCACACACATGCACACTCATGCACACACATGCACGCACACATACACATGCACACGCACACATACACACGTGCACACGCACACACCTGCACACACATGCACGCACACATGCACATGCACACGCACACATACACACATACACACGCACGCACACATGCACACACACCTACGCACACACATGCACACACACATGCACACACATGCACACACACACACACACATGCACACCTGCCCCAGCTGCCCCTCTCCTGGGGGGGAGCCTTTGCCTCACTGACCTCAGTGTTGTATTCGATAACGAAACCTGTCAGGTGCTGGGTGATGACGTGATTGAGATGATATTTGTTGGTATTGTCATTGATGAGCTCCTGACGCTTCACAATTTTTCCCTTGGACAAAAGAAGAAAAAAAGTACAGCATTGGAGGGCAGTAGCTTCCATGATGTAGGCATTTAGTAAATTTAAAAAAAATTGCATCCTTTCCTCCTGGGATAAAAAAGAACACATCATGGTGATAATGTAAGCCATCGTCTGGGCAGTTTGGAAGTGTGGACAGCTGGGCAGAGCGGCCTGGAGGTCCACGGGTATGTGGCAGCCGTAAAAATCTCTGCTCCGCCAAGGCAGGGAGCATAGCTGACTGACATCCCAGCTGCCTCGCTCCGAAATGCACCAGCGTGTCCGTGGGGTGCTGAGCGGTTTCTCACACCCGCTCCTAACCCAGGACCGAGTGTGTCAGGGACACTAAAGCAAGCCCATTTCTAGGAGATGCAGGACTCTTCCACTAAGATACCTGCTGCCCTTTCCCACTCTTTCTCCTTCCTTCCTTCCTTCCTTCCTTCCTTCCTTCCTTCCTTCCTTCCTTCTTTCCTTCCCTCCTTCCCTCTTTCCTTCCTTCCCTTCCTTCCTTCCTTCCTTCCTTCCTTCTTTCCTTCCCTCCTTCCCTCTTTCCTTTCTTCCTTCCTTTCCTTCCTTCCTTCCTTCCTTCTTTCCTTCCCTCCTTCCCTCTTTCCTTTCTTCCTTCCTTTACTTACTTCCTTCCTTCCTTCCCTCCTTCCCTCTTTCCTTTTTTCCCTTCCTTCCTTCCTTCCTTCCTTCCTTCCTTCTCCCCTTCCTTCCTTCCTTCCTTCCTTCCTTCCTTCCCTCCTTCCCTCTTTCCTTTTTTCCCTTCCTTCCTTCTTCCCTTCCTTCCTTCCTTCCCTCCTTCCCTCTTTCCTTTCTTCCTTCCTTTCCTTCCTTCCTTCCTTCCTTCCTTCTTTCCTTCCCTCCTTCCCTCTTTCCTTTCTTCCTTCCTTTACTTCCTTCCTTCTTTCCTTCCTTCCTTCCCTCCTTCCCTCTTTCCTTTCTTCCTTCCTTTCCTTCCTTCCTTCCTTCCCTCCTTCCCTCTTTCCTTTCTTCCTTCCTTTCCTTCCTTCCTTCCTTCCTTCTTTCCTTCCCTCCTTCCCTCTTTCCTTTCTTCCTTCCTTTACTTCCTTCCTTCTTTCCTTCCTTCCTTCCCTCCTTCCCTCTTTCCTTTCTTCCTTCCTTTCCTTCCTTCCTTCCTTCCCTCCTTCCCTCTTTCCTTTTTTCCCTTCCTTCCTTCCTTCCTTCCTTCCTTCTCCCCTTCCTTCCTTCCTTCCTTCCTTCCTTCCCTCCTTCCGTCTTTCCTTTTTTCCCTTCCTTCCTTCTTCCCTTCCTTCCTTCCTTCCCTCCTTCCCTCTTTCCTTTCTTCCTTCCTTTCCTTCCTTCCTTCCTTCCTTCTTTCCTTCCCTCCTTCCCTCTTTCCTTTCTTCCTTCCTTACTTCCTTCCTTCTTTCCTTCCTTCCTTCCCTCCTTCCCTCTTTCCTTTCTTCCTTCCTTTCCTTCCTTCCTTCCTTCCCTCCTTCCCTCTTTCCTTTTTTCCCTTCCTTCCTTCTTCCCTTCCTTCCTTCCTTCCCTCCTTCCCTCTTTCCTTTCTTCCTTCCTTTCCTTCCTTCCTTCCCTCCTTTCTTCCTTCCTTCCTTTCTTCCTTACTTTCTTCCTGTCTCCCTCCCTCCCTCCCTCCCTCCCTTTCCTCACTTCCTTCCTTCCTTCTTTCCTCCCTCCCTCCCTACCTCCCTCCCTCTTTCCCTCCCTCCCTCTCTCCCTTCCTTCCTTCCTTCCTTCTTTCCTCCCTCCCTCCCTACCTCCCTCCCTCTTTCCCTCCCTCCCTCTCTCCCTTCCTTCCTTCCTTCCTTCCTTCCTTCCTTCCTTCTTTCCTTCCTTCTTTCCTCCCTCCCTCCCTACCTCCCTCCCTCTTTCCCTCCCTCCCTCTCTCCCTTCCTTCCTTCCTTCCTTCCTTCCTTCCTTCCTTCCTTCTTTCCTCCCTCCCTCCCTACCTCCCTCCCTCTTTCCCTCCCTCCCTCTCTCCCTTCCTTCCTTCCTTCCTTCCTTCCTTCTTTCCTCCCTCCCTCCCTACCTCCCTCCCTCTTTCCCTCCCTCCCTCTCTCCCTTCCTTCCTTCCTTCCTTCCTTCCTTCCTTCCTTCCTTCTTTCCTCCCTCCCTCCCTACCTCCCTCCCTCTTTCCCTCCCTCCCTCTCTCCCTTCCTTCCTTCCTTCCTTCCTTCCTTCCTTCTTTCCTCCCTCCCTCCCTACCTCCCTCCCTCTTTCCCTCCCTCCCTCTCTCCCTTCCTTCCTTCCTTCCTTCCTTCCTTCCTTCCTTCCTTCCTTCCTTCTTTCCTCCCTCCCTCCCTACCTCCCTCCCTCTTTCCCTCCCTCCCTCTCTCCCTTCCTTCCTTCCTTCCTTCCTTCCTTCCTTCCTTCCTTCCTTCTTTCCTTCCTTCCTTCCCTCCTTCCCTCTTTCCTTTCTTCCTTCCTTTCCTTCCTTCCTTCCTTCCCTCCTTCCCTCTTTCCTTTTTTCCCTTCCTTCCTTCCTTCCTTCCTTCCTTCTCCCCTTCCTTCCTTCCTTCCTTCCTTCCTTCCCTCCTTCCCTCTTTCCTTTTTTCCCTTCCTTCCTTCCTTCTTCCCTTCCTTCCTTCCTTCCCTCCTTCCCTCTTTCCTTTCTTCCTTCCTTTCCTTCCTTCCTTCCCTCCTTTCTTCTTTCCTTCCTTCCTTCCTGTCTCCCTCCCTCCCTTTCCTCCCTCCCTCCCTTCCTTCCTTCCTTTCTTCCTTACTTTCTTCCTGTCTCCCTCCCTCCCTCCCTTTCCTCACTTCCTTCCTTCCTTCTTTCCTCCCTCCCTCCCTACCTCCCTCCCTCTTTCCCTCCCTCCCTCTCTCCCTTCCTTCCTTCCTTCCTTCCTCTTTCCTTTCTTCCTTCCTTTCCTTCCTTCCTTCCTTCCCTCCTTCCCTCTTTCCTTTTTTCCCTTCCTTCCTTCCTTCCTTCCTTCTCCCCTTCCTTCCTTCCTTCCTTCCTTCCTTCCCTCCTTCCCTCTTTCCTTTTTTCCCTTCCTTCCTTCCTTCTTCCCTTCCTTCCTTCCTTCCCTCCTTCCCTCTTTCCTTTCTTCCTTCCTTTCCTTCCTTCCTTCCCTCCTTTCTTCTTTCCTTCCTTCCTTCCTGTCTCCCTCCCTCCCTTTCCTCCCTCCCTCCCTTCCTTCCTTCCTTTCTTCCTTACTTTCTTCCTGTCTCCCTCCCTCCCTCCCTCCCTCCCTCCCTTTCCTCACTTCCTTCCTTCCTTCTTTCCTCCCTACCTCCCTCCCTCTTTCCCTCCCTCCCTCTCTCCCTCCCTCTCTCCCTTCCTTCCTTCCTTCCTTCCTTCCTTTCTTCCTTCCTTCCTTCCTTCCTTCCTTCCTTCCTTCCTTCTTAAGGCTCAGGCTGATGTCATGGTCTCAAGAGCCTCCCCAGCTCCCTCTCTCCCTAGTTTTCCTCCACAGGCCTTCTCCCTAATCTTTGCACAGCTAATCCTGTTTAATGACTTCCCAGAAGGACCCGGATCAACACTGGGAATGCTATAATTCTCTGTAGCCCGGGATCAAAGTCTGCGGGGAAGAAGAAAGAAGCAGTGGTCTAATTTCCCTCTTCATCTCCACCAACCCCTCCCCCTCTCGTCCACACCTCTTTCCTGGACTCCTGAGAAAAGTCTCTGAATGGTCTTCTGGCTCCTCCCCCCCGGCTTCCCTCCGATCCACCCCCCACACCCCAGCTGGAGGAATGGTGTCGGGATGCAAATCCAATCCCATGCCATTCTCTTGCTTTAAACATTTCACAGACCCTGTTCTCCTCCGGATAAAGCCTAGACTCTCTTCTGGTCATAAAAATGGTCTACTCATACCAACTAGATTGGTTGAGAGCTCATGTCGTTCTAATCACCATTATACACATGTGACACGCCCTGACACACCTCACCCACATGTGACACGCCCTAACGCACCTCACCCACATGAGACACGCCCTGACGCACCTCACCCACATGTGACACGCCCTGACGCACCTCACCCACATGTGACACGCCCTGACGCACCTCACCCACATGTGACACGCCCTGACGCACCTCACCCACATGTGACACGCCCTGACGCACCTCACCGACATGTGACACGCCCTGACGCACCTCACCCTCATGTGACACGCCCTGACGCACCTCACCCACATGTGACACGCCCTGACGCACCTCACCCACATGTGACACGCCCTGACGCACCTCACCCACATGTGACACGCCCTGACGCACCTCACCCACATGTGACACGCCCTGACGCACCTCACCCACATGTGACACGCCCTGACGCACCTCACCCACATGTGACACGCCCTGACGCACCTCACCCACATGTGACACGCCCTAACGCACCTCACCCTCAGAACACCTCATTGGGTCAGGGGCTGCCATCTCTCCTACTTTACAGTGGAGGACACGGAGGCACAGACAAGGGAAGGGACTTGCCCAAGGTTTCTAAGCTTCCAGCCCAGGCAGCCTGACACCCTCAGCCACTAAAACAGACCAGCTCTCTCCCAGAGGCGTTGCCCAAGTTTGTTCCTCGGCTCCTGGTGTTGTCCTGGGGTTGGTTCTGCAGAACTTTTACATTTAGTGTGTGGTCCAAACATATCAGTGTTTCTCTCCCTGTTTCTAGAGTTTCTGTCGTGCTTTCTAAAAAGGAGATCCCCTCCTCCCCCCCAGACGACAAAGCAAACTCTCCCGCAACACCATCCAGTCTTTCCTCGGTCTTATTGTTACATTTTTAAATCAAAGATCAGTCTAGAATGTAATTTGGTGAAAGGAGTGACACATAGATTTCACTATTTTGTTTTCAACAGCTACCCAGTTCTCTCCAGACTGGTAATTGAGTAACATATATTTTCCCTATTGATCTAAAATAGCATATCCTAACTTTCCATAGGTTTTTGGATCTGTGTCCAGACTCTGTGTTGTCCCATTCAGAAACACAAATCACGTTCATTCTCCAAATTAAAAGCCCATCAGTGACTTCCATGGGCCCACGTAAAAAATGCAGTGGGCTCAGAGGGTTCTCTAAAAGTCACACCGACCTGGGCACCTCTCTCTCTACCACCAGCACGGCCTTGGGAAGGTAACCTAGACCCTCCGAGCCACATCTGTAAGCAACGTGGTTATTGTAAGGGTTTGGCTCTGTGTGGGGCAGGGAGCAGGAGGCTCCAAGAGCCAGACAGCAGTGTCCGGAGTAAACCTGTGCAATGGAACTTTGTGTGACGACAGGAATGTTGTGGGGATCTATGCTGTCCAGTTGAGTAGCCACTACCCATATGAAGCTAGATGGATTGAGGAAGAACAAACAAACATTTTTATTTAAACAGCCACGAGTGACCGAGAAGCTGCCTGTCGGACGGCTCCAATCTAGACCCCTGAGAGAGGGGAGGAAGAAGGTGCTGAAATCTCATTCATATAGTAATAGGGTTAATCACAGGAAACCGTGAACGGGCTTCCAGGGGGAAGGAGGGAAGGGACCCACAGATGTGAAGTTTGGAGAGATGACTTTGAAAGGACCGGAGGCAATGTGGCTGACCGATTGGGTGGATATTGTGTTAGGCTGTGGGAGACAATGATCACTTGATCTAGGAAGGAAGCCGTGGGGGGGGGGAATGGATAGAAGCAAGGGATCTTTTGGATATAAAATCAACACGACGGGAGTGTGGGTTGGTCAGGAGGAGGGGAGGAGCGGGAGGCAGTAACAAGAGGTCTGGCTGTTCCAGCTATGCTCAGACGGAAAATGGGTGAGATGGGTATGAGTCCCTGAGAGAGAAGGAACTGGAAGAGGGTGTGGAGCGGAGGTTAACGCTTGGCCGTGTTCGCTGACCTGGAATGCTGAGAGGTCGCCGGTTCGAAACCCTAGGCTTGCCGGGTCAAGGCACCTGAGAGAAGCAACTACTGTGAGTGGATGCTCTGCCCCTCTCTCCCTCCCCAAAAACAACGCTTGGCCATGTGGAGGCATCTGGTGGCGAGGATAAAAGTCTGGAGAAAAGAGGAGTCCGGCTGGAGATGGAGATGTGGACGCCGTCCGGTGTCTGGGTGGTAATCACTGAGGGAGGGTGTGTGTGTGGGGGGGGGTGGACCAGAAGAAAACAGAAGGACTGAGTGGCACTCACTGGTGAGAGAAAGGAGGGTGTGCTTGCCGGAGAACGGCTGGAGAGGCCAGACAGACACCAGGGAACGGATCGTGCAGACGCCCACGAGTCCAGGCCCCCTCGCTCACCGACACGGCAGAACCGGCCTCTGCCCTCCAAGCCCAGGCCTGCACGCACCGCCCGTTATGTTCCACTGGAAACCCTCCGGTGGCCAGGGGACCCGAGCCCTACCTCTCTGAACACCAGGACGCTGTCCAGGGCCACGTGGAAGCGCCCGGCAGCGTCACCGAGCGACACGGCCCCGAACGTTAGCTCCGGATAATCTTTGATCGTCTCGTAGAACAGCTCTGCTACTTCCTCCTCCAGATCCTGTTTGGGGAAGGACGCTTGGTAAGGTTTTGGTGGGAAGAAGGAAAAAAATGCTTGGTTTATCGAAGGGCAAAGGGGGAGATGGTGACCAATTTGTCTTTTTTTTTTTGTGTGTGTCTTTTCAACTTCGGCTGTTTTGCGGAGTCACCCAGATCCCATTTCATGGAGGTTTCATACCCAGAACTTTTCTGTGGCTGTGACTAAGGCCAAAATAAGAGCAAGTCCCCGGAGATGCAGGGAGAGAATCGATCAACTTGATTTTTTTTGCCAAGTATTCGAGTGGGCTGAGACTTTTTAACATGTATCCCTTAACTGTTTCCGGAAGAGGGTATTATTGATTTGACCGCTGTGGTATAAGACACAGATTTGGTATCCAGATACGGCTGTAGCTTCAGCCTTCATTCCTTTTAGCTTGCAAGAAAATTGGGGCCAAACGCACTGTCAAACAGTGGGATGGGAGAGAAGGGGGTACAATCCTCTCCCCCCCCCCAGGTGTGAACAGAATGCCAATGCTCCCACTTCACCGGGAGGAGGTGAAGGCCTCATCAAAGTTACAGGAAATGAGTATCTTCAAGCCACTCATTCTCCGAAAGGAAAAACAATTTGCAAATGGCTGGTTATTCGGTGCTGTTCTAAACAGACCCCCCGAAACGATCCATCATACTGTCAGAACCAACTCCAAATCCTCCCTTCCCCCCAGCCCTCCTTTCTAATTAGCTTCTCCAGCCCCATTCCGTTTCCTTTTAATTTTTTCTTTCTTCCTTTCCGCTCTGCCGTTCCCCTCCAGAAAACGAGCTTCATCGGAAAATGAAGAATGAGTCCGGAATGAACCCAAACATAGGACGTCTCCGCCCCCCACTCTCCTGCCAGACACAGGACTGCTCCTCGCCAGCGGAAAGGTCCCCCCACCTCCCATCTCTTAAACGGGTACCTGGAAAAAGCCGATAATGACCAAGGGTCTGGCTTTCACAAACTCGACCACCTGCTGGGCGTCGGTGAACAAAAACGCCTTCCGGCTGATCTGTCTTCTCAACCAAACGACCAAGGCCGCGGCTTCGACCACCCCTGGAGAGAAAGAGACCGATTGTGAAGTGGATCCCACCGAAGTCTCCTCTTGAGCAGAAGCAAGTGCTTCTCCGGTTTCCTGGGTAGAAGCTTTGTATCTTGGGCTCCCCGCTCCTCGAAGGCCACGGTGGGGTCTCGCACTGCTCCCCACCCCAAACCCCTCGGCATGTTGGAACGCTGACAACAGCAGGTAAACCTGGCAGAGCGCGTACCAAGGGCCGGACGCGGTGCTGGACACTAAGCAGTTCACGTCTGTTACATCCCCCTCCCCTGGCAACAGCCTGCCCTTAGGGAGAGGTGTTCTCACTCTCCCCTTTCTCGCACACGAGGGCATGGAGTTCCACTTGCCAGTGGCCACCCCACCAGGGAACTTGGGGATCAAACCCAGGAGGAAGCCAGCCCAGCCTTCTTTTCTTATTCTCCCTCCAAGGTGACAGACAAATTTATATATATATTTTTGTCAAATATAAATAAATAAAATATATAAATCAAAATAGCAGCTAGTGCCCTGGCCGGTTGGCTCAGTGGTAGAGCGTCGGCCTAGCATGCGGAGGACCCGGGTTCGATTCCCGGCCAGGGCACATAGGAGAAGCACCCATTTGCTTCTCCACCCCTCCGCTGCGCTTTCCTCTCTGTCTCTCTCTTCCCCTCCCGCAGCCAAGGCTCCATTGGAGCAAAGATGGCCCCGGGCGCTGGGGATGGCTCTGTGGCCTCTGCCTCAGGTGCTAGAGTGGCTCTGGTCGCAACATGGCGACGCCCAGGATGGGCAGAGCATCGCCCCCTGGTGGGCAGAGCGTCGCCCCTGGTGGGCGTGCCGGGTGGATCCCGGTCGGGCGCATGTGGGAGTCTGTCTGACTGTCTCTCCCTGTTTCCAGCTTCAGAAAAATGAAAAAAAAATAAATAGCAGCTAGTTACATGACTTTGGGGGAATTCCATCCTATCTCTGTGCCTCCAGCTCATCAGCTCGAGACAGAAATGTATGCCAAGGTCACAGATCCCGATTACCGCCCCTCAGCTATCATCTGGGAGGCGCTGGGCACACGGAAACCTTAGTTTTTGGAATTGTAAGACGTATACCGTACCTGGGGAGACCCGATAGCATGCCAGAATGTACGCAAGGCTACCTGACCTGTGGTGCAGTGGACAGAGCGTCAGGCTGGGACCCAGGTTCGAAACCTCAAGGTCGCCGCTTGAGCGCGGGGTCGCTGGCTTGAGCGTGGGATTCTAGACATGACCTCAAGGTCGCTGGCTTGAGCAAGGGGTCACTCGGTCTGCTGTAGCCCCCCGGTGAAGGCACATGTGAGAAAGCAATCAATGAACAACTAAGGTGCTGATGTTTCTCATCTCTCTCCCTTCCTGTCTCTCTCTCTGTCTCTCTCTGTCTCTGTCAAATAATCATAATCATAATAATATTAATATTAATAATAATGTACACAAGGCTACAGAGGAACGTGTATTTGCTGGGATCATCACCCTCCCGTGATGGTAGATGATGAAAAACCATCTTCTGCCGAAGCCCAGCTACAGAGTAGAATAGAACGGAGCATTGTACATGAGCTTGTGAGATAAAGCCATGTTTGTTGTGGATCACTGCGGCTTGTATCTGTCTGGCTTTATGCGTTCGCCCACTGTTCATTTCCTCACTCTCCACTCACTTGACACATATGCAGCAGCGAGAGCCTGCTAAGTTGTCAAGTGCTGTGTTTGTTCTCCAAGAGGGGGAAGAAGTTACTCAAGAACTGAAAACTGACACAGGAATTACCCAGGAGGCGGGAGAGGTCGGGTGAGGCTTTCGAGCACAGCTGACAGCCTCTGCAAAACCCCCACCATGGGACACACTGCTCACGGGACACACCGCTCACGGGACACACCGCTCACGGGACACACTGCTCACGGGACAAACCGCTCACGGGACACAGTGCTCACGGGACACACCGCTCACGGGACACAGTGCTCATGGGACACACCGCTCACGGGACACAGTGCTCACGGGACACACCGCTCACGGGACACAGTGCTCACGGGACACAACGCTCACGGGACACAGTGCTCACGGGACACAACACTCACGGGGCACACCGCTCACGGGGCACACCGCTCACGGGACACAGTGCTCACGGGACACATCGCTCACGGGACACACCGCTCACGGGGCACACCGCTCACGGGGCACACGGCTCACGGGACACAGCGCTCACGGGACACAACGCTCACAAGGCACACCGCTCACGGGGCACACCGCTCACGGGACACAGTGCTCACGGGGCACACCGCTCACGGGACACAGTGCTCACGGGGCACACCGCTCACGGGACACACCGCTCACGGGGAACACCGCTCACGGGACACAGCGCTCACGGGGCACAGTGCTCACGGGACACAGTGCTCACGGGACACAGTGCTCACGGGACACACCGCTCACGGGACACAGTGCTCACGGGACACAGTGCTCACGGGACACACCGCTCACAGAACACAGTGCTCACGGGGCATACCGCTCACGGGACACAGTGCTCACGAGACACACCGCTCACGGGACACACCCTCACGGGGCACACCGCTCACGGGACACTCCGCTCACGGGACACAGTGCTCACGGGACACACCGCTCACGGGACACAGTGCTCACGGGACACACCGCTCACGGGACACAGTGCTCACGGGACACAACGCTCACGGGGCACAGTGCTCACGGGACACAACGCTCACGGGGCACACCGCTCACGGGGCACACCGCTCACGGGGCACAGTGCTCACGGGACACAGTGCTCACGGGACACAGTGCTCACGGGACAAACCGCTCACGGGACACAGTGCTCACGGGACAAACCGCTCACGGGACACAGTGCTCACGGGACACACCGCTCACGGGACACAGTGCTCACGGGACACACCGCTCACGGGACACAGTGCTCACGGGACACACCGCTCACGGGACACAGTGCTCACGGGACACAACGCTCACGGGACACAGTGCTCACGGGACACAACGCTCACGGGGCACACCGCTCACGGGGCACACCGCTCACGGGACACAGTGCTCACGGGACACACCGCTCACGGGACACACCGCTCACGGGGCACACCGCTCACGGGGCACACGGCTCACGGGACACAGCGCTCACGGGACACAGTGCTCACAAGGCACACCGCTCACGGGGCACACCGCTCACGGGACACAGTGCTCACGGGGCACACTGCTCACGGGACACAGTGCTCACGGGGCACACCGCTCACGGGACACACCGCTCACGGGGAACACCGCTCACGGGGCACACCGCTCACGGGACACAGTGCTCACGGGACACAGTGCTCACGGGACACACCGCTCACGGGGCACACCGCTCACGGGACACAGTGCTCACGGGGCACAGTGCTCACGGGACACAGTGCTCACGGGACACAGTGCTCACGGGACACACCGCTCACGGGACACAGTGCTCACGGGACACAGTGCTCACGGGACACACCGCTCACAGAACACAGTGCTCACGGGGCATACCGCTCACGGGACACAGTGCTCACGAGACACACCGCTCACGGGACACACCGCTCACGGGGCACACCGCTCACGGGACACTCCGCTCACGGGACACAGTGCTCACGGGACACACCGCTCACGGGACACAGTGCTCACGGGACACACCGCTCACGGGACACAGTGCTCACGGGACACAACGCTCACGGGGCACAGTGCTCACGGGACACAACGCTCACGGGGCACACCGCTCACGGGGCACACCGCTCACGGGGCACAGTGCTCACGGGACACAGTGCTCACGGGACACAGTGCTCACGGGACACTCCGCTCACGGGACACAGTGCTCACGGGACACACCGCTCACGGGACACAGTGCTCACGGGCACACCGCTCACGGGGCACACCGCTCACGGGGCACAGTGCTCACGGGACACAGTGCTCACGGGACACACCGCTCACGGGACACACCGCTCACGGGACACAGTGCTCACGGGGCACACCGCTCACGGGACACACCGCTCACGGGACACAGTGCTCACGGGGCACACCGCTCACGGGACACACCGCTCACGGACACAGTGCTCACGGGACACACCGCTGACGGGGCACACCGCTCACGGGACACACCGCTCACGGGGCACACCGCTCACGGGACACACCGCTCACGGGGCACACCGCTCACGGGACACACCGCTCACGGGACACACCGCTCACGGGACACACCGCTCACGGGACACACCGCTCACGGGACACAGCGCTCACGGGACACAGCGCTCACGGGACACAGTGCTCACGGGACACACCGCTCACGGGGCACACCGCTCACGGGACACAGTGCTCACGGGACACACCGCTCACGGGACACACCGCTCACGGGGCACACCGCTCACGGGACACAGTGCTCACGGGACAAACCGCTCACGGGACACAGTGCTCACGGGACATACCGCTCACGGGACACTCTGCTCACGGGACACAGTGCTCACAGGACAAACCGCTCACGGGACACAGTGCTCACGGGACACACTGCTCACGGGACACAGTGCTCACGGGACAAACCGCTCACGGGACACAGTGCTCACGGGACACACCGCTCACGGGACACAGTGCTCACGGGACACACCGCTCACGGGACACAGTGCTCACGGGACACACCGCTCACGGGACACAGTGCTCACGGGACAAACTGCTCACGGGACACAGTGCTCACGGGACACACCGCTCACGGGGCACACCGCTCACGGGGCACACCGCTCACGGGACACAGTGCTCACGGGACAAACCGCTCACGGGACACAGTGCTCACGGGACACACCGCTCACGGGACACACCGCTCACGGGACACAGTGCTCACGGGACACACCGCTCACGGGGCACACCGCTCACGGGACACAGTGCTCACGGGACACACCGCTCACGGGACACACCGCTCACGGGGCACACCGCTCACGGGGCACACCGCTCACGGGACACAGTGCTCACGGGACAAACCGCTCACGGGACACAGTGCTCACGGGACACACCGCTCACGGGACACACCGCTCACGGGACACAGTGCTCACGGGACACACCGCTCACGGGACACAGTGCTCACGGGACACAGTGCTCACGGGACACACTGCTCACGGGACACAGTGCTCACGGGACACAGTGCTCACGGGGCACACTGCTCACGGGACACAGTGCTCACGGGACACAGTGCTCAAGGGACACACTGCTCACGGGGCACACTGCTCTCGGGACACAGTGCTCACGGGACACTCCGCTCACGGGACAAACTGCTCACGGGACACAGTGCTCACGGGATACACCGCTCACGGGACACAGTGCTCACGGGACAAACCGCTCATGGGACACAGTGCTCACGGGACACAGTGCTCACGGGACACAGTGCTCACGGGATACACCGCTCACGGGAAACAGTGCTCACGGGATACACCGCTCACGGGAAACAGTGCTCACGGGACAAACCGCTCATGGGACACAGTGCTCACGGGACACAGTGCTCACGGGACACAGTGCTCACGGGACACAGTGCTCACGGGACAAACCGCTCACGGGACACAGTGCTCACGGGACACACCGCTCACGGGGCACTCCGCTCACGGGACAAACCGCTCACGGGACACAGTGCTCACGGGACACTCCGCTCACGGGACACACCGCTCACGAAACACACTGCTCACGGGACACACTGCTCACGGGACACACTGCTCACGGGACACACTGCTCACGAAACACACTGCTCACGGGACACAGTGCTCACGGGGCACACCGCTCACGAAACACACTGCTCACGGGACACACCGCTCACGGGACACAGTGCTCACGGGGCACACCGCTGACGGGGCACAGTGCTCAGGGGACACAGTGCTCACGGGACACACCGCTCACGGGACACAGTGCTCACGGGGCACACCGCTGACGGGGCACAGTGCTCAGGGGACACAGTGCTCACGGGACACACCGCTCACGGGACACACCGCTCACGGGACACAGTGCTCACGGGGCACACCGCTCACGGGACACACCGCTCACGGACACAGTGCTCACAGGACACACCGCTGACGGGGCACACCGCTCACGGGACACACCGCTCACGGGGCACACCGCTCACGGGACACACCGCTCACGGGGCACACCGCTCACGGGACACAGCGCTCACGGGACACACCGCTCACGGGACACACCGCTCACGGGACACAGTGCTCACGGGACACACCGCTCACGGGACACAGCGCTCACGGGACACACCGCTCACGGGACACAGCGCTCACGGGACACAGCGCTCACGGGACACACTGCTCACGGGACACAGTGCTCACTCACGGGCCTTGATAAGTCCATGCACATGGAGTTGGTAGAGCAACTGGAAAGGGCTATTCTCAGTGTCCTTGCTTAACTTTAAAAATATAACACTAAAGAAAAACAACTTGTCCTTAAGTATATGAACATGCACAAAGGTGCACAAAGTATAATGTATAGTTTGATGAATTTTCACAAGACAAACAGCACCCGCCTCTCGGAGTTCCTGCTGTGTTCCCACTCAGCCTCTAACCCCACCAGCCTGGGCATCACCTCTCCTCACTCTGGACAGAGGACTTTAGTCAGCCGGCTCCGGAATGTTACACAAGTCAGACAGCGTCTGTTTCCTTCAGGGCTGGTGTCCTCGTGTCTGGAGGTCTGCACCGTGTGCTCTGCACTGGTGGCTCCGTCCACATGGCTGCGTGGTCTCCTGGGACAGGGTCTGCAGCGTCTGAACCTACTCTGCAGGGCTGGTGTCCTCGTGTCTGGAGGTCTGCACCGTGTGCTCTGCACTGGTGGCTCCGTCCACATGGCTGCGTGGTCTCCTGGGACAGGGTCTGCAGTGTCTGAACCTACTCTGTGTTGGTCGGGTGTTTGGTTATTTCCAGCTGGAGACTTGGCACTTCTCTGGCTACGTGCCCAGGAGTAGTTTCTGGTCACAAGGATACTGTATTCAGCTTCAGTAGACACACATTCAGCCATTTTAAAAAGCCATGGTGAGTCAGGCGTATGGAAGTTCATAGAGGAAGGGTGTGCGGTATCGGGGGCCAGAACGGGGTGGGCGAGGCTTCCTGCCACCCTCAGACTAAGGCATCCCCCCCATGGCAGTCACCCTCACCTCTTGGATTTATTTTTTTATATTCTTTTTAGTAAGAGAGACAAGGACAGAGAGAGAGAGAGAGAGAGAGACAGAAAGACAGGAAGGGAGAGAGATGAGAAGCATCAATCCTTCGTTGTGGCTCCTTAGTTGTTCACTGATTGCTCCCTCATACGTGCCTTGACCAGGGGGCTACAGCAGAGCCAGTGACCCCTTGCTCAAGCCAGTGACCTTTGGGCTCAAGCCACTGACCATGGGGTCATGTCTATGATCCCACGCTCAGGTCAGCAACCCCGTACTCAAGCTGGTGAGCCTGTGCTCTGGCACCCTTGGGGATTCGAACCCAGGTCCTCTGCCTCCCAGGCCGATGCTCTATCCACTGCACCACTGCCTGGTCAGGCCCACTTCCAGGATTTAAAACCAAGTTTAAGTTTCTAATTTTATAATGCTCTGAGCTCCCCCCACTCCCACTCCAGAATAAAATAGACACCTATCATGGAAATAAACTCTCTGATAGGCTTTTGCCTGGGAAAAAAAAAATGATGTTGCAAGTTGTCCCAAAAGGAATGGGTTTAAATATCCTGAAACTACTAAACATGGTGAACCGAACCCTCTGACCGGGCTTGACGTGCAGCTCCTCAGCTCTGAGGCCCGGCTGAGGCCTCTGTGCCCCTTCCCCTCTGGCCCCCCTCCGCCCCCTGCACACCAGCCTCACTGTCGGGGTGCCCCTCCCAGGCTCCCCCTGCCTCGGCCATCCGGGGCGCCTTCTCCTGACTTACCAGGTTCTCAGATGGGTCTCTTCTTACCCCTCCCCTCCCCGTCTCTCTGGTGTGGAACCTGCCCTGTCTGGGTCACTCGCTGTGGAACCTGTCCTGTCTGGTTCACTCTCTGTGGAACCTGTCCTGTCTCGTTCACTCTCTGTGGAACCTGCCCTCTCTGGTTCACTCGCTGTGGAACCTGCCCTCTCTGGTTCACTCGCTGTGGAACCTGCCCTGTCTGGTTCACTCGCTGTGGAACCTGCCCTGTCTCGTTCACTCGCTGTGGAACCTCCCCTGTCTCGTTCACTCTCTGTGGAACCTGCCCTGTCTGGTTCACTCGCTGTGGAACCTGCCCTGTCTGGTTCACTCTCTGTGGAACCTGTCCTGTCTGGTTCACTCTCTGTGGAACCTGCCCTGTCTGGTTCACTCGCTGTGGAACCTGCCCTGTCTGGTTCACTCGCTGTGGAACCTGCCCTGTCTGGTTCACTCGCTGTGGAACCTGCCCTGTCTCGTTCACTCTCTGTGGAACCTGCCCTCTCTGGTTCACTCGCTGTGGAACCTGTCCTGTCCGGTTCACTCTCTGTGGAACCTGTCCTGTCCGGTTCACTCTCTGTGGAACCTGTCCTGTCCGGATCACTCTCTGTGGAACCTGTCCTGTCCGGTTCACTCTCTGTGGAACCTGTCCTGTCCGGTTCACTCGCTGTGGGACCTGCCCTGTCTGGTTCACTCTCTGTGGGACCTGCCCTGTCTGGTTCACTCTCTGTGGAACCTGCCCTGTCTGGTTCACTCTCTGTGGAACCTGCCCTGTCTGGTTCACTCTCTGTGGAACCTGCCCTGTCTGGTTCACTCGCTGTGGAACCTGTCCTGTCTGGGTCACTCTCTGTGGGACCTGTCCTGTCTGGTTCACTCTCTGTGGAACCTGTCCTGTCTGGTTCACTCTCTGTGGAACCTGCCCTGTCTGGGTCACTCTCTGTGGAACCTGCCCTGTCTGGGTCACTCGGTGTGGAACCTGTCCTGTCTGGGTCACTCGGTGTGGAACCTGTCCTGTCCGGTTCACTCTCTGTGGAACCTGCCCTGTCTGGGTCACTCGGTGTGGAACCTGTCCTGTCTGGGTCACTCGGTGTGGAACCTGTCCTGTCCGGTTCACTCTCTGTGGAACCTGCCCTGTCTGGTTCACTCTCTGTGGAACCTGCCCTGTCTGGGTCACTCGGTGTGGAACCTGTCCTGTCCGGTTCACTCTCTGTGGAACCTGCCCTGTCTGGTTCACTCGGTGTGGAACCTGTCCTGTCTGGTTCACTCTCTGTGGGACCTGCCCTGTCTGGGTCACTCTCTGTGGAACCTGTCCTGTCTGGGTCACTCTCTGTGGAACCTGCCCTGTCTGGTTCACTCTCTGTGGAACCTGTCCTGTCTGGTTCACTCTCTGTGGAACCTGCCCTGTCTGGTTCACTCTCTGTGGAACCTGTCCTGTCTGGTTCACTCTCTGTGGGACCTGTCCTGTCTGGTTCACTCTCTGTGGAACCTGTCCTGTCTCGTTCACTCGCTCTGGAACCTGCCCTGTCTGGGTCACTCGCTGTGGAACCTGTCCTGTTTGGTTCACTGAATCGATTTCTTCCCGGAATTTTGATGTTCAGCTGACTTGCTTGGTAGCCCCCGTCCTGCCTGGCTCCCACTGGGTGCTCAGGACATCCTTGTCGGACGCACAGGTGAGTCACCAGATGAAGCCGGCTGCGGGAACCTGACCTTGGGCCCTCCTCTCTGAGACATGAGTGCTCCTTTTGCCCTGCTGGACTCCACGGAGCCTGGAGGAAGTGATTCCACAGCTCTGTGCCTCGGTTTCCCGATCTGTCAAAGCACCTCCTCCTTTGGGTCGTTGTGACCCAGGACAAGAGACAAGAACCGTGCCTCGGACTCGGTAAATGATCCGCGTGTCACAGCTTCCGCCTCGCAAATGTATCCCATCTTCCCAGGAACCTCAGGGAGCAGAGACTCTCGCCAGCCTCGTGTCACAGACGAGGAAACCGAATACGGCAAGAATAGAGTGTTCTCCGGGTATTTGGAGAAGCCAGGGTTTGCCCGAATGGACCCCTGATCGTGTGTGGGTTCCGTAGAAGAAGAACAACGAGGAGCAGACGCGATTCTGTGAGGTGAGGATTGGAAGGGGTCAGCCCGAAGTGCCATGGGACCTGGCTGGGCAGTGATGATGACGTGTCCCGCAGGCAGAGGGGGCCCCAGGCGCCTGCCACCAACCACAAAGGGTCTCAGACAGCGTGGAGGGTGCCCCATGGCCACCTCGTTGCCTTCAGGCGGAGTCAGGATTCCGACAAAGTGACCTGGGCTTCTAATTTCTTGCCACACAAAGGGCTTGTTGGGATTGAAGAGTCGCCCTTGTTCAGGGTTGTTCCTGCAAGTAGTGGTCTGGCCCTGCTCTCACTGTTCCCGTCCTCTCTCTCCATCTCTCCCCGCGTTCAGACGCCACCTCCTCCCGCAAGCCTGCCACTGTGACCAGTGTCCTCTGTGACCAGTGTCCTCTGTGACCAGTCTCCTCTGTGACCAGTCTGCTCT
The DNA here is from genome assembly GCF_036850765.1 of Saccopteryx bilineata. Lineage (NCBI taxonomy): Eukaryota > Metazoa > Chordata > Mammalia > Chiroptera > Emballonuridae > Saccopteryx > Saccopteryx bilineata. The sequence goes on along the minus strand of NC_089493.1, from coordinate 297,981,198 downwards.
GTGACCAGTGTCCTCTGTGACCAGTGTCCTCTGTGACCAGTCTGCTCTGTGACCAGTCTGCTCTGTGACCAGTGTCCTCTGTGACCAGTCTCCTCTGTGACCAGTGTCCTCTGTGACCAGTGTCCTCTGTGACCAGTCTCCTCTGTGACCAGTGTCCTCTGTGACCAGTCTGCTCTGTGACCAGTGTCCTCTGTGACCAGTCTGCTCTGTGACCAGTGTCCTCTGTGACCAGTCTCCTCTGTGACCAGTCTCCTCTGTGACCAGTGTCCTCTGTGACCAGTCTCCTCTGTGACCAGTGTCCTCTGTGACCAGTCTGCTCTGTGACCAGTGTCCTCTGTGACCAGTCTGCTCTGTGACCAGTGTCCTCTGTGACCAGTCTGCTCTGTGACCAGTCTCCTCTGTGACCAGTCTCCTCTGTGACCAGTGTCCACTGTGACCAGTGTCCTCTGTGACCAGTGTCCTCTGTGACCAGTCTGCTCTGTGACCAGTCTGCTCTGTGACCAGTCTCCTCTGTGACCAGTCTCCTCTGTGACCAGTGTCCACTGTGACCAGTGTCCTCTGTGACCAGTGTCCTCTGTGACCAGTCTCCTCTGTGACCAGTGTCCACTGTGACCAGTCTGCTCTGTGACCAGTGTCCTCTGTGACCAGTCTGCTCTGTGACCAGTCTGCTCTGTGACCAGTCTCCTCTGTGACCAGTCTGCTCTGTGACCAGTGTCCTCTGTGACCAGTCTGCTCTGTGACCAGTCTCCTCTGTGACCAGTCTCCTCTGTGACCAGTGTCCTCTGTGACCAGTCTGCTCTGTGACCAGTCTCCTCTGTGACCAGTGTCCTCTGTGACCAGTCTGCTCTGTGACCAGTGTCCTCTGTGACCAGTCTCCTCTGTGACCAGTGTCCACTGTGACCAGTCTCCTCTGTGACCAGTGTCCACTGTGACCAGTGTCCACTGTGACCAGTCTCCTCTCTGACCAGTCTCCTCTGTGACCAGTGTCCTCTGTGACCAGTCTGCTCTGTGACCAGTGTCTTCTGTGACCAGTCTCCTCTGTGACCAGTGTCCACTGTGACCAGTGTCCACTGTGACCAGTCTCCTCTGTGACCAGTCTCCTCTGTGACCAGTGTCCTCTGTGACCAGTCTGCTCTGTGACCAGTGTCCTCTGTGACCAGTGTCCTCTGTGACCAGTCTGCTCTGTGACCAGTGTCCTCTGTGACCAGTGTCCTCTGTGACCAGTCTGCTCTGTGACCAGTGTCCACTGTGACCAGTCTGCTCTGTGACCAGTCTCCTCTGTGACCAGTCTGCTCTGTGACCAGTGTCCTCTGTGACCAGTCTGCTCTGTGACCAGTGTCCTCTGTGACCAGTCTCCTCTGTGACCAGTGTCCTCTGTGACCAGTGTCCTCTGTGACCAGTCTGCTCTGTGACCAGTGTCCTCTGTGACCAGTCTGCTCTGTGACCAGTGTCCTCTGTGACCAGTCTCCTCTGTGACCAGTGTCCTCTGTGACCAGTGTCCTCTGTGACCAGTCTGCTCTGTGACCAGTGTCCACTGTGACCAGTCTGCTCTGTGACCAGTCTCCTCTGTGACCAGTCTGCTCTGTGACCAGTGTCCTCTGTGACCAGTCTGCTCTGTGACCAGTGTCCTCTGTGACCAGTCTCCTCTGTGACCAGTGTCCTCTGTGACCAGTCTGCTCTGTGACCAGTGTCCTCTGTGACCAGTCTCCTCTGTGACCAGTCTCCTCTGTGACCAGTGTCCTCTGTGACCAGTGTCCACTGTGACCAGTGTCCTCTGTGACCAGTCTGCTCTGTGACCAGTCTCCTCTGTGACCAGTCTCCTCTGTGACCAGTCTGCTCTGTGACCAGTGTCCTCTGTGACCAGTCTCCTCTGTGACCAGTGTCCTCTGTGACCAGTGTCCACTGTGACCAGTCTGCTCTGTGACCAGTCTCCTCTGTGACCAGTCTCCTCTGTGACCAGTGTCCTCTGTGACCAGTCTGCTCTGTGACCAGTGTCCTCTGTGACCAGTCTCCTCTGTGACCAGTCTGCTCTGTGACCAGTGTCCTCTGTGACCAGTCTGCTCTGTGACCAGTGTCCTCTGTGACCAGTCTGCTCTGTGACCAGTCTCCTCTGTGACCAGTCTGCTCTGTGACCTGCCGGACCCGGGCATCTTGGCTGCACCCTCCCCTGAGAGTCTAGCCTGGGTGTCTCACTCCCCTTGCGTCTGTTCTGAGAACTGGAAGGCACCCTGCAGCTCCTGGCAGGTGGTCACGCTCCCTGGGTCTCCTGGTTCTTGCAACAATACTCACACAGGCGTACCGCCAACCTGCTGACCAGGCCTTGCAAAAGACAACCTCAGCTTCCTGAGGTTTAACCATTCTGCACCCATGTAGGGAACATCCTACCAGCATCGTACAGGCTGCGCTGGCCTCACCTGAGCTTATCGGGGCTGTTCCAGCCATCCACCCCTTATGCATCCATATAGTTAACATTTTTTTTTTTTTTTTTTTTCATTTTTCTGAAGCTGGAAACAGGGAGAGACAGTGAGACAGACTCCAGCATGCGCCCGACCGGGATCCACCCGGCACGCCCACCAGGGGGCGACGCTCTGCCCACCAGGGGGCGATGCTCTGCCCATCCTGGGCGTCGCCATGTTGCGACCCTCCTGGGTGTCGCCATATTGCGACCAGAGCCACTCTAGCGCCTGGGGCAGAGGCCACAGAGCCATCCCCAGCGCCCGGGCCATCCTTCGCTCCAATGGAGCCCTGGCTGCGGGAGGGGAAGAGAGAGACAAAGAGGAAGGAGAGGGGGAGGGGTGGAGATGCAAATGGGCGCTTCTCCTATGTGCCCTGGCCGGGAATCAAACCCGGGTCCTCCGCACGCTAGGCCGACGCTCTACCGCTGAGCCAACCGGCCAGGGCCTAGTTAACATTTTTTAAAAAAATTAGGACCCAGGTCCTGGCCGGTTGGCTCAGCGGTCGAGCGTTGGCCTGGCATGCGGGGGACCAGGGTTCGATTCCCGGCCAGGGCACATAGGAGAAGCGCCCATTTGCTTCTCCACCCCCCTCCCCCTCCTTCCTCTCTGTCTCTCTCTTCCCCTCCCACAGCCAAGGCTCCATTGGAGCAAAGATGGCCTGGGCGCTGGGGATGGCTCCTTGGCCCCTGCCCCAGGCGCTAGGGTGGCTCTGGTCGCGGCAGAGCGATGCCCCGGAGGGGCAGAGCATCGCCCCCTGGTGGGCAGAGCGTCGCCCCTGGTGGGCGTGCCAGGTGGATCCCAGTCGGGCGCATGCGGGAGTCTGTCTGACTGTCTCTCCCCGTTTCCAGCTTCAGAAAAATACAAAAAAAAAAAAAAAAATTAGGACCCAGCATGTACCACAATGAGGCACATAATTCTTCAATCATTTTCAACATCAAGACAGGGCCTGACGCATAGTTGATTCTCAACAAAAGAGCGTTGAATCAATGAATGGCTGAGTTCGAGAGTGAGACGGAGGATGTTAAGGAGCAAAAGCATTCGGAAGTCACCTTGTCCCAAACCTGTCCTGGTTCCGTCATCTCTCCGTCTCCTCTTCAGCAGCCAGAGTTTCCTTAGCCGGGGGCCAAGATGATTCTCAAACCATTCTGGCGAGCGCAGAAGTTTGGGGTGGAAGGGGGTCAGGTGAAGCTAGGACCTCACTCTCTGGTCTCTGGTGGTTTGTACACTGTGCACCCTGTCACCCCACCTCACGGAGCTCCGAGGACCCAACAGCGGCTGAGATCCGAGCCCTCGAGCTACGTGCTCACCAGAATCTGTCTCCTTCTTCTCACGGACACACGCTTGTCCGCCTGTCGGTGGGTGGAGTCATGTAACAGAATTTTGGTCAATGGGATGCGAACGGAAGTAATGTTTGTCACTCCTGGGCCTGGGCCACTGTCACAGCCAGTGTGTGTGTGTGGGGGGGGGGGGGGTCCTCTGCTCACAGGGTACAGAGGAACAGACTCAGAGACCTGAGGGAAAGGAAGCCACAGCTGGAAGGAGCCTGGGTCTCTGAGAGGCTGTGAGGAGCAGACACCCCTCCCAGCTCCTCTCCACTCCCTGACTGCCAGCAGGCTCCACATGAGCAAGAACCGCACCCGTAGTTCCGCTCAGCCACTGGGTCACAGTCACCGTGTGTGCGCGCAGCGAACCTCACTGTGGGTGACACGCGGGCGCCGTTACCTCGGCAGCTGATGGGCTCCGACCTGTTACCCTCAAAGAACAGCTTCAGCTCCGGGGCCCTCCGGACGTCGAACTCCTCCCGAAGCTCCATCTCGACCGCGACGTCCACCTTGCCGAAGCCGACCCCGTTCTTGCCTCTGCCCACGATCTCCACGGCTTTGCCCAGCTCCTCCGCCAGGCTCCGGGACGGCTTTGAGGACGCATTGTCTGAAAGAGCCCAGGGGAAAGTGGGACTCCCTCGGGGGCCTGCCCCCCCACACACACACACCTCCGGTCCCCCTGAAGGCGTGGGCTCGTCTAGGCTACCGAGCACCACGCCCTTCCCGTGCCCTGCGGACGGCGGGCGAGTTCTCACAGATGTCACACGTGCAGCGTGAACTTGGCCAGTGTGGGGGCCACATATCAGGGCTCTTTGGGAAGAAGGGAGTTTTCAGCGCCGCTTTGGGGCCACCTAATAACCTCTCTAAGACCCACCTTCCTCGTAGGAAAGCGGAGAGGAGAGTGGCTATGGCGTGAGGTTGTCACAGTCACAGGGTTGACAGACCGCCAGTTCTATCGTGCTTATTATTTCTAAGAGCCGACACGGATTCGACCATTTCATCTTCCCAGTTCCCGTAGGGAGCAGGTACCCTTCGGACCCAGATGAGGAAACTGAGGCACGGCCACATGCTCTATTTATTTGCCCAAGGCCACACGGCAGGGAGAGCGGGAGCCGGATCCAGACCCAGGCGCCTGTCTCTCTAACCCGTTAAAACCCTGAGCCCGCACCAATCCTCTGCATGTATGAACACAGACTATAATAACTAATATGCGCTCTGTGACTGTGTATCTGTGAATACACGCTATTATATATCAACCTATCCATTTAAATATAGGTCGTAGAATAACAGACACATGTCATCACTGTGGTTGTTACTGTTGCGAAATCTCTGTGGTCGGAAATTACCGGGGAGCCACGGGGAGACGGAACGAGGGAGAGCATGGATGAGCGCCACCTGGTGGGAAGTCCCGGAGCTCACAGGCCAAACTGGGCCCCGGTCACCCTGTCGCTGCAGAAAACACGGCGAGGGGACTCACGGGGAAGGAAGGCCCGAGTGGGACGTGGGTATAGAGGAGGTTATGATGCCCCCCTACCCGCTCTGAGCCCATCCCGCTTGCAGGGGGTGTCAGACGGACCTCACACTCCACATGAGACTCGTGCAGTGACAGATGGTCACATCATCAGGTACATAAATACAGAATCTCGCGGTTGCACAGTGGACATGAGTTATTAAATTAGCTTGACCAGGCGGTGGCGCAGTGGATAAAGCACCGGACTGGGATGCAGTGGACCCAGGTTCGAAACCCCGAGGTCGCCAGCTTGAGCACAGACTTATCTGGTTTGAGCAAAGCTCACCAGCTTGAGCCCAGGGTCACTGGCTTGAACAAGGGGGTCACTGGCATGGCTGGAGCCCCTCGGTCAAGGCACAAATGAGAAAGCTGTCAATGGACAACTAAGGTGCCACAACGAAGAATTGATGCTTCTTATCTCTCTCCCTTCCTGTCTGTCTGTCCCCGTCCCACTCTCTGTCTCTGTCACACAGAAAAAAAAGTTAAATTAAGAAAGATTCTTGGCCCCTCACGTTGCTGGGCTATGAGCGGGAGTGGGTGGGAACTCTTCTCTGGAAACAGCTGCAAAGAACTGGAACAAAAAGTTGGAAGTGGCGGGGGGGGGGGGGGCTTCCTGGATGAAGGGAACAGGGGCCCAAGGCAGTCAGGTCTGTCGTTCCTCCTCCTGGTGACACTGTGACACTGTGTGCCTGCAGGCCCCTCGCCCCTGACTGACGTCTGCCTGGTGACACTGTGACACTGTGTGCCTGCAGGCCCCTCGCCCCTGACCACCTGACCTCTGCCTGGTGACACTGTGACACTGTGTGCCTGCAGGCCCCTCGTCCCTGACGACCTGACCTCTGCCTGGTGACACTGTGACACTGTGTGCCTGCAGGCCCCTCGCCCCTGACTGACGTCTGCCTGGTGACACTGTGACACTGTGTGCCTGCAGGCCCCTCGTCCCTGACGACCTGACCTCTGCCTGGTGACACTGTGACACTGTGTGCCTGCAGGCCCCTCGCCCCTGACTGACGTCTGCCTGGTGACACTGTGACACTGTGTGCCTGCAGGACCCTTGCCCCTGACCACCTGACCTCTGCCTGGTGACACTGTGACACTGTGTGCCTGCAGGCCCCTCGCCCCTGACTGACGTCTGCCTGGTGACACTGTGACACTGTGTGCCTGCAGGCCCCTCGTCCCTGACGACCTGACCTCTGCCTGGTGACACTGTGACACTGTGTGCCCGCAGGCCCCTTGCCCCTGACCACCTGACCTCTGCCTGGTGACACTGTGACACTGTGTGCCTGCAGGCTCCTCGTCCCTGACCACCTGACCTCTGCCTGGTGACACTGTGACACTGTGTGCCTGCAGGCCCCTCGCCCCTGACTGACGTCTGCCTGGTGACACTGTGACACTGTGTGCCTGCAGGCCCCTCGCCCCTGACCACCTGACCTCTGCCTGGTGACACTGTGACACTGTGTGCCTGCAGGCCCCTCGTCCCTGACTGACGTCTGCCTGGTGACACTGTGACACTGTGTGCCTGCAGGCCCCTCGCCCCTGACCACCTGACCTCTGCCTGGTGACACTGTGACACTGTGTGCCTGCAGGCCCCTCGCCCCTGACCACCTGACCTCTGCCTGGTGACACTGTGACACTGTGTGCCTGCAGTCCCCTCGTCCCTGACGACCTGACCTCTGCCTGGTGACACTGTGACACTGTGTGCCTGCAGGCCCCTCGCCCCTGACCACCTGACCTCTGCCTGGTGACACTGTGACACTGTGTGCCTGCAGGCCCCTCGCCCCTGACCACCTGACCTCTGCCTGGTGACACTGTGACACTGTGTGCCTGCAGGCCCCTCGTCCCTGACGACCTGACCTCTGCCTGGTGACACTGTGACACTGTGTGCCTGCAGGCCCCTCGCCCCTGACCACCTGACCTCTGCCTGGTGACACTGTGACATTGTGTGCCTGCAGGCCCCTCGCCCCTGACCACCTGACCTCTGCCTGGTGACACTGTGACACTGTGTGCCTGCAGGCCCCTCGCCCCTGACTGACGTCTGCCTGGTGACACTGTGACACTGTGTGCCTGCAGGACCCTTGCCCCTGACCACCTGACCTCTGCCTGGTGACAGTGACACTGTGTGCCTGCAGGCCCCTCGCCCCTGACTGACGTCTGCCTGGTGACACTGTGACACTGTGTGCCTGCAGGCCCCTCGCCCCTGACCACCTGACCTCTGCCTGGTGACACTGTGACACTGTGTGCCTGCAGGCCCCTCGCCCCTGACTGACCTCTGCCTGGTGACACTGTGACACTGTGTGCCTGCAGGCCCCTCGCCCCTGACCACCTGACCTCTGCCTGGTGACACTGTGACACTGTGTGCCTGCAGGCCCCTCGCCCCTGACTGACGTCTGCCTGGTGACACTGTGTGCCTGCAGGGACGATCTGACGTCTGCCGCAGGGAGCCATCGACCCCTTTTCCAGCCAGAACACGTTGTTTCTCTGAACTGCCCCCGCCCACCTGGAGCCACAGAGAAGCAGCGCACCACCTCCACTGGTGGACAAGCGCCGGGCTCAACAGGAGGTCTCGTGAAGCAAAGCCCAGGAGCCGGGGCTGGGGCGGCGGCCACACGTCCCCACTGGCCACCGGGCACAGCTGCTCCCGCTACGGGGACGAGAGGGGGTGATCGTTGTTATTACCCGCCCCATCGGTGCGGGGGAGTGGGGCGTTCCGCTCCCTCACAGACTGGTGCCTGTCCGCTGCCCGCTTGGCCACCATCCTGGCCTTCGGTAGCCTCATGCGTCACCCAGCAGCTGGCGCGGGCGCGGTGCCCGCTGCTCCGGCCGGCGGGTCTCTGTCCTGGCGTCCCTGTCGGCTTGTGGACTGGCCTCTCCTTCAAATCCCAGCGTCTACAGGGAGAAACTCAGGACAAGAGAAACACGTGGAATGACGGCCCAGAGGGTGGCGCTTCTAGGGGTTCGGCACCTGGCTCCATGCCCCAAGTCCCCAAAGTGCAAGCGAGAGAAGGAGGTGGTGGCAGCAGGCCGCTGGGCGTGGACGTCAAAGGGAAGGACGTGCGATGACAGTGAAGGGGACCCATCCGTCCAGCCAGCCAGCGAAACTCTTTCAGGATCCTCCAGGTGCCCCCTCTAGCTCCTCGGGGGCCGGCCAACAAATTCCTCTGACCACTGGGACGGCCTAGAAGGCCCGAAAGGTTCTGCTGTTCATCCGTGTGACCTTACGTCCCACAACCCCTCTCCTCAGTGACTCGGAGCCAGCCACCCCGACGGGGTCCGGTCTCCGAGCCTTCGCACTTGCTCTGTCGCAGGGGTCGCCAGCCTTTTCACACCTAACGCCCACTTCTGTGAGTAGTAACATTTTCTGACCGCCCGCCGGGTCCACAGTCATGGTGATGTATAAAGTAGGGAAGTCACTTTACTTTATAAAATGTATAAAGCTGAGTTACAGCAAGTTAAAACATATAATAATAATTACTTACCAAGTACTTTATGTCAGATTTTCACTAAGTTTGGCAGAATAAATCTTTATAAAACAATTTACTATAGTTCAATCTATCTTTTTATTTATATTTTGGTTGCTCCGCTACCGCCCACCATGAAAGCTGGAGCGCCCACCAGTGGGCGGGAGGGACCAGGTGAACCACTAGTGGGCGGGAGGGACCAGGTTGACCACCACTAGTGGATGGAGGGAGCAGGTGGACCACCACTAGTGGGCGGGAGGGACCAGGTGGACCACCACTAATGGGCGGGAGGGACCAGGCTGACCACCACTAGTGGGCGGGAGGGACCAGGCGGACCACCACTAGTGGGCGGGAGGGACCAGGCTGACCACCACCAGTGGGCGGGAGGGACCAGGCGGACCACCACTAGTGGGCGGGAGGGACCAGGCGGACCACCACCAGTGGGCGGGAGGGACCAGGCGGACCACCACTAAGTGGGCAGCAGGGACCAGGCCGACCACCCACTAGTGGGCGGCAGGGGACCAGACTGACCACCACTCAGTGGGCGGATAGGGACCAGGCTGATGCCACCCACTAGTGGACAGGAGGGACCAGGGCGGACCACCCACTAGTGGGGCGGGTAGGGACCAGACTGACCACCACTAGTGGACGGTAGGGACCAGACTGACCACCACTAGTGGGCGGTAGGGCCCAGAGCTGACCACAAAACACATAGGCGACGGTAGGGACCGACATAGACCCCACACTAGTGGGCGGGAGGGACCCGGTCCGGACCACCGACTAGTGTGGCGGAGGGAACCCAGGCGGATCAACCACTAGTGGTCGGATGGGCACACCAGGGGACCACCACTAGTGTGACGGAGGAGGGACACCAGGCTGACCACCACTAGTGGGCAGTAGGGACCAGGCGGACCACCACTAGTGGACGGAGGAACCAGGCGGACCACCACTAGGGGGCGGAGGAACCAGGCGGACCACCACTAGGGGGCGGGAGGGACCAGGCTGACCACCACTAGTGGGCGGGAGGGACCAGGCGGACCACCACTAGTGGGCGGTAGGGACCAGACTGACCACCACTAGTGGGCGGTAGGGACCAGGCTGACCACCACTAGTGGACGGTAGGGACCAGGCGGACCACCACTAGTGGGCGGAGGGACCAGGCGAACCACCACTAGTGGTAAGGAGGGACCAGGCTGACCACCACTAGTGGGGCAGTAGGGACCAGGCGGACCACCAACTAGTGGACGGAAGGAACCAGGCAGGACCACCACTAGGGGGCGGAGGAACCAGGCGGACCACCACTAGTGGACGGAGGGACCAGGCGGACCACCACTAGTGGACGGAGGGACCAGGCTGACCACCACTAGTGGGCGGTAGGGACCAGGCTGACCACCACTAGTGGGCGGAGGGACCAGGCGGACCACCACTAGTGGACGGAGGGACCAGGCTGACCACCACTAGTGGGCGGTAGGGACCAGACTGACCACCACTAGTGGGCGGAGGGACCAGGCGGACCACCACTAGTGGGCGGAGGGACCAGGCGGACCACCACTAGTGGACGGAGGGACCAGGCTGACCACCACTAGTGGGCAGTAGGGACCAGGCGGACCACCACTAGTGGACGGAGGAACCAGGCGGACCACCACTAGGGGGCGGAGGAACCAGGCGGACCACCACTAGGGGGCGGGAGGGACCAGGCGGACCACCACTAGTGGACGGAGGGACCAGGCTGACCACCACTAGTGGGCGGTAGGGACCAGGCTGACCACCACTAGTGGGCGGAGGGACCAGGCGGACCACCACTAGGGGGCGGAGGGACCAGGCGGACCGCCACTAGGGGGCGGAGGGACCAGGCGGACCGCCACTAGTGGGCGGAGGGACCAGGCGGACCGCCACTAGTGGGCGGGAGGGACCAGGCGGACCGCCACTAGTGGGCGGAGGGACCAGGCTGACCGCCACTAGTGGGCGGAGGAACCAGGCTGACCGCCACTAGTGGGCGGTAGGGACCAGGCTGACCACCACTAGTGGGCGGAGGGACCAGGCGGACCACCACTAGGGGGCGGAGGAACCAGGCGGACCACCACTAGGGGGCGGAGGGACCAGGCTGACCGCCACTAGTGGGCGGGAGGGACCAGGCGGACCGCCACTAGTGGGCGGAGGGACCAGGCTGACCGCCACTAGTGGACGGAGGGACCAGGCGGACCGCCACTAGGGGGCGGAGGGACCAGGCGGACCGCCACTAGTGGACGGAGGAACCAGGCGGACCGCCACTAGGGGGCGGAGGAACCAGGCGGACCACCACTAGGGGGCGGAGGGACCAGGCGGACCACCACTAGTGGGCGGAGGGACCAGGCTGACCACCACTAGTGGGCGGAGGGACCAGGCGGACCACCACTAGTGGGCGGGAGGGACCAGGCGGACCACCACTAGGGGGCGGAGGGACCAGGCGGACCACCACTAGTGGGCGGTAGGGACCAGGCGGACCACCACTAGTGGGCGGGAGGGACCAGGCGGACCAGCACTAGTCGGCGGGAGGGACCAGGCTGACCACCACTAGTGGACGGTAGGGACCAGGCGGACCACCACTAGTGGACGGAGGAACCAGGCGGGCCCACCACTAGTGGACGGAGGGACCAGGCGGACCACCACTAGTGGACGGAGGAACCAGGCTGACCACCACTAGTGGGCGGAGGAACCAGGCTGACCACCACTAGTGGACGGAGGAACCAGGCGGACCGCCACTAGGGGGCGGAGGAACCAGGCGGACCACCACTAGGGGGCGGAGGGACCAGGCGGACCACCACTAGTGGGCGGAGGGACCAGGCTGACCACCACTAGTGGGCGGAGGGACCAGGCGGACCACCACTAGGGGGCGGAGGAACCAGGCGGACCACCACTAGGGGGCGGAGGGACCAGGCGGACCACCACTAGTGGGCGGGAGGGACCAGGCGGACCACCACTAGTGGGCGGGAGGGACCAGGCGGACCAGCACTAGTGGGCGGGAGGGACCAGGCTGACCACCACTAGTGGGCAGTAGGGACCAGGCGGACCACCACTAGTGGACGGAGGAACCAGGCGGACCACCACTAGTGGACGGAGGGACCAGGCGGACCACCACTAGTGGACGGAGGAACCAGGCTGACCACCACTAGTGGGCGGAGGAACCAGGCTGACCACCACTAGTGGACGGAGGAACCAGGCGGACCACCACTAGGGGGCGGAGGAACCAGGCGGACCACCACTAGGGGGCGGAGGGACCAGGCGGACCACCACTAGGGGGCGGGAGGGACCAGGCGGACCACCACTAGTGGACGGAGGGACCAGGCTGACCACCACTAGTGGGCGGTAGGGCCCAGGCTGACCACCACTAGTGGGCGGAGGGACCAGGCGGACCACCACTAGGGGGCGGAGGAACCAGGCGGACCGCCACTAGGGGGCGGAGGGACCAGGCGGACCGCCACTAGGGGGCGGAGGGACCAGGCTGACCGCCACTAGTGGGCGGAGGACAGGCGGACCGCCAATAGTGGGCGGAAGGGACCAGGCTGACCGCCACTAGTGGGCGGAGGAACCAGGCTGACGCAGCCACTAGTGGGCGGTAGGAGGACCAGGCTGACCACCACTAGTGGGCGGAGGGACCAGGCGGACCACCACTAGGGGGCGGAGGAACCAGGCGGACCACCACTAGGGGGCGGAGGGACCAGGCTGACCGCCACTAGTGGGCGGGAGGGACCAGGCGGACCGCCACTAGTGGGCGGAGGGACCAGGCTGACCGCCACTAGTGGGCGGAGGAACCAGGCGGACCGCCACTAGGGGGCGGAGGGACCAGGCGGACCGCCACTAGTGGACGGAGGAACCAGGCGGACCGCCACTAGGGGGCGGAGGAACCAGGCGGACCACCACTAGGGGGCGGAGGGACCAGGCGGACCACCACTAGTGGGCGGAGGGACCAGGCTGACCACCACTAGTGGGCGGAGGGACCAGGCGGACCACCACTAGGGGGCGGAGGAACCAGGCGGACCACCACTAGGGGGCGGAGGGACCAGGCGGACCACCACTAGTGGGCGGGAGGGACCAGGCGGACCACCACTAGTGGGCGGGAGGGACCAGGCGGACCACCACTAGTGGGCGGGAGGGACCAGGCTGACCACCACTAGTGGGCGGGAGGGACCAGGCGGACCACCACTAGTGGACGGAGGGACCAGGCGGACCACCACTAGTGGACGGAGGGACCAGGCGGACCACCACTAGTGGACGGAAGGAACCAGGCGGACCACCACTAGTGGGCGGAGGAACCAGGCTGACCACACTAGTGGACGGGAGGAACCAGGCTGACCACCACTAGGGGGCGGAGGAAACCAGGCGGACCACCACTAGGGGGCGGAGGGACCAGGCGGGACCACCACTAGTGGGGCGGAGGGACCAGGCTGACCCCCACTAGTGGGCGGAGGGACCAGGCGGACCACCACTAGGGGGCGGAGGAACCAGGCGGACCACCACTAGGGGGCGGAGGGACCAGGCGGACCACCACTAGTGGGCGGTAGGGACCAGGCGGACCACCACTAGTGGGCGGGAGGGACCAAGGCGGACCAGCACTAGTGGGCGGGAGAGGGACCAGGCTGACCACCACTAGTGGGCTAATAAGGGACCAGGCGGACCACCACTAGTGGACGGAGGAACCAGGCGGGACCACCACTAGTGGACGGAGGGACCAGGCGGACCGACCACTAGTGGAACGAAGGGAACCAGGCTGGACCACCACTAGTGGGCGGAGGAACCAGGCTGACCACCACTAGTGGACGGAGGAACCAGGCGGACCACCACTAGGGGGGCGGAGGAACCAGGCGGACCACCACTAGGGGGCGGAGGGACCAGGCGGACCACCACTAGTGGGCGGAGGGACCAGGCTGACCACCACTAGTGGGCGGAGGGACCAGGCGGACCACCACTAGGGGCGGAGGAACCAGGCGGACCACCACTAGGGGGAGGAGGACCAGGCGGACCACCACTAGTGGGCGGGAGGGACCAGGCGGACCAGCACTAGTGGGCGGGAGGGACCAGGCTGACCACCACTAGTGGGCAGTAGGGACCAGGCGGACCACCACTAGTGGACGGAGGAACCAGGCGGACCACCACTAGTGGGCAGTAGGGACCAGGCGGACCACCACTAGTGGACGGAGCAACCAGGCGGACCACCACTAGTGGATGGAGGGACCAGGCTGACCACCACTAGTGGGCGGAGGGACCAGGCTGACCACCACTAGTGGGCGGGAGGGACCAGGCGGACCACCACTAGTGGACGGAGGAACCAGGCGGACCACCACTAGTGGGCGGAGGGACCAGGCTGACCACCACTAGGGGGCGGAGGGACCTGGCGGACCACCACTAGTGGGCGGTAGGGACCAGGCGGACCACCACTAGTGGACGGAGGAACCAGGCGGACCACCACTAGTGGACGGAGGGACCAGGCGGACCACCACTAGTGGACGGAGGAACCAGGCGGACCAGGCCCCTAGTGGGCGGAGGAACCAGGCTGACACACCACTAGTGGGCGGAGGGACCAGGCGGACCACCACTATGTGGGCGGAGGGACCGGAAGGCTGACCGCCCACTAGTGGGCGGGAGGGACCAGGCGGACCACCCACTGAGGGGGCGGAGGTTTAGGACCAAGGCGGACCGCCACCTAGGGGGCGGAGGGACCAGGGCGGGACCGCCCACTAGGGGGCGGAGGGGACCAGGAGGACCGCCACTAGTGGACGGCAGGGACCAGGGCGGGACCGCACACTAGGGGGCGAGAGGGACCAGGCGGACCGCCACTAGGGGTCGGATGAGGGACCAGGCTGACCACCACTAGTGGGCGGAGGGAACAGGCGGACCACCACTAGGGGGCGGAGGAACCAGGCGGACCACCACTAGGGGGCGGAGGAACCAGGCTGACCACCACTAGTGGGCGGAGGGACCAGGCGGACCACCACTAGGGGGCGGAGGAACCAGGCGGACCACCACTAGGGGGGCGGAGGGACCAGGCGGACCACCACTAGTGGGCGGTAGGGACCAGGCGGACCACCACTAGTGGACGGAGGAACCAGGCGGACCACCACTAGTGGACGGAGGAACCAGGCGGACCACCACTAGTGGGCAGTAGGGACCAGGCGGACCACCACTAGTGGACGGAGGAACCAGGTGGACCACCACTAGTGGATGGAGGGACCAGGCTGACCACCACTAGTGGGCGGAGGGACCAGGCTGACCACCACTAGTGGGCGGAGGGACCAGGCTGACCACCACTGCTCTGTCAGCTGCACCACAGGCTCTCTCCTCCCCGGTGGCTGCCAGGGCCGCAGCCTCCCTGCCTTCCGATCTGTGCTGAATTGTCACCTTCTCAGGAGGACCTTCCCTTTTCTCTGTCTCACAATGGAGAACATCACGGGTCAAAGAAAAGCTCGTTCGTGGATTCATTTGTTGTTGTGTTTTTTCAACATCTCTGCAGACCTACCGTGCTCCAGGCACTAGGCAAGATGTTAGGAATCAAGAGATGAACCAGATCTGGTCCTTGTCCCCCATGGAGCACGGAGCACGGAGCACGCAAGGTTAAAATGGTTTCAATGCAGGGTACCCAGGGTGCAGAGGGCTGTGTGAGCTCATGGGAGGTAGGAATCACCATTCTAGGTTACAGGGAGGTGAGCAGAGCCTCCTGACCAGATGATTCCAGGGGTTTCAACCTCCCAAGCCAGATGAAGAAGTGCAGAAAGAACCCTAGAAGCAGAGGCAACAGCACGTGCAAAGGCCCTGGGGCCTTGAGTCAGTCTGACTGATCTGGCAAATAACTCCGGGTCTAGAGTGGAGTGGGGAGGCTGGCCCAGCTGGATCAGGCAGAGGACACGGTAGCTACAATAAGGAGTTTGCAGTCTTAGGGCATCTTTAGGGTTTTTTTTTTAAATCAGGGAGTGACCCCCATCAGATTTGCATTTTAGAAAAAATAAGTATGTCTGGGTCTGTGGCAGAGACAGCCCGGGAGGGAGAAGGGAGACCATCTAGGGGTCAGGTGTGGAATGGCGAGGCCAGAGGTAAGGCCGTCGGGGGGGGGGGGGGGGGGGGCGAGAAGACAGGAAATGGCAGGAGGCGGCACTAACAGGACTCAGTGACGGGTGACAGGTGGACCCAGGAGTCAAGAATGACCTTGCGATGTCTGGCGTGGACCTGAGGTCTCAGAGGAGTGCTGTCCGTGAAGGCAGGTGGCTGGGAGGCCATCAAAGGTGGTGAGCTCCCAAAAGGGGAAAAAAAAACACCCCACAAAACAAAAACGATGAGGCCTGATTTGGGGCACACAGAGCATCTGAGATGCGTGAGGGACAGACCGTGAGCAAGGGTCCTCCTGGCCGACCCTCTGCGTTTGAGCCTCAAGTCCTGGGAGAGACGAGCGACCAGGAGGCAGCCGAGGACGTCGGGTCACCGGGACGCTACCTCCCTGGGGACAGTATTGGGAAAATCCTTTTAGTCAAGAGCCCAGGCACTCTGGGGGGTGGGGGTGGGGGGCTGTGATACTGCTTTTAAAGCCAAGAGATTAGCTTTTCCCAAGTCCCTTTAGAAGGCTTGTTCATTATTTTGGACATTATTTTGCTTGAAACTGTGTTTTAGAAAGAATTAAATATTCACTCGTCTCTTTCAGACAAAAAAAAAAATCTCTGCTGCTTGGAAATACCCAAGGTGGGAACGGCTTTAAGTTTAAAAGTGTTCAAGGGGGGGTTGCTATCAAAGGCGATGAAAGAATTTAAAACCGACGGGCTCTCTCTGAAGCCCCAGCTCAGGGTCGATCTCTACGTGATAACAGGTCCGGGAAGGTTCCAGAGACTCAGGAAGTTGCCCTTCTGCTCCGCTCAGGACGGGGCCATCCTGCCTTCGCACGTGGACAGAACGGGCCCCCCAGCTTGGACACTCTGGGAGGGTCAGTGAGGGCTGCTGTGTGTGTTGTGCGTACGAAATGTGCTGCTCTGAATCCTTCAACATCTCTCCCGGAGGTCCAGGACCCACAGCACCAGAGAGAAGACGGCTGGGATGTCCGACCTGTGTAA
This sequence comes from Saccopteryx bilineata, assembly GCF_036850765.1. Classification (NCBI taxonomy): domain Eukaryota; kingdom Metazoa; phylum Chordata; class Mammalia; order Chiroptera; family Emballonuridae; genus Saccopteryx; species Saccopteryx bilineata. Next base: position 297,964,383 of record NC_089493.1, on the reverse strand, counting down.
GCCCGAACCTTACAATTCCTCGAGAAGTAGAACAGGCCGCAGGGCTCCCAGTTTCCCTCTGAAAGGAACCATGGAACGGAGGCCTGTGTCTCTGTGTCTGTGTCTGTGTCTGTCTGTGTGTGTGTGTGTGTGAGAGAGAGAGAGAGAGAGAGAGAGAAAGAGAGAGAGATGTGAGAGATTGGCTGAAGCCATCATTCAGCAGAGCAGAAGGGGATGCTTCCCCTGGCTCACAGGCATGTATAAAAACCTGCCCTGGCTGGTTGTCTCAGCAGTAGATTGTCAGCCTGGCGTGTGGGAGTCCCGGGTTTGATTCCCAGCCAGGGCACACAGGAGAAGCGCCCATTTGTTTCTCCACCCCTCCCCCTCTCCTTCCTCTCTGTCTCTCTCTTCCCCTCCCGCAGCCAAGGCTCCATTGGAGCAAAGATGGCCCAGGCGCTGAGGATGGCTCCATGGCCTCTGCCTCAGGTGCTAGAATGGCTCTGGTTGCAACAGAGCAATGCCCCAGATGGACAGAGCATCGCCCCCTGGAGGGCTTGCTGGGTGGATCCCGGTCGGGCCACGCGGGAGTCTGTCTCTCTGCCTCCCTGCTTCCAACTTCAGAAAAATACAAAAAACAAACAAAAAAAGCAACCATGGCCCAAAGTGGATCCCCCCTCCAAGGTCTCGCTTCACGGACTTGAAGGAGAACCAGCATGTGCCCTGGCTCGTAGGTTGAAAAAACCGTTAACAGCCTTCATTTTGAAGGAAATGAGAGGTCTGCGATTGCTTTGAGGGAATGTTACGCAACAGGAACGCCGGCTGATGGACGCAGGCAGGAGGGACCGATCGAGTTTTCCCTCCTGAACACTGGAGGGGAAGGAGCAGAGAGGAACGCTCCACTCGGTGACGCTGTGCGACGCGGCTGCAGCAGCCTGGGACCCAGAGCACCGACGACGCGCCGAACCCCTCGCCCACGCGCGCTCCCTCCACGACCCCCTCCCCCACGCGCGCTCCCTCCGCGACCCCCTCCTCGCCCACGCGCGCTCCCTCCGCGACCCCCTCGCCCAAGCGCGCTCCCTCCGCGACCCCCTCCCCCACGCGCGCTCCCTCCGCGACCCCCCTCCCCCCCACCGCGCGCTCCCTCGCGACCCCCTCCCCCACCCGCGCTCCCTCCGCGACCCCCTCGCCCACGCGCGCTCCCTCCGCGACCCCCTCCCCCACGCGCGCTCCCTCCGCGACCCCCTCGCCCACGCGCGCTCCCTCCGCGACCCCCTCCCCCACCCGCGCTCCCTCCGCGACCCCCTCGCCCACGCGCGCTCCCCTCCGCGACCACCCTCCCCCCACGCGCGCTCCCTCCGCGACCCCCCTCCCCCACCACCGCGCTCCCTCCGCGACCCCCTCGCCCACGCGCGCTCCCTCCGCGACCCCCTCCCCCACCCGCGCTCCCTCCGCGACCCCCTCGCCCGCCCGCGCTCCCTCCGCGACCCCCTCCCCCACCCGCGCTCCCTCCGCGACCCCCTCGCCCAAGCGCACTCCCTCCACGACCCCCTCCCCCACGCGCGCTCCCTCCGCGACCCCCTCCCCCACGCGCGCTCCCTCCGCGACCCCCTCGCCCACGCGCGCTCCCTCCATGAAAGTGGCTTCGCTCAGAGAGGATGAATCAGAGGAGAAAAACCAGAGATGGAGGAAAAACTGGGGCGGGGGGCCTGAATTTCAGACGGAGGTGTGACTGTGTGGGGTCCGCGGCTCAGGGGCTGCGGCAAACTGACAGGCAAGCGCGCTGACCCAAAGGGGACATCGTCGGTCAGTTCCAGCTAATTGTCCTATTGCAAGAGGAGGAGCTAGTGCTTCCAGATCTCTCCTTTCGTCTTTTTCAAAGAGCAGAGATAAAGTCAAAGTTAATTGTGAGATCTCCCCAGTTTTTAAAACGCTGTGCGACCTCGGGCAAATCCCTTGACCTCTCTGAGCTTCTGTTTCCTCAGCTGTAAAACAGGGAGACATCGACTTACTGTGTAGAGGCACGGAGGACGTTGCCCAACACACAGGAAGTGCTCGCTGTGTGGGAGCTGTCGTGGAAGTCCCTTTCACCCTGTCCCCGGGCACAGCTCAGAGCCAGTGCCCGAGGAAAAGGACCTGTTGTCTGCTCGTGCAGAGGGCAGCGGGCCACAGAGGAGGATTGCCCGCGATCCAGGTGATAAAGATCGTGGTCTACGACTCCCTTCCTGAGAGCCTGCCCGTGACTGTCATCGTGAATTGCTCTCTGGCTGTGTTCCAACAGTTTTTAAATATATTATCTCCTTTCATCTGAACAACAATCCTGTATGGCCGCTATGTTCATGCCCATTTTACAGAAGAAATAAAAAACAAACAGACCTGAGGTTCAGAATGTCACAGACACCTGAGGATGAGTCCTGGTTCCTGTCTCCATGGAGACAGAGAAGCCACATACAAATAAAGACCGTAGTGACCCTGGCTGGTTGGCTCAGTGGTAGAGCGTCGGCCTGGCGTGCGGGGGACCCGGGTTCGATTCCCGACCAGGGCACACAGGAGAAGCGCCCATCTGCTTCTCCACCTCTCCCTCTCCTTCCTCTCTGTCTCTCTCTTCCCCTCCCGCAGCCATTGGAGCCAAGATGGGCCGGGCGCTGGGGATGGCTGCTTGGCCTCTGCCCCAGGCACTAGAGTGGCTCTGGTCTCAACAGAGCGACGCCCCGGAGGGGCAGAGCGGTGGGCGTGCCGGGTGGATCCTGGTCGGGCACATGCGGGAGTCTGTCTCTCTGCCTCCCCGCTTCTAACTTCAGAAAAAGACCAAGAAAAGAGGACCCTGTGGCAGTGTGCATCTCAAACTATCGAACCTCCCTGGACTCGCATTCCCACCTGGAAACTGCGAATAGTGTTACATATGCATGACTTTTAAAAACATATTAATAATAACGTCTTCTCCTAGGTTTAGCAATAGGTAAATCTCCTCTGTCCCCCCCCCCAGGAGCAGGGAGGCAGGCCTCAGGCCCCCCGCCCGCCCCCGCAAGCCCAGGAGCGAGGGGGCGACACTCCCCCAGGAGCAGGGAGACAGGTCTCAGGCCCCCCCCCAGGCCCAGGAGCGAGGGGGCGACACCCCCCCAGGAGCAGGGAGGCAGGCCTCAGGCCCCCCCGCCCCCCAGACCCAGGAGCAGGGAGACAGGCCTCAGGCCCCCCGCCCCCCAGGCCCAGGAGCGAGGGGGCGACACCCCCCCAGGAGCAGGGAGACAGGCCTCAGGCCCCCCGCCCCCCAGGCCCAGGAGCGAGGGGGCGACACTCCCCCAGGAGCAGGGAGAAGGCCTCAGGCCCCCCGCCCCCCAGGCCCAGGAGCGAGGGGGCGACACCCCCCCAGGAGCAGGGAGACAGGCCTCAGGCCCCCCGCCCCCCAGGGATAGGAGCGAGGGGGCGACACTCCCCCAGGAGCAGGGAGGCAGGCCTCAGGCCCCCCGCCCCCCAAGCCCAGGAGCGAGGGGGCGACACTCCCCCAGGAGCAGGGAGACAGGCCTCAGGCCCCCCCTTCCCGTCCCCCAGGCCCAGGAGCGAGGGGGTGACACTCACGGAACAACACCAGCAGGAAGCGGGTCTGGCTGAGTGTCTGGGCCAGGCCAGCAGGTGTCAGCACCATCAGGTTGCCCTCCACCGCGATGTGCAAGGGCTCGGGCGTGGGGACAGGCTCGTCCTCTCCGGCACCGTCCTCTGGGGAGTCCCGGACCGCAGAGACAGGAGAGGTCAGCAGCAGCAGGACAGGCATCCAGAGCGGCCCCATGGCTGTCCTGCTGGGCAGGAGGAGACACAGGGTCCCCATTATCCACACCAGCGGTGAGGTCCCAGGTCCCCACTCCCTCCCCTCTCCCCTGCCCAGCAGGAGGAGACACAGGGTCCCCCGTTATCCACACCAGCGGTGAGGTCCCAGGTCCTCACTCCCCTCCCCCCCTGCCCTGCCCAGCAGGAGACACAGGGTCCCCCGTTATCCACACCAGCGGTGAGGTCCCAGGTCCTCACTCCCTCCCCTCCCCCCTGCCCTGCCCAGCAGGAGACACAGGGTCCCCCGTTATCCACACCAGCGGTGAGGTCCCAGGTCCTCACTCCCTCCCCTCTCCCCTGCCCAGCAGGAGGAGACACAGGGTCCCCCGTTATCCACACCAGCGGTGAGGTCCCGGGTCCTCACTCCCTCCCCTCTCCCCTGCCCAGCAGGAGGAGACACAGGGTCCCCCGTTATCCACACCAGCGGTGAGGTCCCAGGTCCTCACTCCCTCCCCCCTCCCTGCCCAGCAGGAGGAGACACAGGGTCCCCCGTTATCCACACCAGTGGTGAGGTCCCAGGTCCTTACTCCCTCCCCCCCCCCTGCCCAGCAGGAGAAACAGGGTCCCCCGTTATCCACACCAGCGGTGAGGTCCCAGGTCCTCACTCCCTCCCTCTCCCCTGCCCAGCAGGAGGAGACACAGGGTCCCCCGTTATCCACACCAGCGGTGAGGTCCCAGGTCCTCACTCCCTCCCCTCTCCCCTGCCCAGCAGGAGGAGACACAGGGTCCCCCGTTATCCACACCAGCGGTGAGGTCCCAGGTCCTCACTCCCTCCCCCTCCCCTGCCCAGCAGGAGAAACAGGGTCCCCGTTATCCACACCAGCGGTGAGGTCCCAGGTCCTCACTCCCTCCCCCCTCCCTGCCCAGCAGGAGGAGACACAGGGTCCCCCGTTATCCACACCAGCGGTGAGGTCCCAGGTCCTCCCTTCCTCCCTCCTCCCCTGCCCAGCAGGCCCTGGGCAGAGACCGTGGCCTGAGCAGAGGCCCCGGAGGAGAGGCGAAGCGTCAGGTTAACCTCCAGGCCCGTGTCAACGGCACGGGGGTACCTCGGAGATGCAGGGCCCCACTCAGAGCAGCGAGAAGCCTCATCACACGCCCCCCACCGAGCCCACTGACTCCCAGACACGAGGGGAGACCCCTGCAGAGACGCGTCCTCGGCTGAGCCTCTGGAGCTCAGAGGACCGGTCCAGCCCCAGCTGCAGCCTCGGCCTCATGACACCCCCCCCAACGCCCCCTTGAATGCGCCTCGTCACACGACGCTCACTGCCGCCCAGTGTAACCCCGTTTTTGAACAAATTTTCTCCTCAGGTGCAAGTGTCTTTTTTTTTTTTTTTAAGTCATGACTAGAATAAACACTTGTAAAAAAATGCCAACCAATACAACAAAGAAACGTTAACTAGAAAATAAAAATCTCTTCCGTAACTCCACCCTTGAGAAAGCCACTGTTAAGAGTCTGGAATGAATCCTTACAGATGTTGAAGGTGCCTATATGAAGGCACATGTTCAAACATGAGTGGCGTATTTGGTGGTCTGATTTTCATTTTTTCTTTTAAGTGAGAGGAGAGGAGGCAGAGAGATAGGCTCCTGCGTGTGCCCCGACTGGGATCCACCTGGCAAGACCCCTAAGGGAGATGCTCTGCCCAATGTGGACAGTTGCTCCCGCTGCTCAGCAATGGAGTTATTTTTAGTGCCTGAGGGGAGGTCAAGGAGTCATCCTCAGGGCCTAGGGCTGGCTTCCTAGAACCATTGAGCCATGGCTGAGGGAGAGGAAGACAGAAAGAGAGAGGGAGAGGGAAGGATGGAGAAGCAGATGGTCAGTTCTCCTGTGTGCCCTGACCAGGAATCGAAACTGGGACATCTACATGTTGGGCCGATGCTCTACTATTGAGCCAACCAGCCAGGGCTGGGTGTTTTGATTGTCGTACTCAATAATATTAAATCTGTCTTCGATACCTTCCAATACATGTACATATGAGAGCTATGACATGCCTCCTTTCCTCTTTTCCTCATTTTATTGAAACATTCTTAACTATCAAGTTGATGGTCTGCTGGGAAGCTGCCTCTCTCCCCGATACCATGTGTCTCCCCTGGAAATGCAGACCAGAGGATCAGTCTCTGCACGTCCTCCTCAAGCTCGGAGCCGCTGTCCTGCGCAGCACACAGACTCTCAGAGCGTCTTCGACAAGAAGACACACAGCACTTTTTCTGGTCACTCTTCAGGGGATGTGAAAGAGGGCCTGACCTTTGTCCACTGTTGCATTCCTAGCATCGGGCATTTGTGGCCGGAAAATGAACACATGGAAGGAAGGAAGGAAGGAAGGAAGGAAGGAAGGAAGGAAGGAAGGAAGGAAGGAAGGAAGGAAGGAAGGAAGGAAGGAAGGAAGGAATGATTTCTATGTACCTGAGAAACGTGTTTAGCAATCAGAGCATTTTTAAAAAGTAGATTTCACGTCATTTTATGGCCCGATCTGTAGTGACCTGTGACCGGTTCTCCGTGCGAAATTGTGTAAGACCCTGCAGCTCCACATTCTAGTGGTTTCCGGGTCACCGTCTCTCTTGATGACCAGCTCTGCTCAGAAGAGCACCGAGGTTTGATGTGGGTTCTGAAACAGGCCTTGGAGACTCACTCCCAGCGGGGACCGGGCGCTGGCTCAGGTGTCCGGCTTGTCAGAAGGGGCTTTGCAGAACGGAAGGGACTTGAGTGCCCAGCCGTCCGTGCTGCCAACTCTGGGTCTGGACAGACACGTGCTGACAGCACAGGACAGGACCCCCCGCCTCCCGCCAGGAGGGGGACGATGACGACAGGGAATAGCGGTCAGAGCTGTGACGCTTCTGGGGTGCTCTCAGGGGGCTCTCTACCCCAACATGTGTGTGCGTGTGTGTGTGTGCATGTGTGTGCGTGTGTGCGTGTGTGTGTGCGTGTGTGTGTGTGAACTTTCCCACGCCCACAAGCAATTCTCAGACACCAGGAGGGCGTCCAACGCACTCAGATCTCACAAGTTCTGCCCGGAAAGAGCATCAGATCCCACAGGTTCAGGGAGGGGTCCCGCGGGACGTGCCTCCACTTCAGATGCCCATCCCCACCGCCGAGGGGTCCCCTGGGCTCCTCACCACCTGGCTATGAGCCGGAGGTTGTCATCGCCCCTTCTTGGGGGGGGGGGTCCATGAATCGGCTGAGGGTGACTCACAGAAATCGGGAGACCCGTGTTCACTCGCTCGATTGCGGGTCGATGACAAAGGGTATCAGAGGAAGAGACCCAGAGCCAAGGTCCCGCACGGAGGGGCCCCTGTGTCTGTGGAGTTTGGTGGGGGTCCCGTGCGGCAGCTCCCCCTGGAGGGGGTCTGGTTCCCCAGCCCGGGAGCTCGGCAAACCATCTCTCTGGGTTTGGACGGAGGCGACATGACTTGAGCAACAACCGATGAAATCATGGAGCCTCGGTGATTCGTGCCGTCCTCCCAGGGAGCCCAAGGGGGTGCGGTCCTCCCACTGTGTTTACGGTGGGTTCCCCTAACAGCCAGCCCCCACCCCCACGTGCTTGCCAAGTCGCCCCCTTCACATCCACCTCGTGGGGGGAGGAAGCCGGTGAAGAGCCCTTCTCCCCTGCCTGGCTCGGAAGGGAGTTCAGGGAGTGAGGAGGAGACACCAAATGTTGTCACAAAAGATGCGCCAGGTGCTCTGATGGCTCTGGACAATCCGGGCTTGGGGAGGGGTGAGGCAGGAACTGTGGGTCAGTCAGGGGTGGGATTCAAATAACGTAACAGCCGGCTCTCTGTCCTCATGGCCGCTTTAAGAATAAATTATATATACTGAAAGGTAGTTTATTATTTCCTGCACTGAATCCTTAAACAAGAAGAATAAAAGAGGTACACAAAACTAGATGGTGTTATAAGAAAGAGTTTTAAAATATTAATGAAAAAATATTATATTATACCCGACCAAAAAAAACAATAAAAGGGTTATTTAAGATATTTCTATATTGCTTCTCGATGGGCATTCTCACATGCAATTTTTTCACCTGGATGAACATGACCACGGCGCTTAGGATACGCTGTTGCGCAGCTGAACGGTAAGAAAGCGTAAGGGGTGTCAGTTTGTGATTTCCACACTGGGCGGCTGCCCAGGCGTCCACCTGAGAGAGAGCCCTGGCGACAAGGGCCATTTTAACAACCAGTTCACCAAACCCAACCAAACATTAGGTGCTGGTGACAAGGGCCATTTTAACAACCAGTTCACCAAACCCAACCAAACATTAGGTGCGAACCGGCCGAAGCCCACCACTGCTGTGGGCTGATGACCACATGCGTCGGACAAGTACATTCTGGTCATCTGAGTGACCAAATAGACGTACTTCTTCTAAATCACAGTCTTGCAGGAGCCCTAGCTTCCGTCTCTTCTCTTTGCTGAAACCCAGCCCTGTCTCTCTCCTCGCTGACCCCTGTGGACTCAGGACCCAGTCTCCTGCTGCCCATAGTTATAAATTAATCAGAGGCCTTAGGCTAGTGTTTGAGCTCGGCGCTCAGCGGCTCACTAACCCTCACGGTGTGTCTGTCGTGGGCACAGTGATGGTGCCCAGCCCACAAAGGTGCAAACTGGACGGCCGATGGCTGGACAGGGTCCTTCCCCTCCCCCTTCCCCAGTCCCTAGACCCATGGTCGTGGATTCCGGCTGCCAGCTTTGGAAGGGAGGGTAATAAAACTGCAGCTGAGAGGTTTTACCGAGGACAAAGGAACTGAGTCACCAGATATACAGTGTGTCCGTAAAGACATGGTGCACTTTTGACCGGTCATAGGAAAGCAACAAAAGACGACAGAGGCCCTGGCCGGTTGGCTCAGCGGTAGAGCGTCAGCCTGGCGTGCAGGGGACCCGGGTTCGATTCCCGACCAGGGCACACAGGAGAGGCACCCATCTGCTTCTCCACCCCTCCCCCTCTCCTTCCTCTCTGTCTCTCTCTTCCCCTCCTGCAGCAGAGGCTCCATTGGAGCAAAGTTGGCCCGGGCGCTGGGGATGGCTCCTTGGCCTCTGCCCCAGGCGCTAGAGTGGCTCTGGTCGCAGCAGAGCGACGCCCTGGTGGGCAAAGCGTCTCCCCCTGGTGGGCGTGCCGGGTGGATCCCGGTCGGGCGCATGCGGGAGTCTGTCTGTCTCTCCCCGTTTCCAGCTTCAGAAAAATACAAAAAAAAAAAAATCTTAAAAAAAAAAAAAAAGACGATAGAAATGTGAAATCTGCACCAAATAAAAGGAAAACTCTCCCAGTTTCATACCTATTCAGTGCAGTTCGCTGTGGGCTCACGCACAGGTTTTTTAGGGCTCCTTAGGTAGCTATCCTGTGTAGCCTCTACAGACTCGTCACTGACTGATGTCCCTACCAGAACGGGGTTTCTCCTTCAACTGCTTATCCCACCGAGTAATGTTATTCCTATGTGGTGGCGCTTCGTTATAAACGCGCCGATATTCACGTTGCACTTTGGTCATGGATTTGAATTTAGCGAGCCACAGAACACACTGAACTTTCCTCTGTACCGTCCACATCTGGACTGGCATGGCCGTGGGCTGCTCCGCTGTATACACGGTGTGACGTCATCATCTGCGCATGCGCACATGCTGCCACGCCATCCTGCAGAAACTGGGAGGGTTTTCCTTTTATTGGGTGCAGATTTCACACTTCTATCGTCTTTTGTTGCTTTCCTGTGACCGGTCAGAATTGTACCATGACTTTACGGACACCCTGGAACTGCATCCCTGTGGATCGGGTTGAGGGTCGGGCGCAGCACGGCGCGGCCCAACGGAAGGGGACGCCCCGCCTCTCTGGGGCGGTGGTCGACCCTCTCGGGAGTCGCAGCCCTTTATCTAACCCTCCTATGCAGGGACCAGGCACGAGACCTTCCCGGCAGGCACGGGACCCCCGTGGAGCAGACGGCGGATTCCGGCCCCTGCATTCCCGTTCTTCCCGCCCACGCGGGACAGTCTATACAGGTTGTCACCCCAAACTGTCACCAACTCGGGAAGAGTAGAGAGGACGAGGGCAGAAAAAGGGGGAAGATGGGTGAAGGGAGGAAAGTGGAAATAAAGGACAGAGAGCAGGAAGACGCTGTCACTGGTGACAACAGGCCCGTCCCCAGCAGCCACGGGGGGACCTTGTGGAACTAGGAGGCGCCGCCACCCAGGAGGGTGGGGAGCCCGGACGGGTCCCCCTCGCCCTCGCTCTGTGGCAGCAACTCACGGAGGAGGAGGCGTGGAGACCCTCGCCCAAGACCAGCCTGTGTCCTTAGAGGGGACTCCCTTCCCAGCGGCTACTCTGCTGGCCCCACCATGACCAGGCACCAAGGGCTTCCTGGTCCACTGGCCCCTTGCACACCCCAAGGGTGACTGACCCTCGGTGTGTGTGGGAGTGGGGAGTGGGGAGTGGCAGGCTTCTACCCCCCTGGGAAGTAAGCTGACGGACCTGAGCACAAGGGACCACTGAGGACCTGAGGCTCCGCTTCTGAAATGAAGCAGAGAGACTTTCAGTAGAACTTACTTCCTCTAAAACAAAGAGACTTTCAGCAGAACTTACTTCCTCTAAAGCAGAGACTTTCAGCAGAACTTACTTCCTCTAAAGCAAAGAGACTTTCAGCAGAACTTACTTCTTCTAAAGCAAAGAGACTTTCAGAACTTACTTCTTCTAAAGCAAAGAGACTTTCAGCAGAACTTACTTCCTCTAAAACAAAGGGACTTTCAGCAGAACTTACTTCCTCTAAAACAAAGAGACTTTCAGCAGAACTTACTTCCTCTAAAGCAAAGAGACTTTCAGCAGAACTTACTTCCTCTAAAGCAGAGACTTTCAGCAGAACTTACTTCCTCTAAAGCAAAGAGACTTTCAGCAGAACTTACTTCCTCTAAAGCAAAGAGACTTTCAGCAGAATTTACTTCCTCTAAAACAGAGACTTTCAGCAGAACTTACTCCCTCTAAAGCAAAGAGACTTTCAGCAGAACTTACTCCCTCTAAAACAAAGAGACTTTCAGCAGAACTTACTTCCTCTAAAACAAAGAGACTTTCAGCAGAACTTACTTCCTCTAAAGCAAAGAGACTTTCAGCAGAACTTACTTCCTCTAACGGACTCCCTACCCCTGGCCTTGGGGCTGGTTTTGCAGGGCTGCCCTTGTACCCCGAGTGCTTCTCCCCGACATAATCCCATAGGTAAACATTGCAAATGAGTTTGCCTCACTGCTTGGTTTTACTGCTAGGCTTCCTCCTCTCCCCACTCCCTGACCAGAATGCAATCTTGCCTTTAGAAGCTTGCTCCTGAGCACATTTGGGGCCCCGAGTTTTTGGAACGTCAGTTCCCTCGTGGGTCGCCGGCTTTCGAACTCAAGACTCCTCAACTGACCGCTTGGTTGTGTGGCCGACGTCCGTTTCTCGCGGTTCCAATAGAACACTTCCTGTTGGCTTTCCCCTCGACGTCGTTAGAGACTTCCTTTCTAAACGTCAGGTAGGTGAGGTGTTTCTAGGACACCCTGTTTCCCCGGCCTCAGTTTCCAGCCCTCTCCGAGACATCACCTCTTCTCTTCAAACTTCGCGTTTCTATTTCTGCCCGTGTTGATAACAGCGCCTCTGCTCCCTGTGGTCTCCTTGCCCCCTCAGCCCAGATTTAGAGCTTCCGGAAATACTGGTCACTTTAGTGAATAACCAAGCGACCTAATTTAATTTCCCACAAGGTCCATTTTAGTGGTTCTCCACCGTGACCAAGCACTAGAACCCCTTGAAGAACTTTTTAAAAACACTGGTGCTGGAAACCGAACCCAGCAGGTTCACATTTCATTGGTCTTGGTGGTGGTGGTGGAAGTGTGTGTGTGCCTGTTGGGGGCGATCCGGATGTTTCTCCAATCTACGCTGAAGCCCACACTTAAATCTGTAACCACCTTGGCATACGGGCAGGTGCCTGTCCGCATCGGTCAGAATGGCCGTGGCACCCAAACTCATACCTGCAGAAATCCGGACTACGCTCAGGCCCGCTGGGGCCCACCCAGGTCAGGGCAGCCAACTCCGCAGCGCGCGCACGGGAGGCGGGAGGTCGTGGTCCAGACAGAGGGCAGCCCCTGGGTCCCCCTGGCGACCAGAGCGGGACCCCCGAGGCAGCCGGGTGCTCCAGAGGAGTCCACAGGCAGAAGTGAAGTCCCTTCCTGGACCCACGAGGCCAGAGCAGCCTCAGCAGCAGAGTTCCGAGTTCCGAGGATCTGGAGGACCCTGGGGGGGGGGGGGTGTGCGGAGAAGAATGGGCCATTGTTGAGTAAGAGGGGGCCCTGCCCTCCCGGCACTGACGGGAGCTCCTTCACGGAGGGTGAGAAGGAGCCACAGAGCACGGGGCAGGCCAGACACGGAATAAACCGGGACCCTGGGGGGTGGCACAGGAGACCCCTGACCTTGGTGCCCTGTCGATGGGAAGCAGAAGCCCAAGCTCGGTGGCCTTGGACACGTCACTGGGCTTCCCGAAGCTCCGTCTTTACAGCTCACAGGGCTGTTGGGAGGGTTGGAGGAGGTGGAAGTTTCCACGGGGGCAGCGATGGCACCTGGAAGGCAGGAAGCCGGCCCCGGCCCCGCCTCCTGGCGCTCCCTAATTGTGCGCCGGCCCCACAGGCCTTCTCGGCACCCCTCTCGCGTGCCGGTCGCCCTCACACCGCTGGGCCTTTGCACGGGTGACGTCCTCTGCCGGGCCGCTCTGCCCTCGGCGGTCACTTTCTCAGCCAGGCCTTTCCTGACCACTCACTTCAGTTACCGCTGCTAACTGCCCCCTCGCCCAGCACTCCCCATTCTCTCTCCAGGCTTTGTTCTTCTTCATGAGACTGACCAGCCATGCCACCTCCTTTATTTTGCCCAGCAGGCAGTAGGTGCTCAGAGATGTGCGTTGAATGAATAAATGAAAGGCAGTTATTTTTATCAGCATCATCGTTACCCTTGTCAGATAGTAACGGGTCGTCTCCGGCGAGGGGCCTGCCCAGCTCTTATCAAATAGTGAAGGAGAGAGTGATACTGAGATCAAGTTTCCTGAAGAACAGGTCGTTAATTGTCCCACCTCGCTGAGGGTCGAGTGTTGTTTTAGATCTGGCTGAAAATTCAGAGGTGAGGATGGTTGCCTGGGTCCTGTAAGAGATCTGGGCACAGGGGAAGTAGACTTCAAGGGCCAAGATCGTTCCCTGTGGCTGAGCTTGGCAGGAAGGAAAGAGCATGCCCTCGTGGAAATGGGCCACCGTGGGCCCCGGCCGGTTGGCTCAGAGGTGGAGCATCAGTTCAGTGTGTGGAAGCCCTGGGTTTGATTCCCGGCCAGTGCACACAGGAGAAGCGCCCATCTGCTTCTCCACCCCTCCCCCTCTCCTTCCTCTCTGTCTCTCTCTTCCCCTCCCGCAGCCAAGGCTCCATTGGAGCAGAGTTGTCCCAGGCGCTAGAATGGCTCTGGTTGCAACAGAGCAACGCCGCAGATGGGCAGAGCATCGCCCCCTGGTGGGCGTGCCGGGTGGATCCCTGTCGGGCGCATGCGGGAGTCTGTCTGACTGCCTCCCCCTTTCCAGCTTCAGAAAAGTACAAATATACATATATATATTGAATGGGAACTGTCTGAGCTGGGAGGTGTTAATTAACTCGATGGTGGGCATCGCTGACCTCGCATTACCCACCCTCAGTGGGCACCATTTTGTCAATCACACCTCAATACAGCTGGAAAAAAAGAGGAAGGCATGTCTTTTAAAAATATATGGAATGTTAGAAAGTGATACAGGTTAAAAAAGAAAAAGAAAAAAGGAGAATTCAAGGTAGGTGAGGCCGGAGACTGGTGGTGCCCAGCTGGCGAGAGTTTGAGTTCCAGTTGTGGTTAGGGAGGTCGCTGAAGGCGCCCGGAGCTGAGACCCGTGGGCAGCAAGCAAGGCAGTGACCCGTGGGCAAGGGATGTTCTGGCCGAAAACCCAGCGAGCCGGGCGGGGGCGGGGAGGGGGGAGTGGGTGGGGTCGACAGGAAGCAGAGCTGGCCAGAGGGGCGGGAGTTGGCTCGCAGGGGCACAGGAGAGACTGTTGATATTCAAGAAGACCCCCCTGACCCCCTGCTGGGTTTCGGGCCAAAGTTTCCCGCCAGAGGCTGAGTCAGCAAACCGCCCTCAGCAGCCGCCTGGCAGGAGCTGGAGTATTTACAGGTATGAAGGCCTGAATTCCGTTCACACAGAGCCGGAAGCCTTTGCATTTCTGTTCAGAACAAGGTACTCTGGAAGGACACCCTGCAGTGAACATGTCAGCTGACCCCGAGGCCTTTGCCGATTCAGCCCCGTAAGAAGGCGGGGCCGGAGGGGTGCTGGGCACAGAGCAGGAGGTCTGGGGACTCTCATTTCAGCTGTCCAGGGGTCCAGGGGGCCCAGGGCCAGGAGGCAGAGGGCAGAGGTGGCGGCAGCATTCCGGAGACGCCAGGAGTCCCGGAGGGGCCGTGAAGGAAGGAGGCGGTCTGGGGCTGGTGGCCGCAGAAAAGGGCTCTGGGAGGTGACACTTGGAAGTCACCTGTTCTCATCAAACCTCACTTTCTTTATCTGTCAAGCGGAGAAAAGGACCCGTCATAGAATTGTCACAAGGGCTGAAGGGAACAATGTTGATAAAGCACTTTCCAAACCTGCAGGCAGCTGAGTGGTGGTGGGTTGTTCCTTCATTCAGGCTGTGATGCCAACAACACCACAGAATGGTGGCTTCAACAACATCTGGAGGCTGGGCAGTCCAAGCTCAAGGCGCCCCGGGCAGATGTGCTGCCCGGCGAGGACCCACTTCCACGTTCGCTGTGTGCTCACCGGGCAGAGGGGGCAAGACAGCCCCTTCTCTAGAGCTGGCGCCCTCCTGACCTGGCCACCTCCCCAAGTCCCGGCCTCCTGAGGCCACCCCACTGGGCGCTGGCAGTGAACAGACGCATTTTAAAGGAACACAGATATTTAGTCTATGGATTCCTGTTGAAGTCCAGTCCCGGGCGGGTCTAAGGAACCCCCGGGGGATGCTGATGTTGCCGGTCCACAGTCCACCCTGTGAGGACAAGGCGTGAACTCCGGGCTGTCCAGTGTGGGAGCCCCTGGCTGCGAGTAGCCGCTGCCCCCTTGAAATGGGGCTCGTTTTATACAACCTGACAAATGCCGGTGAGTGCAAAATACACCTTGCATCTCAAGAACTTGTTACCAAAAAAAAAAAAAGTAAACTATCTCCATAATAATTTCTTTTAGATCAAATACATGTTGAAATGATAGGATATAGCTGGTGACATAAAATGTATTATTAAAATGATTTTCACCTGGTTCTGTTTTTTTCGGTTTTTTGGTTTTGTTTTGTTTTTTGAACGGAGCTACTGGAAAACCGTCTCTCACACGTGTAGCTCACATTGCGTGTTTCTGTTGGACAGCTCGGCCCCAGTGTGTTCTCCAATGTGGTCAGGCCGGCTCAGAACTCAACACAGGTCTTTCCGGGAGGTTCGCTTTGGAGGGACTGAGCCTGGGAAGTGGGCTACGAGCAGCAGAGATTCGCAGGCGGCGAGAGGGGAAAGGGCGGGGCCCAGAGGCGGCTTTAACGGCGGGCGCACAGGACGGGTGCCCTGGGCCCCGACTCCCCGAAGGGCCCGACAAAACCCAAACTTGACACTTTTTTCTAACGTAAGAGGCCTAATCTTTTCTTCTGCGCCCAGAGCCTCAACAAACCTTAATCCGCCTCTGGCTGGACCCCAGGTTCAGAGAAGAGACATGGCCAAAACCACACAGCAGAACTAAGCAAATAAAGTAGCCGACTCATCTACAAGTCGGTGTGTGACAGTCACCAGCAGGGCTGAGGACAGGCTGTTCCCTCTAACCCAGCGTCTGCCCAAAGCCCAGAACTGAGGGCAGTGCCCTCCCCCGACGCTGGTGACAGGCAGGGGACAGCAGCATGAGGCACGCTGAGGCCCGACGTCATCGCCGAGACACTGTGGGCCTCATGGACAGACACACCTGTCCCTGTCCTCTGTCTGTCCACCCTGCCCCCCTCCACACCTGTCCCTGCCCCTCTGTCCACCCTGCCCCCCCTCCATACCTGTCCCTGTCCCGTCTGTCCACCCTGCCCCCCCCCACACCTGTCCCTGTCCCCTGTCTGTCCACCCTGCCCCCCTCCACACCTGTCCCTGTCCCCTCTGTCCACCCTGCCCCCCCTCCATACCTGTCCCTGTCCCGTCTGTCCACCCTGCCCCCCTCCACACCTGTCCCTGTCCCCTCTGTCTGTCTACCCTGCCCCCCTCCACACCTGTCCCTGTCCCCTCTGTCTGTCCACCCTGCCCCCCCCCACACCTGTCCCTGTCCCGTCTGTCCACCCTGCCCCCCTCCACACCTGTCCCTGTCCCCTGTCTGTCCACCCTGCCCCCCTCCACACCTGTCCCTGTCCCCTCTGTCTGTCTACCCTGCCCCCTTCCACACCTGTCCCTGTCCCCTCTGTCTGTCCACCCTGCCCCCCCCCCACACCTGTCCCTGTCCCGTCTGTCCACCCTGCCCCCCTCCACACCTGTCCCTGTCCCCTCTGTCTGTCCACCCTGACCCCCTCCACACCTGTCCCTGTCCCCTCTGTCTGTCCACCCTGACCCCTTCCACACCTGTCCCTGTCCCCTCTGTCTGTCCACCCTGCTCCCCCCCACACCTGTCCCTGTCCCGTCTGTCCACCCTGCCCCCCTCCACACCTGTCCCTGTCCCCTCTGTCTGTCCACCCTGCCCCCCTCCACACCTGTCCCTGTCCCGTCTGTCCACCCTGCCCCCCTCCACACCTGTCCCTGTCCCCTCTGTCTGTCCACCCTGCTCCCCCCCACACCTGTCCCTGTCCCGTCTGTCCACCCTGCCCCCCTCCACACCTGTCCCTGTCCCCTCTGTCTGTCCACCCTGCCCCCCTCCACACCTGTCCCTCTCCTGTCTGTCCACCCTGCCCCCCCCTCCACACATGTCCCTGTCCCCTCTGTCTGTCCACCCTGCCCCCCTCCACACCTGTCCCTGTCCCCTCTGTCTGTCCACCCTGCCCCCCTCCACACCTGTCCCTCTCCTGTCTGTCCACCCTGCCCCCCCCTCCACACATGTCCCTGTCCCCTGTCTGTCCACCCTGCCCCCCTCCACACCTGTCCCTGTCCCGTCTGTCCACCCTGCCCCCCCTCACCTGTCCCTGTCCCGTCTGTCCACCCTGCCCCCCCTCCACACCTGTCCCTGTCCCCTCTGTCCACCCTGCCCCCCTCCACACCTCTCACTGTCCCCTGTCTGTCCACCCTGCCCCCCCTGGGAAACCGTAGCCTGGGGAGGCAGCAAGTGCTGAGTCCTTCAACTTTGCCCGGGACGTGCAGGGTGTGTGGGGTCAGCTGGAAAGGGGACGCCTGCTCTCCCCGGCGTCCATCTTGGGCATCAGAGGCAGCCCCAGTTCCCTTAGTGACACGCAGGATGACAAGCCATGTTGATGTGGACGTTTGGACCTGGGAACTGGGTGAGTCCTGCAGTGTGAACTGTGAGCGTTTGCCGGGCTGTGTTGGTGCAGTGCCTACAGCCTTGGCCTGAAATGCAGAAGCGGCCAGTTCAAAACCCTGGGCATAAGCCCTGGCTGGTTGGCTCAGTGGTAGAGCGTCGGCCTGGCGTGCAGGAGTCCCGGGTTCAATTCCCGGCCAGGGCACACAGGAGACGCCCATCTGCTTCTCCACCCTTCCCCCTCTCCTTCCTCTCTGTCTCTCTTCCCCTCCCGCAGCCGAGGCTCCACTGGAGCCAAGGTGGCCCGGGCGCTGGGGATGGCTCTGTGGCCTCTGCCTCAGGCGCTAGAGTGGCTCTGGATGCAACAGAGCAACGCCCCAGATGGGCAGAGCATCGCCCCCTGGTGGGCATGCCAGGTAGATCCCGGTCAGGTGCATGCGGGAGTCTGACTGCCTCCCCGTTTCCAACTTCAGAAAAATACAAAAAAAAAAAAAGAAAAAAGATTTGAAGTACTCTAGCCTGACCGACAGTGCTGCAGTGGACAGAGCGTCAACCTGGACACTGAGGTCCCAGGTTTAAAACCACCAGATCACCAACTTGAGTGCAGGCTCATCCAGCTTTTGAGCACAGGGTCATAGGCTTAAGCATGGGGGGAAAATGTATTCAAAGAAAACTATTCAGAACAGAATTTTGCTTAAGAATTTTACATATTACTAATTCTTTAAGATGCATGAAAATATTAATGTTAAAATGAGAAAGGTATAAAATTCAAAAGCCAACAAATAAATTTATATACTATAACACTGTAACTCATTTTGGGGCAAATACACTACAAAATATCTGAAACTTGGATCACTTAAAAGTGATTATTCAACAGCAACTAATACATTTTTGTATCTTAATTTTTAGGAATGTAATGACTTCTACTGATAAATAGCTGACATATAATCATCTCTTATGATATATTGACTTATTATAAAGTAAGAGATTTAGAGGCAGAAAGAAAAAGAATAAATATCAATGTTTATGGAACAAATTTATTTTGATATTTTCTAAAAATATCAAGATGTATATATATATATATATAAAAAGTCCACACTGGGTCATACCAAAAGCAGTAAAAGTCCAGATATTTAGAAATTACACTTAATCTTGGAGAAACATGTTCTAAAGTGCAAGTTCAACACTTATTCCTCCACTGAGAAAAACAAGTTTACATGGAACAAAAAAAGTCTGCAACACAAAAACCAACTTTTAAAAACTGACATAACCCTGGCCGGTTGGCTCAGTGGTAGAGCGTCGGCCTGGCGTGCAGGGGTCCCAGGTTCAATTCCCGGCCAGGGCACACAGGAGAAGCGCCCATCTGCTTCTCCACCCCTCCCCCTCTCCTTCCTCTCTGTCTCTCTCTTCCCCTCCCACAGCCAAGGCTCCATTGGAGCAAAGATGGCCCGGGCGCTGGGGATGGCTCCTTGGCCTCTGCCCCAGGCGCTAGAGTGGCTCTGGTCGCGGCAGAGCGACGCCCCGGAGGGGCAGAGCGTCGCCCCCTGGTGGACGTGCCGGGTGGATCCCGGTCGGGCGCATGCGGGAGTCTGTCTGTCTCTCCCAGTTTCCAGCTTCAGGAAAAAAAAAAAAAAAAAAAAAACTGACATAAAAAAGAAAGAAAAGCCCTTCAAGTCTAAGCTGGATCCTGTCACTTACACAGTAACAGGCTCTTGCCACAGTCGGGTCTCACCAAATACAGACACAAAGGGAGATGAGAACACGGCTGAGCCAACACCGCCCCCAGAGGAGCTGTGACGAGTCCGAGGCGCCCGTCCACAGAGCTGCGCTGTGTGCGGACCGCCTGCTTACTCCGAGGTCCGGCTCTCACCATCCCAATACACATCGTCCCTGACCTGGAGCAAGTCAGATGAAGGCACCCAAATCCTACTGTGTCCCCGGAAATGGTATTTAGAATCTTATCCTTTCAAAATGACTTCCAACTATTCAGGGTTAATATTCTAAGTTTGTCAAGATACTTAAGAAAGTTCCCGAGTCATCCGAGTGGGCAAGGCCCTGTCTAATCTCTCTGCCTCTCCCAAACCCTTCGCGTCTGGCCGGCCAAGCAGGAAGGATTAGAATCCATTCCCGTGCTCACCGGTCATGAAACAAACACATCCACCGTGGGTGTGGGAAACTTACCATTGGTAATACTTCCAAACTTTTTACAATTCAAGAATACATCTCCAAAACCTAACGCCACAGTCCCTGAAGATTCTCAGCCAGGACATTTATTTCACAGCCCTGACCAGGTGCTGCCGCAGGGGCCTGGGGTGTCGACCTGGAACGCTGAGGACTCGGGTTCGAAACCCTAAGATCGTTGGCTCTAATGCGGGCGGGCTCATCCCGCTTGGGTGGGGGTCACCAGCTTGAGCCCAAGGTCTCTGGCTTGAGCAAGGGGTCACTGCCTCAGCTCGAGGCCCTCGTGGGGGCACGTATGCAAAAGTCATCAATGATAACTAAAGGTGCGGTGGCTTCTCTCCCTTCTTTCTGTCTCTCCTTGTCTGCCCCCCCTCTCTCACTAAAAGAAAACAAAAATTGTAGCGTTGCTCATCAGATTTGTGTGTAATAAACCACTGTTCGTACAATATAAAAAAGGGCACAACAGCTAAACAAGAAATCACAAAACGTGCAGACACTTCATAAAACAGTTCACTTCTAACCCACGGGACCCCGGTTTCTGCAGAGCTGAGAACAGAGCGGCAGGATTCAGCGGAGCCGCCACGCACAAAACCCCCAAGTGGAAACTTCCCCGAAGGCTGGAAGGTTGTGCCTAGTTTACAGCACGGTCCGCCCCCGTTGGCCAGCAGGCAGCTAGGAGCAGCTGGCGGGCCAAGGCGCTAGAGGGAGACCCCACCACGCCCCCTCCTCCCACACTCCCCCGCCCCCAGCAGCGGTCACCGTCCCTCCCAGGGCCTCACTGCACGTGGACCTACCGCGCTGCCACGCGGGGCTGAAACCGTCTCTAAGGAAACCGTCCCCACTGTGAGCACGGGGCGGCCCGGCCGCAGGAGAAGTTCAAAAACAAAATTTCCAGTAACAAGTTTACGGGGAGCCCCAGCGCCCGCCCGCGGAACCCCAGCTGGGAACCCCCCTAGGAGAGGTCGTTTTCTCCGGACTCGGACCCTTCCGGGTTGGCACAGTCTCCCCGCAGCCCCGGGGCCCGGGACGCAGGGTCTGCGGGCCCCAGCTCCGCACTCTCGGGCGGCTCTGGCCGGTGACCGTTTCCTCCGGCCGGGTCTTCTGGACTCGACCCGTCTCCAGCTCCCGGCGGAGCCTCCGCGCCGTTCTCCGCCCGCGCAGCCGGCCTGGGGGGGCGCGGGCGCGGGTCCGGGGCGCCCTTCACCACCTCCTGCAGGTTGTACTTTCTGAACAGCACGTAGTCCTGCACCACGGCCAGGCAGCAGACAGCCTTGATGATCTCCACCACCACCGTGTACTGCGGGCTGCTGAGATCCACTCTGTTCTCCGAATTGAGGCTGCCCACCACTCCTGTCACGGGAAGAGGGGGAACGGGCTCAGAAGGTGTCGTGGGGCGTGACCGCGCATCTCCTTCCGTCTGGGACTTGTTAGAACAAAACACACACCATTCACTCTGCTACCGAGACCTCAGTCAAGTATCCTGAAGAGCACTTTTCCCCCCAAAGAAAAACTTAATCTTGGTTGGGGAAAAAACCTAAATGTCTTAACAGAAAATCTCGTATCCAACCTACTAAAGTCAGTAGTGGGTGGATATTATGTTTCAATTGATTTTAGAGAGAGAGACAGACAGACACAAAGACAGAGAGAGAAACACACTGACTCACTGTTCTGACTCACGCCGTCACTGTTTGACTCTTGTGTGTGCTGGGCTGGGAGTCCCACCCCAACCAGAGTGCTGGGGCCATGCTCTGGGCAGCTGAGCCACCCAGCCAGGGCCTGATATTACTTTAAAGACATCTTAATATATTTGCTCTATGCTCAAAACTGGAAGCCCTTAACTGAACCTTTACAAAATTGTTTTTAAAAACTTTTATTTTATTTTTCAGTTTCGCTTTACTCTTCCGTGTTGTTCTGTGTTAGTCTCAGGTGTACAGCACAGTGCTCTGACAGGATGTATTCTGCAGAGTGGCCCCCTGTCCCCGCCGACCGGTACACAGTTACCACGATGCTCCTCACCACACTCCCTGTGCTGGGATCTAAGCTCCGTGGCTCGCCTTCACCACCAGTCTCTCCTGTCCAGTCCCTCCACCTGGCGCACCCACACTCCACCTCCCTCCACCCGCGCTCCACCCGCGCTCCACCCGCGCTCCACCTGCGCTCCACCTCCCTCCACCTCCCTCCACCCGCGCTCCACCTCCCTCCACCTCCCTCCACCCGCGCTCCACCTCCCTCCACCTCCCTCCACCTCCCTCCACCCGCGCTCCACCTCCCTCCACCCGCGCTCCACCTCCCTCCACCTCCCTCCACCTCCCTCCACCTCCCTCCACTCCCTCCACCTCCCTCCACCCGCGCTCCACCTCCCTCCACCCGCGCTCCACCTCCCTCCACCTCCCTCCACCGCGCTCCACCTCCCTCCACTCCCTCCACCTCCCTCCACCTCCCTCCACCTCCCTCCACCCGCGCTCCACCTCCCTCCACCTCCCTCCACCCGCGCTCCACCTCCCTCCACCTCCCTCCACCCGCGCTCCACCTCCCTCCACCTCCCTCCACCTCCCTCCACCCGCGCTCCACCTCCCTCCACCTCCCTCCACCTCCCTCCACCCGCGCTCCACCTCCCTCCACCTCCCTCCACCTCCCTCCACCTCCCTCCACCTCCCTCCACCCGCGCTCCACCTCCCTCCACCTCCCTCCACCTCCCTCCACCTCCCTCCACCTGCGCTCCACCTCCCTCCACCGTCAGCTCTGTCTGCTCTGCGCCTACGCGTCTTCTTCATTGTTTGCTGTTCTCTAGGTTCCACGTTAAGTGAAATTATAGGATACTGTATTTGTCCTTTTATTTCCAACTTATTTCACTTAGCGTAATACCAGCTAGATCTATCCATGGTGTCGCAAAAAGGGAAGATGTCATCCTTTTTTTATGGCCAAGCAGTGCTCCACTGTGCAAACGCACCCAGCTTCTCTGTGCACCTGTCTACTGCACACCGTCGGTGGAAATGCGGATTGGTGCAATCACGCTGGAAAACAGTGTGCAGGTTCCTTAAAAACTATTCTTAGAAAACAAGTATTTCCTGCCCGACCCGTGGTGGCGCAGTGGATAAAGCCTCGACCTGGAAATGCTGAGGTCGCCGGTTCGAAACCCTGGGCTTGCCTGGTCAAGGCACATATGGGAGTTGATGCTTCCAGCTCCTCCCCCCTGGTCTCTCTCTCCTCTCTCTCTCTCTCTCTCTCTGTCTCCCTCTCTCTCTCCTCTCTAAAATTAATAAATAAAATAAAAATTAAAAAAAAAAAGAATCAACCAAAAAACAAGTATTTCTTTCCTGTTGTAACCAATGTAAAATAATAACCAAGAAACATACCGGCCACTTCTTTGATAACTTCCTCTCTATTGACGTGACTGTTATTTCGAGCTTTGTACACAATCTGAAATGTTCCTTTGTTTGGAGCTTTAAACCAGGGTTCCAGAAACGTTTCTGCGTATTTCTTCATGTCTTCTAGGAAAGCCTTGCATGTGCCCGAGACGGGCAGCATTCGCAGAATGACACGGGTTTTCTTCTTTTTGGTTTTGTGCATATCTTGGAGAATATGGTGTACCAATCTCTCGGGTTCTAGAAGGGAAAGAAAAATCAAGGTCAGCACAGAAGAAACGAGTTAGAATGTAAGCCCTCAGACATTTTAAAGCCTCTGCAGACACTCTAACGTGAACTTTCACCGGCAGTGACTTAAATACACAAGAGAGTAGAAGAAATCATTCCTTTTCACTTTAAATAAGGCTAGCCAACCATGTTTTCCAACTAATATTTTTTCAGTGCCTACCTACTACGTTTGTATTAATACTCTAATATTTTAACTCTTCAACATCATTACCGCTTTCACTGAAAACAACTGTTAACAAAAACTGGAGTTACATTTTTGTAACTTACCCATGACAATACCATATTGTTGTTTTTCTGTAACAATGACAACTATCAAAGTAACAAACATTAAATTATACATTATTTTTTTACAGAAACAAGAATCTGCAAGTCACTTAAAAAGATTTAACCATTAGCTAAGTTTTACAGAAACCAGAACTGAGCCCTTGAAGGAGCCCTAAACGAGGAACTGCACAAGGTCATGATGTAGGTCACACCCCGATCACATACAAGTCTAAATGGGGCTGCTCAGAGCTTTTTAATACTGTTAAATTAGTCAACTGCATTTTAATAATCCAGAAACTTCTCCAGATTTCCAATTTCTTTTTGAAAAATCAAAAGATTTGACCCTGTCAGGACTCTAGTCTCTCAAGTCTGAAGCCATTCCCAATCGGATGGAGCTGAGGGCGCTGGTCCTTTGAGACAGAACACGCACTGTTGTACTGTAAGTTATATACAAAGATAGTGGCAAAACTATGTTTTTTCACTCCTAAGTCAACGCTATGTCTACCACCCACTCCACCTCTCTGTAAGCCTAGTGTGGAGACCGTGTGGAGAGGCTGTGATCACACGTGGTAATCAACGGGGCCACACCACGAAGCCACTGTGGGCAGTGTTCTCTGTGAGGGGGAGACAGCCAGCTAGCAGGGCATCAGTAACCATAATACTGGTCACAACCACGAAGCCACTGTGGGCAGTGTTCTCTGTGAGGGGGAGACAGCCAGCTGGCAGGGCATCAGTCACCGTAAGGAACACTGGTCAGACACACCTATCCCAAGTGTTCTCTGTGAGGGGGAGACAGCCAGCTGGCAGGGCATCAGTCACCGTAAGGAACACCGGTCAGACACACCTATCCCAAGTGTTCTCTACCCACAGAGGGGGAGACAGCCAGCTAGCAGAGCATCAGTCACCGTAAGGAACACTGGTCAGACACACCTATCCCAAGTGTTCTCTACCCACAGAGGGGGAGACAGCCAGCTAGCAGAGCATCAGTCACCGTAAGGAACACTGGTCAGACACACCTATCCCAAGTGTTCTCTGTGAGGGGGAGACAGCCAGCTGGCAGGGCATCAGTCACCGTAAGGAACACCGGTCAGACACACCTATCCCAAGTGTTCTCTACCCACAGAGGGGGAGACAGCCAGCTAGCAGAGCATCAGTCACCGTAAGGAACACTGGTCAGACACACCTATCCCAAGTGTTCTCTACCCACAGAGGGGGAGACAGCCAGCTAGCAGGGCATCAGTCACCGTAAGGAACACCGGTCAGACACACCTATCCCAAGTGTTCTCTACCCACAGAGGGGGAGACAGCCAGCTAGCAGAGCATCAGTCACCGTAAGGAACACTGGTCAGACACACCTATCCCAAGTGTTCTGATGAAGACCACGTTGTTGGCTCCGCTCTCCACGGACTGGAACCTTCTCAGCCGCATCTCCGTGGACGCTTTGATGTCCCCCACTTCCTTCTTCAAGGCAGCCTCCACGTCATCGTCCTCTTCCTCGCTCCCAGCGGGCGGCTCACCCTCGTCTGTAAACTGTTGGCACAAACGAGTGGGTAGGAATGCCGTAACAGCAGGAACAGCACACGTGAAAAGCTGTCACAACCTAGAGATGAAACTCCCGGAGGCAGAGAGCTCAAAATGAACAGCGAAGCTTTTTATGAGGTGACCTGGACATCACTCCCTCCGAGAGGATAAGGAAGACGGGTGTTCCTCAGACAGACTGGGGTGCATATACTCTGAAACTTTTCAGAGAGCACTGTGACAGTCCAGGACGGAGGGAAATGTGCCCACCAGATAAAATCCTTCCAGGGTGGATCCTTCACTCATCTCCTCTTTTGAATCTTTGTGCCTGTCGACACTCTCCTTTTGGTGAGGTCAGACCAAATAGGGAATTAAAAGCTCTCACTCCTCTGCTGTGCTGAGGAAGAGGGAGCAGAGACAGTTCCACAAGCTGCTCTTGGTACCAGTGTGGACAGGACAAGCCCCTGATGCCCAGTTATCCGCCCCATCCATACAGTTGCCAACCAGGCACTAATAACAAGTGAACATACTTTTGGACCTTTTTACTATATATATCAGGATGTATTCTATGTACATAAGCGAATTCTAGCTAACTTTAAGAAGTACTATCATTATTCTTTTTTAATCGAGCTCAGCAGAATTAAATAACGTGCCCCTAGCCAAGCCCCAGAGCCAGTACCTAGGTTCAAATCCCCTCTGTACTAACTAACCCTCCTTCCTTCATTTAATTCTTGGGAAGCCTGTAAGTGTGTTAGTCCAAATCCTAAACCAAGCTTAGAACCATCAGCAAACTGCGACGCGGACCATTAGCTTTGACGGAGTACTGGCGCGGAAGCTTTTACTTTGAACATGTATTTTTATGGGCATTTGAGAAACTAGAACTAATGCCCCACTATTTCAGAGATGCTGCTTGGGAGAAACGCCTGCAGACAGGCAGGGTGCTCAGACAGTGGTAGCATATGGCAAAACCCACGAGGACCAATGAAGTTTGCTTCTCAGGAACGCGGGCCATCTCCTGAACCTCCTTACTTAACCCTCCGAGTCGCCCTCCACATGACGTCCCAAGCCTGTCCTTAAGAAGTCAGTGTTCTGGAAAAAAGCCTCAGACACACAACTTCCAGGCCACAGGAAGTCATCCACACTGCTCACAAAAGGTAGGGGGTCAGGGACCGGGCAGACCCTCCACCCAGCAGCACTTTCCGCCTGCTGTTAGAGCGCATTGTCACCAATGAACTGAAAGCTGGTTTGGCAGCTCCTCTGCGTCATCGAACAACTTTCTCTGACCTGTTCTCTGCGTTTCTGATGTTCTTGTTTCATGTAAAAAAAAAAAAAAAAATCAAATGCTTCTTTTTTTTTAAATCCCTTCCTAGTCATTTTGAAATACTCCCTAGTTCTGGTGAGCACTTATACAGACACTGGAAGAAGGGCCGGAAAGACCGCCACGTGGGAGCGTCTCCTGCCCAGGGTCGCCAGGGATACCGGACAAGGCGAAGGTGCCAGAGCGCAGGCGAGGCCACGCCCGGCTAGGCCACGCCCCCGGCTGGGCCACGCCCCGCGCCGCACGCCGCACGCCGCTCGCGCATGCGCCTGGGGGCGGGCGGCCTTCGGCCTCGCCAGCCGACCAGCAGGGCGGCCCCCGGGGTCCGTACCTTCTCCGGCCCGTACAAGGCGTCGCCGTACTCGTTGAGCAGGCTGTAGGCCTCCTCCACGCACTTGCGCTCGTTCATGTTGCAGGTAATGAGAATGCCCTGCAGCCCGGGTTCCAGCTGCCGGGGCCCGCCGCCTTCGCAGCGCCGAGCGCGCTTGGCCTGCAGGTACTGGGCCTTGACCTTGCGCTTCCCGCCGCCACCGCCTTGAGGGGACTGCTGGACCGGGCTCGCCATGGTGCTGGCGGCGCGGCGCGACCACACGTGCGCCTCTGCGCGTCGCCGCTCTGCTGCTGGCGCGGGCTGCTGACGTCAGGCGCGCGCGAGGGTCTCCACGCCCCCCGCACCTCGCCCGCCCGCCCTGCTGCTCCGGGTCCTAAAGCCAGTCGCATTCAGGCCTGCAGAGGTGCGCGGGGTCGGCCCTGCCTCTCCCCTCGTGAGGATTTTTTTAAAATTGATTTTAGAGAGAGGAAGTGGGGGGAGAGAGAGAGAGACAGGAACATTAGTCTTGCCCTGTATGTGCCCTGACCAGGGATTGAACTGGCAACCTCTGTTCTCCAGGACAACGCTCTAACCACTGCGCCATCTGGCCAGGGCGCCCCTCCCCAGGATTGACAGGCGCTTCCTCCCGGAGGAGCGGTCTGCGGGCGGAGGGGGCCTGTGCACTGCACTGGATGCTGGTCCTCCAGGGGGCCCGCGTCCTGCTCCGCTCCTTGGCCACGGGCCTTGGTGGGCTCAGCTAATGCGGATTAAGCACCCAGGGGCCCGCAGTCGCCCTAGAGACGGAGGTTGAAACTGTTAGCAAAGCAGACACGCTTCATACTCACCATTGTGATTCTCACATGGCCCCTCTAGGCCAATGCTTCTTTTTGTTTGTGTTGTGTGTATTTGTTGGGGTTTTTTTTTCTAGCTGGGAGATAGTGAGGCAGACTCCTGCATGCACCCTGACCAGGATATCCACCTGGCAACCCCATCTGGGGCCGGGTTCAGGGGTACCCACCCCCAGGGGGTCACGCTGGAACCAATGAGCCTCTGGCTGTGGGAGGAGAAGAGGGAGAGAAGGGGGAGAGGGAGAGAAGCAGACGGTCCCTGGTTCTGTGTGTCCTGACCAGGAATTGAACCCAGAGGCCCATATGTGGCGTCCACACTTGATGCACTGAGCCACCGGTCAGGGCCTAGGCCGATGATGCCTCTTAGAAGTCAGTGGGGCCTCCCAAACCCTCCTACTTATTTTGTGCTCCTATTGTAATGTGCATATAGACTTCTTTTTTGTTTTGTTTTGTTTTTTTTTCCTTAAGTGAGAACCACAGAGGCAGAGAGAGAGATTCCCACACGTGCCCTTACCAGGTCCATGGGCAAGCCCGCTAGGGGGCGATGCTCTGCCCATCTGAGGCTTTGCTTGGCAACTGAACTATGTTAGATCCTGAGGCCAAGGCCATGGAGCCGTCCTCAGTGCCAGGGGCCAACTTGCTCCAACTGAGCCATGGCTGTGGGAGGCAAAGAGAGAGAGGGAGGGAGGGAGGTTGGAAAAGCAGATGGTCGCTTCTCCTGTGTGCCCTGACCTACTAGAATCAAACCCAGGACTTCCACATGCCAGGCTGACGCTCTACCACTGAGCCAGCCAGCCATGGCCAAGACTTCCTTTTAATACACCTATTGCAGGACCCCAGAAGTGCAAAGGAAAACAGGACACAAACAGGACACAAGTACTCACTGAAGTCAAAAACCTGATTGTCACCATGGGAAATATAAAAATAAAAAGAAATTTAACCAAACTTCTTAAATATGACATTGTATCTATGGAAACATTTCAACATGTAACATATATTTATATTGGTACCAGAAATATTGTCTGTATCCAATTCTTCACACTGATGTTATAACACAGGATGGCAACATTTTGGTGCATTACTGTTGCAGCTGCCCTGGATTTGTGCAGAAAGACACATTCTTCACTTTGGATTCCAACCTCAGATCTGCCAGTCTTTCCAGAAGTGTTAACACTGATTTTTTTTTTTTTTTTTTTTTTTTTTTTTTGCTTGTACCTTGTTGGGCAAACAAGTGTGTTAGGCTTGCTTGCTTGTACTTTGCTTGATTGTTGCATGAGCATGGGGCAGCACCACGAGTTTATAGTCTATGTAAGGCTCCAGGGCTTGCCCTCAGGGGGCAGACTATAGGTTGCAGATTTCCTGCTGTTACAGTAATAAAAGGTTATAGTAATTAAATATATAGAAAAATATGGAAGATGTATAAAAATAATTAGGATATAATATTAAAAGCAATTAAGGAAATTAAATGAAATTATGCTGGCTGGATAAAAATTAAAATAGCGTGTACAGATATGATAAACAGACTGTCTTTTGTGCAGGGCTCAGTGTGTGTGTGGTTACATATAGCTGAGAAGTGGCTTGATGTCACAACTGTGGGTTGACAGACAGGAGGCTTCCCTAGTAACATCTTAAAAGTGGCTTGATGTAACATTTCAGTAGACCAGGGTTCAGGAACCTATAGCTCGCGAGCCAGACGTGGCTCTTTTGATGGCTGCATCTGGCTCGCAGACAACTCTTTAATAAAAAAAATAATAACGTTAAAAATATAAAACATTCTCATGTATTACAATCCATTCATTTCCTACCGCTCCTGTTCATGGTTGCGGGTGGCTGGAGCCGATCACAGCTGTCCTCCGGGACAACACCAGATTTTTATTGGATAATGCGTAAAGTACACGGGTCGTTGTATGGCTCTTACAGAATTACATTTTAAAATATGTGGCGTTCATGGCTCTCTCAGCCAAAAAGTTTCCCGACCCCTGCAGTAGATTAACATAAAAGGGGCTCCCTGCGAGGAACTCCCAAAAAGGTGGTTTGAGGTGATCATCCTGTAGATTGACACCTGTTAGAAGGCGTTGGCCAGAGAAGGTACTAAAGCTGAGGGGCCCCTGCTGAGGTAGTCGCCCAGACTCCAGCGTTGATGTGGACTGTCTCCATAGCGCTCTGAGCTCTGACCAAAGCCAGCCGAGAGGAGCACGCCCACGGGCCCCCCTTAAGCTGTGCCCAGGCACGCCATAGGATCTGTGAGTAATAAACTGCCTGCGTGATTATTGCAACTAAGTTGTGTGTCGGTCGTGTCTTTCCTCCGGTGGCAGTTGGTGTGGGCACTTATCAGTAGCATCCTCACAGCCGCCTCAAGAGCAGTCTCGAAGAGGCTGCCAGCCCTGCTGATAAGCAGGAGTGTCCCACTGCGCGGGGAAGTCGAATAGGGGACCCCTGATCGACATGGAGCTGGGGCTCCACTGGGACACCTGCTGCATTGGGAGGGGTCATTTTTTTACTGTTGTTTGCGGAGAAGGAGCCCCCTCACCCCTCAGTCTGTTTGCTCGTCAGCCCTGAGAGGGAGAAGCAGTTTTTCTCCTCTGCCTGCTTGCTCCTCCGCTGTTGCAAGACTAATAAACGGCCCACCATTTTTTTTTGGCTCCACAGTTCCTTTACTGTCTGCCCGGATCCAGCGTGAACCTGCCTGGCCACGGCCACCAGGCTTACTTACCTCTGTATTGAGCGCAGCCTCTACTTTCTGAGGCGTCATTGGTGGAGACCGAGCACAGGTTTCGGAGGTCCCTGCTCGGGAAGCACAGTCCCCATGATGCTGGTGTCGCTCTGGGGTCAGGGAGCATAGAAAGAGCTGGTGAAAACGCTCGTATTTCTTCTTCCATCTTCAGTGCCTAGCATCATGCGAAGTCCGTATTAATGATTAAAAGAAATGTGTTTGAATTGAGGTAGCACGAGAAACGGTAATAAAGGAAAAGGTTAAGAAGAAAGAAAGTGCACCCAAGTCCTAACCCCACTAAACCACGCCCGGCGAGCCAGAAGGGGCAGATCTCTCACAGAATCTCTCTAAGTTCCAGTTGCCCAGCCACTGCCTTCCAGCACCAGGACCTTAGAAGTTGGTATCCAGATAAAAGTAAAAATGTACGGCCCTGGTTGGTTGACTCAGAGGTAGAGTGTTGGCCTGGCGTGTGGGTTTGATTTCCGGCCAGGGCACACAGGAGAAGCGCCCATCTGCTTCTCCACCCCTCCCCCTCTCCTTCCTCTCTGTCTCTCTCTTCCCCTCCCACAGCCAAGTTGGCCCGGGTGCTGGGGATGGCTCCAAGGCCTCTGACTCAGGCTCTAAGAAGAGCTTGGTTGCTGAGCAATGAAGCAACGGCCCAGATGGGCAGAGCATCGCCCCCTAGTGGGCATGTCAGGTGGATCCTGGTCAGGGCACAATCAGGAGTCTGTCTCTCTGCCTCCCCTCCTCTCATTTAATAAGAAAAAAAAATGGTCCTTCTTCATCCCTTCACCTTTTCCACCCACCCTCTCAACTCCTCCCGCTCCGACCCACAGTTTGTCCTGTGTCTACGAGTCAGTTTTTGTTCTGTTTTGTTTCTATGGGTTTTTTTTTGTAATCCTCATGCAGATGAAATCATATGGTATTTGTCTTTGTCTGATTTATTTCACTTAGCATAATACTCTCTAGGCCCATCCACGATGTCAAAAAAGGTAAGATTTTATTTTATTTTTTTTAGTGCCAGGTAATATTCCACCACTTTTTTTATCCACTCGTCTATTAACGGGCACTTGGGTTGCTTCGCTATCTTAGCTTTTGTAAACAATGCTGCAGTGAGCAGAAGGGTGCCTGTACCTTTCTGAATTAGTGCTTTCTGTTTCTTCAGCCCAATATGCAGAAGTGGACTCGCTAGGTTATAAGGCCATTCCATTTTTAAGTTTTTGAGGTAACTCTGAGGTGTTTTCCACGGTGGCCGCAGCAAACTGCATTCCCACCAGCAGGGAACCAGGGTTCCCTTTTCTCCACACCCTCGCCAGCACTCACGATGACAGCCGTTCTGACAGGTGTGAGGTGGTATCTACTTGCGGCTGTGTTCTGCGTTGCTCTGATGACTAGTGACAGTTGAGTATCTTTTAGAATGTCTATTGGCCACCTGTATGTCCTCTTGGGAGAAGTGTCTGTTCAGATCCCCTGCCTAATTTTGAATTGTATTGTTTGTTTTTCTGGTGTTGTCTGAGTTCTTTATATATTTTTTTAATTTTTTTATTTATTCATTTTTTAGAGAGGAGAGGGAGAGACAGAGAGAGAGAGAGAGAGAAGAGAGAGAAGAGACAGAGAGGGGGAGGAGCTGGAAGCATCAACTCCCATATGTGCCTTGACCAGGCAAGCCCAGGGTTTCGAACCGGCGACCTCAGCATTTCTAGGTCGACGCTTTATCCACTGCGCCACCACAGGTCAGACTGAGTTCCTTATAAATTTGGATATTAATCCCTTGTCCAGTGTATCATTGGCAAATATATTCCCCCATCCAGTGGTTTGTCTTTGCATTTCGTTGATGGTTTCTTTTGTTTCCTTTGCTGGAAAAGATATGTCATAAAAAATGTTGCTGAGAAAAAGAAATATTGCTAAGAGAAATGGTCGAGATTTTACTACCGATGTTTTCTATGATTTTGAGTCTTAAATTCAAATCTTTAATCCATTTTGAGTTTATTTTTGTATGTGTTGTAAGAAAAGGTGGTCTAGGTTTTTTTACAGATTTTATTTATTTATTTTAGAGAGAGGAAAGAGAGGGAAAGGCGGGGGGAGGCAGGGACTTGCAGTTGCTTCTTTTGTGTGTGTGACAGAGACAGAGGGACAGACAGGGACAGACAGACAGGAAGGGAGAGAGAGGAGAAGCACCAGTTCTTCATTGTGGCACCTTAGTTGTTCATTGATTGCTTTCTCATATGTGCCTTGACCAGGGGCTACAGCAGAGCGAGTGACCCCTTGCTCAAACCAACGACCTTGGGCTTCAAGCCAGCGACCCTGCACTCAAGCTGGTGAGCCTGCGTCGAAGCCGTATGAGCCCACACTGAAGTCGGTGAACCTAAGGTTTCAAACTTGGGTCCTCTGCATCCCGGTCTGAAGCTTTATCCACTGCACCACGGCCTGGTCAGGCTGCAGTTGCTTCTCGTATGTGCCTTGACCGGACAAGCCTGAGGTCTTGAACTGGTGACCTCAGCATTCCAGGTTGACCCCTTTTCTACTGCACCACCAAAGGTCAGACTCTAGTTTCTTTGTTCTTTTTCTCTTTTTTGCACGTATCTGTCCAATTTCCCCCAAACCATTTATGGAATACACTGACTTTACCCACTGTATGTTCTTGCCTCCTTTACCATGTATCAGCTGACCATCTAGGGTGTATTTCTGGACTCCACAGTCTGTTCCACGGATCTGTGTGTCTGTGTCTATGCCAGCGCTGCGCTGGTTTCATTACTGGGGCCTCGTGGTAGCGTTTTCTATGAGGTGGCGGGATGCATTCCAGGAGCACAGGGATGGCTCAACATACACAGATCAACCGATGTAGCACGCCACATCAACACAACAAGGGACAAACATCATGTGATCCTACCCACAGATGCAGAAAAGGCATTCCATAAGATACAACATCCATTTATGTTGAAAACACTCAATAAAATGTGTACAGAAGGAAAGTACCTCAACATAATAAAGGTCATATATGACAAACCACCAGCCAGGATCATACTAAATGGCGAGAAAATGAAGGTTTTTCCTCTAAGATCAGGAACAAGACAAGGCTGCCTGCTCTCTCCATTCCTGTTCAACTAGTGCTGGAAGTCTCAGCCAGGGCGATCAGCGAGAGAGAGAAATAAAAGGCACCCATATCGGGAAAGAAGAAGTGAAAGGACCCCTCTCTGCCCCTCGACCTCGGACCTTCCAGCTCTGGGACTGTGAGGGTTACACATCTGTTCTTGAAGCCCCCAGTCTGTGGTATTTCATGATGGCCTCCTCTGCTGACTGAACAAC
This sequence comes from Saccopteryx bilineata, assembly GCF_036850765.1. Taxonomy (NCBI): domain Eukaryota; kingdom Metazoa; phylum Chordata; class Mammalia; order Chiroptera; family Emballonuridae; genus Saccopteryx; species Saccopteryx bilineata. Next base: position 297,931,034 of record NC_089493.1, on the reverse strand, counting down.
CTCTTACTAGTCATTTTCTCTGTCTGTAAACAGAGACGATCATGCTATCTGCTTCACAGGTTTATTCTGATGATTAATGATAAATTTTGTACAAATAGAACACTGAGCAAAGTGTTTGGAACTTAGTGCTCAGAAAATGATACTATGAAAATGCTGCTGCTGCTGCTGATGTATTAATATATTGAAGCTTCGCTACTTTGGGTGTTGCTGCCTTCAGGGCAGAGGTCAACACAGGCCCTTTGCTTGTCTTTTCTATGACTCGGTCTCCACAGGACGTCTTGGGTGCTAAAACGTCCAACACGACTGATGCCATCTCTTGCCACCATGAGGATATTACTTCGTTCCAGGCGTTTTCGGTGCCTAGCCCTTCCTGGTTCGACGAGGGTGTTGCATAAAGCTTACAGAACAGTGACCCCTCAGAATTTTTCCAACTATGAGTCCATGAAACAAGAGTTTAAACTGGAGGTTCCAGAGTATTTCAACTTTGCTAAAGACGTCCTGGACCAATGGACCAACAAGGAGAAGGTACGGAGCAAGGGCCAGTCTACCATTCCCAACTGGGAGCGCGCGCACACACACACACACCGCTGCCAGGGAGCATCTGGCAACATCTGGAGGCCATTTTGTTGCCATGACTTGGGGGGAGGGTGTGTGCTTATGGATCAAGGCCAAGCAGGTTGTTAAATATGCAAATCCAAAATGCAAAGGACATTCATTCCCCCCACAGCAAAGTATTGTCTGGCTCAGAATGTTCATAGTTCCACAGTTAGAAAGCCTATGGTGAGAAAGCTGTAGGATTATAGGTTCGTTTTTTTTGTTTTTTTTTAAAAAGAACAAAAAGGAGTAGAGGGAAGAGTGACTCAGGGAGTGAGCACAGACACGGCAGTGAGGGACGTGTAAAGGGTCACGAGCCTTCTAACCGTCGGCGTGAACCAGGAGTGACCAGGTGCTGGAGGGAGGGCGAGGCTGGCTCCCAACGTCCAGAAATGACGGCTCCCGAGTTATTTCCAAATACCCGTGTGTCCCCACGAACGGCCCGTGCATCCGCTTGGGAGAAAATGTTCCGTTTTTCGTCCATGAAAACTAGACTTTAGCTGAATAACTAACTCCCTTTACGCCCGTGACCATCGTCTTTTCTTCAGACTGGAAAGAGACCTTCCAATCCGGCCTTCTGGTGGGTGAGTGGAGACGGAGGGGAAGTGAGATGGAGTTTTGAGGAGCTGGGATCTTTGTCCAGGAAATTTGCCAACATACTCACAGAAGCCTGTGCCTTGCACCGGGGAGACCGAGTCCTTGTGATTCTGCCCCGAGTCCCAGAGTGGTGGCTCGCAAATGTCGCCTGCATGCGGACAGGTTAGTCGTGTTTGAACTCTGATCGTGTTCAAAGGAGGCTGGGTAGGAGATTTTCCAAATCACCTAAGTAATTCTGAAGCATGCATTTGGGTAAATGACTTGAGGAACTCACCACAAGAGAGCTACTATTCTTAGGAACCTTAGGAATATGTTGGAAATACGCCATATATACATCTCACAGAAATTAGGGGATATTTCAAAATGAACATGAAGCGATAAAATATCCTTTAATTTTTGTGAGATATATATATATATATATTTTAACCTAAACTAGGAGTTGGGTTTTTCCAAATGCAATGGCTTTATTAAGTAAACGCCATTCAACCACTGAATACCTTTGTATCTTACAGCATGGTCATCTGAAACTCAGTTCAACCACAAATTCAAAGAACCCACCCCAGTCTGACCAGGCGGTGGCGCAGTGGATAGAGCGTCGGACTGAGACGTGGAGGACCCAGGTTCGAAACCCCGAGGTTGCCAGCTTGAGCGCGGGCTCATTTGGTTTGAGCAAAGGGTCACTGGCTCTGCTATAGTCCCCCCCCCCCCCGTCAAGGCACATATGAGAAAGCAATCAGTGAACAACTAAGGTGCTGCAACGAAGAATTGATGCTTCTCATCTCTCTCCCTTCCTGTCCGTCTGTCCCTCTCTGTGTCTCTCTCTGTCTCTGTCACACACACACACACACACAGAACCCACGCCAGCTCCTGTAGCATGCCATATTCCTCTCAGGATGAACTGCCATCCATCTGTTGCCTTAAGCCAGACATCTGGGACTCCTCATTTTTTCTTTTTCTTTTTTCTTTTTTTGTGACAGAGGCAGAGAGAGGAACAGATAGGGACAGACAGGAAGGGAGAAAGATGAGAAGCATCAATTCTTCGTTGCAGCACCTTAGTTGTTCACTGATTGCTTTCTCATATGGGCCTTGACGGGCGGGGGGGGCTACAGCAGAGCCAGTGACCCCTTGCTCAAGCCAGTGACCTTGGGCTCAAGCAGGTGAGCCTTGCTCAAAACAGATAAGCCCGGGCTCAAGCCGGCAACCTTGGGGTTTCATACTTGGGTCCTCTGCATCCGCTGCACCACTCCCTGGTTAGGCTGGGACTCCTCCTCTTTAATCAGTTTCTGCACCTTATCAACTTGACCTCCTGAATGCCCCCAGAGTCCCCCTTTCTCCCGGGTTCATTGCCTTCCTTCACAAATCTACCATTTCTTGAAAGGATTTCCCCAATTGTTTCCCTAATTCTTGTATGTGCCCACTGCCTCCCCCATCAAATACATCTTCCATAGTCAGTGTACTTTTTATTAAAAAAAATTTTTTTTCTGTATTGAGGTTAGAGAGACACAGAGAGAGAAACACTGGTCTGCTGTTCCACTTCTTTGTCCATTCACTGGTTGATTCTTGTGTGTGCCGTGCCCAGGAATTGAACCCGCAACCTTGGCATAGCAAGATGACACTTCAACCAACCGAGCTACCCGCGCAGAGCTTGGCTTTATTTAACTCCCCGTTGCCTCCCAGACAAACCTCTGAACCTCTTTAGCCGTCTTCCCCTTCTTGCTCTCATGTCCTCACCCTCCAGCCCTTAGCAGACGTGTCCAGTGAGGTCTGTGACCTTTCCCGTCTCCCAGCTTGTATGCTCGCTGTCCCCTTGGCTTGGGAAGCCTCCTCCTCACACCTGACCACGTGGGACACTATTATGAGACTTCCAAGTCTCAGCTCTTGTCACCTCCTCGAGTAATTCCACCCCGATGTTCCCAATCCAAGTGCTTTCTGTTTCAAGCTCCCCTCTGGGAAGAAGGCATAAAACAATCACGCACATTTTGGGGGGGGCACCGGGTGAAGTGGTCCCCTGTGCAGCCCTGGGGTCAGGCTGCAGGCTTCGGTCCCTGCACGGCCACCTGGTGCTTCCGTGACCTTGGGTAAAGTTATTCATAGCTTTTGTGGGTTTGGGTTTTTTTGTGTGGGGATTAAATGACTTAAAATACGGAAAACACTTAGAGGAGCACCTGGCACTCAGGTAAACACTGGGTATTAACAGACTGTCCCATCGAAGCCCTCTTGAAGCTGAAGGTTACCAGTGGTCTTCAGATATAGAAGATCATTATCCCACATTTAATATCCTTTCGTTTTTTAGGGCAAAGGGGTCATAGTTTTGGGATCCCATGAAAAGCAAAAAGCAGGATGAGGAAGGGCAGACAGACAGATACCTTGCCGGGGACACGGAGGAACCCGTTCTGAGGACTTACAGGATGTACGGGAGTTCATCTGCGTGACCCTCGCTCACAGGATGAGGCCACCCTTCCTACTGGACGTGGTTTCTTTTCTCCTCCTTTTAGGCACCGTTTTAATCTCAGGCACCACTCAGCTGACCCGGAAGGACATCCAGTACAGGCTGCGGTCTTCCAGAGCCAAGTGCGTCATCACCAACGAGGCCGTCGCCCCAGCAGTGGACGCCGTGGCGTCTCAGTGCGAACACCTGCACTCCAAGCTCATTGTGTCTCAGAGCCCCAGGGCCGGGTGGGGGCCTGTCACGGAGATGATGAAGTGAGTACCCGTCCCTGCCACAGGACAGCCTCCCCCGAGGACAGGCAACCTGGGAGCACTGTCATCCGGAACATGAAAATAAGCACAGGAGGTCCAGGGGGACAGCCGGTGACAATCGATCGCCACACTGATCGTGCCAGGCTCTGAGGCAGGAAGGAGCGGGCGTGTTTTGTTCTGTTTTTTTTATAGGTTTATAGGTTGGGGTCCCCCAGGAAGCAGAACCTGAGACAGACATTAGTGGTATAAGAAGTTTATTAAGGAGTTCTGGTGGCCTCAGCATCTCTGAAGGAAGGCTAAAAAAGACGTGGGATTGGGCAGAGGAAGAAACTGGTCTGTGTCCTCCTGAGAAAGCCCTCGGTCGACCCCCTGAGTCCTCTGGAGGGCGGATAGCTCCTCGAGGCCCCATCCTGGTCAGCCTCGAGAGGAGTCCGGACCTTGGGTGGGGCCATCTTTAAAGAGGGCCCCCGGTACCTGGGGCAGCAGGATGTCAGAGCAACCCAGCATCATCCACAGAGCTGTTAGCGTCTCCCAGGAAAACCGGCCACAGTCCCTTCTGGGTGGGCTGTACAAGTCCTTTGCTGACAGCAACACTTCTCTCCGCTCCCTTGATGAGATGATCACAAAAGCTCCGTGACTCTGAGGCCCCAGCCTGCTCTGCAGGGCTTCGGGGTCACGACTGTCTCTTCACTTTAGGTTGGCAGCAAATTCCGTCTGGAACAAACATGCTTTTTTTTTTTTTTTGGCAAGGATCTGAGGGCATGCCTGCAGCTATGGACTTATTCCTACCTTCTCTAAAACAGCTAACATGTAACCAGAGGCCAAGTACTGTTCTAATAAAAAATAATGTTCCATTTGCAACAGTAACTTATTTATATGGCTCTGGTTGTGCGCCAGAAACTGTTCCAAGCACATGAGATACAGGAACTCATTTAAATCTTACAACTTAGGGGTTAGACCAGTGGTTCTCAAACTTTTTGAAGTTGGGGCGCATTTAAAATTCTACAAATAGTCGTAGGCGCACTATATACAGATTTCTGAGAAATGTTATAATAATTAAGTCAAATATTAAAGAATAAAATATAAAGTCCAAGCGTGCTTTTATGGTAATTATACGAAACAAATATAACAAAATTAAATTTATTCTGACATTAAAAAACGTTTTTATGTTACATTTTTTGAGTTCTGCTTTTTAGAATTCGTAAAAAAGAGGGGTTAAAATTTTTTTTAAAATGACAAAAAGTTATCTTTTTATATATATATATAGATACATTCTTAGTAAGATTTAGTAAATTCGGCAAGTCGTAGTGTGAATGTGTTAAGTTTCTTTATTCTTGTGTTTATGAGAAACATGAACCTGATGTGTCCTAGCGATTTCTTCAATGTTTGGGCGTATAGTTGAAAGGCAAACTCTCATTTCCTTGTGAATACATTGAAGAATTACTCTCTTTTTTACTTTTAACTGTTTTAAGGGCAGAAAAATCCTAATTCACATAAAAAGTATGTTGAAAATTGTAGTAAAATGTTCAAAGCTTTTTTAGATATTGCCACATATTGTTCTTTTATAGAAATCCAAAAGGCTTCAAGAGACAATTCCTTATGTTTAATCATCAATCCATGATCAGTGGATATAGCTGCCAGTTCTTCCACTTCTGTTAATGTTAAACCAAAATCACTTGAAGCTTCCATGAATGGGTTTCTAATCCAGTCGTATTGTTCAGTGTTAAGTGATGGAAAGTGCTATAAATTAAATTCTGCCCGCCAGCCTTCAAGTCCTATTTTATTTACACTTAACTTTTGCTCACTTCCAGAATCGGATTCTTCAATATCACGCTTCTTTTCAAGAAATCTATCCATTTTATTTGGGTGTATTTATCTAAAAATAATATAATGATGTGTTAATAATAAATATAATGATGTGTTAACAAAAAGAGCGGTATTTCCGTAATGAAATGGTATAATAGAGTAACTAGATTTATTTTTATATCTGGGCACTTGCCGCGAACCAGCACAGCTGGTAATTCCGGGTCCCGAGTGGGAATGGTGTGGAATTAAGAAAATACATGGAATTAAGAAAATATGGCGTCAGGAGGGCCCTGTAATTGCTGCTGGCAAGAACAAATTGTGCCCAAAACCGCATCTTGCTTTATTTATAGGGCAAAGTGGGCCATTAGCAAATCAGTGAGATCTTTGATCATGTTTCCAAGGCAACCCAAGAATTTTACCAAGTGCAGAAATACCTCACCATACACATCATCTTAACTTGACACCAAACAAAGGATAGAAGAAACTTGCCTCCAGTCTTTCCGGGGGACATGGGGGGCAGTGTAAACAATCCAGCACCACAGCTTAACAGCCTTTTGAAGCCTAATCAGGCAAGTGAGGTGGGGGGTCGGGCAGACTGTCAGTTTACAGCCAGTTCCTCACACCCAAAAATCTAAACTCCAAAAACCCTGTTGGTTTTTTGGTCCCCAACAGGCACATATTTCTCTGGAATACCACAGGGCGCACCTGGAAATCTTCTAAGGTGCACCAGTGCGCCCTGGCGCACACTTTGAGAACCACTGGGTGAGATACTGTGGTTACACAGACGAATAAGGTCTATGTAACTATGTATCCTGTGTAACTATGGTTACACAGGATCTGGCAGAGCGGAGTTCACACCAGGCAGTCTGGTTTCTGAACCCACCTCCCAGCTGCTCGGTTTACTGCCTCCAGTCGTGCGAGATGGTGCGTATGACGACCGCCTATGGTTTCGGAACAAACCGCATCTGTGATAGAAGTGACAGGTACACAGCTGTAGGTACGACCTAGTTTTCTAAAAAGATAATTACGAATCATAGACTGAACACTTGGTCTAGGGCTACGAGGCTTTGAAAACAGCTTTCCTATATTCCTCACGGTAGATGTTCCGATTCCTTCGTTCATTCAGTACTCCCAGATAAAATCTGTATGCCTTTTTTTTTACTTTATTCATTTTTAGAGAGAGAGAGAGAAGGGGGGAGGAGCAGGAGGCATCAACTCCTGTATGTGCCTTGACCGGGCAAGCCCAGGGTTTCGGACAGGTGACCTCAGTGTTCCAGGCCCACGCTTTACCCGCCGTGCCACCACGGGTCAGGCCCTGGATGCTTCTTAGGCACCCTGTATGTGCAGAGCTGACTTCCTCTCAGCTGCCCTGACACACAGCAGCCTGCTAGCCTTCAGAAGTAAATGTTGCTGTTCTCTTTTAAAAAATTGTTTTTATTTCCTGATTTTAACTAAGGAGGAAGGGACGGAAGGAGAGAGAGAGAGAGAGAGAGAGAGACAGGAACATTGATCTGTTCCTGGCTGTGCCCTGACCGGGGATCGAACCAGCAACCTCTGTGCTTCGGGACGATGCTCTAACCAAACAAACTATCCGGCCAGGGCTCGTTTTTCCTTTCTCTTTAACCGGGCGCTGCCCTTCCCTGGATACATGCGTAGTTTCACTTCAGTGTTACTGTTGGCCACAGGCAGAACTATATGGACCCTCTGGTGGGAGACAGAAAAGCCGTCCTCCACGTGTCAGCAAACATTCCCTATGACAGGAGTGGACGGTAAACACATGAGGCTCTGTAGGCCTTGTGGCCTCAGTCACATCTGCTGTCCTCTGCTTTTGTAGAAGGAAAACAGCCACAGGCCGTAGGTAAGTGAATTGGCAGGGCTGTGTTCCAATGAAGCTTTATTCACAAAAACAGAAGGTGGGCCTTGACCGGGGGTGGTGCAATGGACAGAGCGTCGGCCTGGGGTGCTGAGGAACCAGGTTTGAAACCCCAAGGTCGCCTGCTTGAATGCAGGAGCATCAACATGATCCCAAGGTCGCTGGCTTGAGCAAGGGGTTACTAGCTCTGCTGTAGCCCCCGGTCAAGGCACGGATGAGAACGCAATCAGTGAGCAACTAAAGTGACACAACTATGAGTTGATGCTGTTCATCTCTCTCCCCTCCACCCCCCTCACCCACGTCTCTCTCTTGAAAAGGAACCAGGAGATGGGCCAGATTTGGCCTGTAGGTTTGCTGACCCAAGCTTTGCTTTATACCATTACCCCATGATTTCTATAACATACTCATTTAATGGGGAAAAAAAATCAAATTTTAAAGCGTCTATGGTGAAGGAGCCGTTCTTCACAGATAACATGATTACAAGACCACAGAACCCTCTGGTGCTGCCGGTGTGATAAAACTCGGGAGTTCTTCAAACGCTTGAACTGTTTTTTATTACACCAAGGCTATGAAACGGGCCGTTATAAGCGGGCTAGAGAGGGCCGGTTAGTGGATCCAGAAAGCTCCAGAAAGGCGGGAGAGGGAGGCGGCACCGGCGATGGCTTCGGCCTAAACCCCTGGGTGTGTGTGTGGGGGGGGGGGGGCTAGTCCATCAGAGACCGAGGTCCGAGGGACGGTTTCTCAAACCCTTTCCTGCGCGACCCATCGACAACGCGGCTGCGTTTGACGTGCAGAATCACGGTGGTGCTTCCTTCCTAGACACGCCAGTGACCGCCACACCTGCGTGGCCACAAAGCACGACGAGACCATGGCCAACTTCTTCACCAGCGGGACCAGCGGCTCTCCCAAAATGACCGCGCACACCCACAGCAGCTTAGGGCTGGGGCTCTCCGTCACCGGAAGGTACCGTCACCGGCCGCTGTAGCTGGGGGGGGGGGTGGTGTCCGCCCCCGCGGGGGTGACGGACGGGCCCCTTGTCGGGTCTCCCGGACTGGCTTCTCCCACACGGACCGGGGCTGTGTGTCCGCGCAGGTTCTGGCTGGACCTGACCCCTTCGGACGTGCTGTGGAACACGTCCGACACCGGCTGGGCCAAGATGGCCTGGGGCAGCGTGTTCTCACCCTGGATCCAGGGCGCCTGCGTCTTTGCGCACCGTCTGCCCAAGTTTGAGCCCACTTCCATCCTGCAAGTAAGACGGGAGGTCCGCGTGTAGAAATGCCTTCGTGTCACCGACCGGGCTGGTGCAGAAAAGTTGCTTGCAGAGATTGGGATAGACAAGGTGATCTAAGATAGTTCGCATCTGAGGGGGAAAAAAAAATCAATAGACCTGAAAAGATAATACTAAAGAAAGGTGTGAGTACATTTTTGTTGTTGTTGTTAGAATAAACAGAGGGTTAGCGGTGCTTTGCTTCCCTGGGGCAGACAGGTAGGCACGTGTTCAGGTTGTGGTCAAGACCGAGAGTTGACTTACTGTAAATTGCAGACCCTCTCCGAGTTCCCCATCACGGTCTTCTGTTCCGTGCCCACCGCCTACCGGATGCTTGTACGGAAGGACGTGGCCAGGTAAGAAAGGCGAGTGGACAGGCCCGGGATAGGGAGAGGCGGAGGAAGCTCTAACATGCAGTATCTTTCTGCCTCAGAATAGCTCCGGGCTAGTTGTATGGGATTTAGCCATCTCTTCTCCTTCTCCTCTTGCTGATATTCTGTAAATGATAATTACTCTGTCCCAGGCAGGGTCCCCCAAGTAAGGGGAGGGACAGGGGTTCATCCATGTGTGTGGCTCTGACAGCCCAGTGGTTAGGGATGAGAAGGTGTTTCATCTTTCGGGTGAGAAAGTAGAGAAGTCATCCTCACTCGGAACCCGATCCCAGCACACAGGAAAAAACAATGGATGTCTTTTTTTTTCTTTTTTTTCTCTGTGGTCAGTTCCCTCTGAAAGGGTGAATTGAGAAATATTTTTAAATTAATTTTACTTAATTTTGCATAGGAAACAGTTCAAGTGACATAAAAGTCAACAGGCATATGAGAATATACATGAAAAGTCTGCCTCCTGACCTGTCCTCAGTCAGTTTCCCTTCTCCCTGAAGTCGGTGTGCACACAAGCCGACAATTAGGCACGTGTTCAACACTCTCGTATAAATAGAAATTGAAACATAATATGCACACTGTTCTGCACCCCCCCCCCTTCCCTGCTAACAATATATCCTGGAAATGTGCTGTCCAACAGGGTAATTAATGACTAGCAGGCCACATGGAAGTATTGAAAATGTAATTAAATTAAAAATTCAATCCCAGACTCCAGTTAATAGTACCGTAGTGCACGTTTGAAGTTGCTAAGAGAGTAAATCTTAAAAGTTCTCATCATAAGCAAAAGTAATTTTGTAACTATGTAGGGTAATGGAGCTTAACTAGACTTTTTATGGTGGTCATTTCACACTATAGACAAATACTGCATCATTAGGTTGTTCATCTGAAACTAATATAAAATTATATGTCAATTACACTTCAAAATAAAATTCAGTTCCTCAGTTGCACTAATGGTTCAAACATGCAGTGGCCATACAGGGCTCAGAGAATAGTGTGGCTTATCGAGATTCCCATGGTAACAGAAAGTTCTAGTGGATAAGCACCATCCAAGCATTCCTTTATTCTTGTTTATGGCCATATAGTATTCCATTGTATAAATTATCCCATAGTTGATTTGAGCAAATAATAAACCTTTAATTACTGATTTAACCTATGTGGTGCCTCCCCTAAGGACGGCATGGCTTCTCTTTGCGATAAAGCACACCTCCCCCCACCCCACACCCCACCAAATAAAAGGAAGAAAAAAATAAAAATAAAAGCTGGTGTTTTGGGAGCCACTTTATGATGTTCAAATGGTTGGTTTTGTATTGGAGAGGGGAGTTAGGAACTGAAGCACCTTACATTGAAATTTCATTAGAAATCATCTTTCTTTCTTTTGTTGTTTTTTTTTGCCATGTTTCTTCCTCAATTTACTCTGGGATGTCTTCTGGGAAGCTATCAGTTCAAAAGCTTACGGCACTGTGTGAGTGCTGGGGAGCCGATCGACCCCGAAGTGATGGAGCAGTGGAGGAACAGGACCGGACTGGACATCTATGAGGCATACGGACAGACCGAAGTGGTATCTGTGGCCCTCGCTGAGAGACAGGGCAGGATTCGATCTCCGCAGATGAATAAAAACCAGTGTCCATGATATCCTCATGGTTGTGAGGGCTAGGGAGGGATGGAGTAGTTAGAACAGTGTGTGTGTGTGTGTGTGTGTGTGTGTTTAAAGCTTGAGGGGAGCTAGTTGCCAAAACAAGCTCTGTAACAGACGCAGCCGTGGTTTAAATAGCCTGACATCACAGCCCAGAGCTTCGGGATTTGGAAACAGCCATTTATTGAGAAAAACCGCTATGTACTTGGTCAAGGTAAAGGCATTAGAACATTCTTTAATGAAAAAGAAATACTAGAGCTGCAGAAGGATTTTCCCTTATGTCATAGGGAACTTGCTTGGTTGGGGTTTCCTCAAAAATAGAAAATGCCGAGTCCCTTGCTACGTAAGACATTAAGTTTTCTGGACAACATCTTGACAAGCAAACTTTAAAAAAAGGGTTATCTAAAGAGCTTGTAGAAATAAGGAATTCTAGAGAAAATGAACAAATAATAACAAAAGGGATGGAACAGACCAGGGAAAGGCTGAAAGAACATTTCACACTGCATCTTTTTACAATGCCTCAATTTATAAAGCATATGAAGGGAGCACATGGTCAAAACTGAAAGTACCAAAAAGAAAAGTAAAGGTAAAATCGACAAATTTCTAAGTAGGAACAGTATACATATACTAATAGGAAATATTTTCATAAATATGGATATTTCAGTCATTATAAATTTTTTAAGTGTTATAATTTTATTATATTTTGTTTGGTTTTTTTTAGTGTCTATCCTTCATGAGAACAGAGAATCTATTTTATTTTGAGCCTGGTTCATACTAAGTTCTCAGTAAATACTTGTCTAATGAATGCATGATGGATGATTGAATAAGATTTATGTTACTTGTACTGTTACATTATTCTTTCTTCTTCTTAACTAGGTGCTGATCTGTGGCAATTTTAAGGGAATGAAAATTAAGCCTGGCTCAATGGGCAAGCCTTCGCCTGCTTTTGATGTTAAGGTCTGCACATAGACTTCCAGGGGAATGTTTAACAGTCAATCTAATTCCCACCCACCCCACTTCTACCTTCCCTTATACACCTCATTTGGGGGATAATTTCACAATATCTTAACTTCCATGGAAAGATGGAAATGGGTTCGAAATGTTCATTTGTGGCCGGCTGGCTCAGTGGTAGAGCATCGGCCGGGTGTGTGGAAGTCCCACGTTCGATTCCCAGTCAGGGCACACAGGAGAAGTGGCCATCTGCCTCTCTACCCCTCCCCCTCTTGCTTCTCTCTCGCTCTCTTCACTCTGCAGTCATGGCTCAGGAGCAAGTTGACTCCAGGCACTGAGGATGGCACCGTGGCCTCTGCCTCAGTTGCTAAGAAGTACTCTGTTGCTGAGCAATAGAGCAACACCCCAGATGGGCAGAGCACCATCCCCTAGTGGGCTTTCTGGGTGGATCCCAGTCGGGGCACATGCGGGAGTCAGTCTGCCTCCTCGCCTCTCACTTAATTGGAAAAAAAAATAAAAAGTCAAATTTTTTTTCCACAAAGTTTGAAAACAAGTAATGAATGTTTATTTCAGAGGAATAGATAGTCAAGATATATATATTGCTAAATGATAAAGCAGGTTGCAAAAACAATACTGCACATTATGAAATGATCCTGTTTCCCCTTTGTGTATATCGTCTCCAAAAATGTTTTCAAAATGTGATTATTGCTGAATGGTACAATTAAAGAAAAAATTAATTCTTTTTTCACATTTCTAACCTGCATTTTATTTTATATTTGCAAAAGGATTTAAATAAGTACATTTCTCTTAGGAACGGATAGTCGTCTTAAAACTTAGGTCTGCATTCTTAAATGACACAATAGGAAAGGTTTAAGAGGTGGCATTATGTAGAAGTTCCCGTAAGTGAATTGTTCTGTTTTATCCCAGATTTTAGACGCAGATGGCAATGTCCTGCCTCCCGGTCAAGAAGGAGACATTGGCATCCGAGTTCTACCTCACCGGCCCTGCGGCCTCTTCAGCCATTACGTAGTAAGAGACTGATGAAATAACCTCTTGTTTTCTATGTTTTTCTCAAAAGTCCCCGGTGGTTATCCCTGCTTGCTATAAAAACACAACTTGGCATTTCCCTGAGAGACCCAGTTTCCTGAACAGTGACCCAAGACAGAGAGCTGAAGAAACACCCCAAAGCTGGATGAAGCAGGGGCACTGGTCCCCCTGGGCTTGAACCCGCTGTCAGCCGGGTTCAAGCCCAGGGCAAGAGGAAGGCAGGCGGGTGGCCTCTCGGTACCCACTGGCCCCTGGGCTGTCAGACGGGACCCATCATTTCCCTGAAATCCAGGGAGTGGTCGTCCTTCTGGGGAGTGGTGAGAGGGACAGAGAATGGGGCAATATTTATTTATTTACTTTTGTATTTTTCTGCAGTGAGAAGCGGGGAGGCAGAGAGACAGACTCCTGCATGCGCCCAACCAACTCTGCTCCCATGGAGCCTTGTCTGCAGGAGGGGAAGAGAGACAGAGAGGAAGGAGAGGGGGAGGGGTGGAGAAGCAGATGGGCGCTTCTCCTGTGTGCCCTGGCCGGGAATCGAACCCGGGTCCTCCGCACGCTAGGCCAACGCTCCACCGCTGAGCCAACCGGCCAGGGCCTGAGAAGGGGGCATTATTAAGTGCACTCCTTTCACGAGAGGCTCTCCAAGCTCCTTACACGTGTCCTCCCATCTCTCACCCCAGGACACAAATAGAGCTTGACACCAGCGTCATCGAAAGCCCGGGTTGTGCTCGTTAGTGGATTTCACATAATAGGGCAGTAAATACATCATGGTTTGTCCTGCCCAGTGACAGAACCAGTTCTGTTTTCATAGAAAACCAGACAAAATACAACAAACTGCTGTTTGAATTGTTAGGTGTTGGAGCTTTCTTTCTTTCTTTCTTTCTTTCTTTCTTTATTTATTTTATTTATTCATTTTTAGAGAGGAGAGAGAGACAGAGAGGGAGAAAGAGAAGGGGGGGAGGAGCTGGCAGCATTAACTCCCATATGTGCCTTGACCAGGCAAGCCCAGGGTTTCGAACCAGCAACCTCAGCATTTCCAGGTTGACGCTTTATCCACTGTGCCACCACAGGTCAGGCTGGAGCTTTCTTTTAACTCTGAGCGCTCACGTCTCCTTTCCGACCAGTGTTTGACATGAACTGCTTAGCAGAGACACATACAGCCTGCTCCTCTGAGCTCGAGGAGCCGTATTTATTTTGTGACCCATCTGAGAGAGTGCTCAGCAGGGACGTGGGCCTGTTCTGTAGCCTGCCTTTCGTACACTGGGCCGAGGGACATGCTGCAGTGTCACCCTTATTTTACACGCCGGCTCCGCTTCAGGCTAAGGCCTCTTCAAGGTGCCAGACTTCTTCCCCTCGGACATTTGAAAGTCCAGTTGAGCGGGAGAGTCCCATTCACAACAAATAACAGCAGAAATGGTCTTTGTTCCACAGGATGATCCCACAAAAACAGCTTCAACTCAGCGAGGCGACTTCTACATCACTGGGGACAAAGGCTTCATGGACGAAGACGGGTGTTTCTGGTTCGTGGGGAGAGCGGATGACGTCATCCTCTCCTCGGGGTAATTCTCCCGTCACTGCGTAGGTCTGTCACCTGACCGTCAGTGCTCTGCAGTGACCCTGCTGTCACCTGTGCGAGCTCCTGTCGTCCGTTTTATTTCCCAGCTACCGAATCGGACCGTTTGAGATAGAAAGCGCCCTCGCTGAGCACCCCGCGGTGGCAGAAGCCGCTGCCGTGAGCAGCCCGGACCCCGTCAGAGGAGAGGTAAGCGAGCGAGTCGTCTCCACTTGACCCTGTTAGCGGTCTGGCGCAGGGAGACCGCAACATGCAGACTGTCGAGAACCCGAATCCTTCTGCGGAGGCGGGGACAGACGGCAGGAGTGCCAGCGATGTAGGCGGAGGCTGGGACAGACGGCAGGAGTGCCAGCGATCTGGGCGGAGGCTGGGACAGACGGCAGGAGTGCCAGCGATGTAGGCGGAGGCTGGGACAGACGGCAGGAGTGCCAGCGATCTAGGCGGAGGCTGGGACAGACGGCAGGAGTGCCAGCGATCTAGGCGGAGGCTGGGACAGACGGCGGGAGTGCCAGCGATCTAGGCGGAGGCTGGGACAGACGGCGGGAGCGCCAGCGATCTAGGCGGAGGCTGGGACAGACGGCGGGAGTGCCAGCGATCTAGGCGGAGGCTGGGACAGACGGCGGGAGTGCCAGCGATCTGGGCGGAGGCTGGGACAGACGGCGGGAGTGCCAGCGATCTGGGCGGAGGCTGGGACAGACGGCAGGAGTGCCAGCGATCTGGGCGGAGGCTGGGACAGACGGCAGGAGTGCCAGCGATCTAGGCGGAGGCTGGGACAGACGGCAGGAGTGCCAGCGATCTAGGCTCACGTGAGGGTGGGGATCAGGAGGCAGCCAGGCAGCATCGAGTTTGCTGCCCAGGAGTCTAGAAGCCAGCACGGTCCCAGAGTAGCTGAGAGCAGGCCGGCGTCAGCAGGCAGGGCCGGGAGCCAGGTCCAGACAGGCCGGGAGGCGGCCGGAAGTCGGCCGGACGGGTCAGTCAGCAGAGGAGTCAGGGAATAAGCTACAGATCAGACCGAGGTCCTGAAAGCTCACTCCTCCCGGGCTGGTCCCATGCTTGTGGGAGTCTGTCTCTCTGCCTCCCCTCCTCTCACTTAAAAAATAAAAAGATCTGAAACAATAAATCACATAGAAGAAAACACAGGTACTAAACTCATGGACCTTGGCCACAGAGAACAATTTATGAGTTTCCCCAAAGGCAAGGGAAGTGAAGGCAAAAATAAATGAATGGGACTGTATCAAAGTAAAAAGCTTCTGCACAGCAAAGGAAACTGACAACAAAACAAACAGGCAGCCAACCAGATGGGAGATATTTTCAAACAACAGCTACGATAAGGGGTTAATATCCAAAAATATATAAAGGACTCACAAAGCTCAGCAATTCAGTTAAAAAATGGGGAGAGGACCTGAACAGACACTTCTCCCGACAAACATACAAGTGGCCAACAGATACATGAAAAGATGCTCATCTTTATTAGCTATTAGAGAAGTTCAGATCAAAACTACAATGAGATACCACCTCACACCTTTTAGCATGGCTGTTATCAACAAGACAGGTCATAACCAGTGTTGGAGAGGCTGTGGAGAAAAAGGAACCCTCATCCACTGCTGGTGGGAATGTGAACTGGTACAGCCATCATGGAAGACAGTGCGGTGGTTCCTCAAAAAATTAAGAATAGAATTATCAGATGACCCAGCAATCCCTCTACTGGGTATCTACCCCAAAATCTCAAAAACATTGGCACCCCCATGTTCATCACGCATTATTCACAGTGGCCAAGACAGGGAAACAACCAGGGTCCCTCGACAGAGGACTGGATAAAGAAGAGGTGGTACATACATACAGTGGAGTACCACTCGGCCATGAGAAATGATGACTTATTGCCGTTTACAACAACGTGGATGGACCTTGAGAACATTATACTGAGTGTAATAAGTTAATCAGAAAAAACTAAGAACTGTATGATTTCACACACAGGTGGGATATAAAACGGAGACTCCTAGACACAGATCAAAGGGAGGTGGTTCCCAGGGGGAGGGGCTGGGGGAGGAGATGAAGGGGGGATGAACACAGGGTGTGGGAAAATGAGGTGACTCTGGGTGATGGGCGCACAATGCAATCCAGTCTCAGTGCCCTGGAGATGTTCACCTGAAACCTACGTACTGTTACTGATCAATGTCACTCCCTTAAATTTAATTTCTAAGTTAAAAAAAAATGATGAGACAAGAAGACAAGAACAGATATCAGAGACAGATAAGAACACACAGTTCAAGATGCAGTTAGAGGAGAAGGTTCAAGTGTGGATCCTGACCAGAGCAGGAGTCCCAGACGCTCTCTGAATTAGACACAGCACAGGGGGTGTGGGCGCCCGCTGGCCGGTTACAGAGCAGAGCCGGGATCAAACCCTAGTAACCTCTGCCTTCCACCAAGACTGAGACTCCGGGTCAGAGAAAGGAAACAAGACACGCTCAGACAAACGAATACACAACCCATCTTACTGGTGTTTCAAATATTTACCTTAGGTCGTAAAGGCTTTTATTGTTTTGAACACCGATTACAAGTCACATGACCAAGAACAACTGAAAAAGCAGATTCAGGAGCACGTGAAAACGATGACAGCGCCTTACAAATACCCGAGGAAGGTAGGTGTTCTAATGATGCAGCTTTGCTTTCTGTTCTGTAAAGTTCCAGCTGTTTGCATTTTAATGAACATTCTCCTCAAACTTGCTACACCAAATGTTCTCAAACCGAACGAAGGCCGTAAGAATCAGAACCTTTGAGATTAAAATGAAGCTCTTCCATCGAGTTTGCCGGGTTGTCTGGCTCACCAGACTGGACTCCCGTAAAATATTAAGTATCAGGAAATTCTTAGCGGTTACCCCTCCCTCTTCCTTCTTTGGTTGTTACCAAAATCCCACTCCCAGTGTGAGTCCCAGTTCTCTGCCTCAGTGATTGTGTCTAAAGGTGAAGTCTTCTGGGCTGACTTTGTTCCCTTAATACCAACAGGTGGAGTTTGTTCAAGAACTGCCAAAGACAATCAGTGGGAAGGTAAAGAGAAGTGAGCTGAAGAAGAAAGAATGGGAGAGAATAAACCCACCCCACTAATCATCACAGCATCTAGAAACAAAGACTGGACACAAGATTAGAGAGGTGACAGAAATGTGATCCTCGGCTTGTAAAACCGCTGTGGTCACGACACCAGAGGCTGAGTGTGTGTGGGGGGGGTGGGGGTGGGGGGTGGGGGTGGGGGGAGCCGTGCTGCCAGGAAACCTTCTGTTCTGCCCACAGCAGCCTTTTGTGAACGGCACGAAATCATGTTCTGTTTTGCCATTAAAACTTACCGTGCAATGCTAATTTGGAAGACATGTTCGTTAAAAACAAAGCCAAAATTAAAACGAACAACTTCACTACCTAAGATGTGTCATTTAAAGGGGGAAAAACAGAGGGGTGGAGGAGGGGCTTTCTTACAAGCTTTGTCACAAGTGTCACATTTCTTCCTTACAAGGGGAGGATTTCAAAACAAAGGTGAAATAGCTTAAGCCGAGATATTTGTAACAAGGAACTTGTAGAAGCATGAGCAGCATGGAGACAACAGGCACTGACCAGTTTCATCACAGCGTCCTCCCCCCATTCCCGACCCCAGTGTCCAGCCAGGACTCGAACAGGCTTTGTGATCAGACAGAAAAGAAGTCAAGTTCCAGTGAGATCAGCTGCCCTCCCCTCCCCATCTCTGAGATCCCAGAACCGGGTCGATCAGTGGGGCGGGGCCTGGGTTGTGAGGGGGAGGGGTCCACACCGGGGAGGCCACACCTCCTCTCATATCTAATCATGTACTCACTACAATGCTGACCTTCCACGAAGCGTGACCTTGGGAAACCAGCCCACCACTGACAGACACCCTTGAGGTGACTTCTCCTTGACTTCGGGCTGCGTGGCCAGCCCCACCGGTCCCCTGTCCGGACGTCCTCAGGGACGTCCTGGACGCACCTCTGAGGGTCAGTAAGCTCAGGGTCAGCCAGGTCCAGGCCTCCTTTTCCCTCCTGTCTGACCCGAGGGCCTGGACGCACCACAGACCACTGCCGGCTGAAGCGAAGACACGTGTCCTGTTTCGAGAGCTGAGCCTGAGAAATGGTCCTTGTTGGTCAGGCTGGGCCCAGGCCAAAGGGACAGACGGCAGGGAAGACACTGCCTCCGCGGGAGGAAAAGGGGGGAGAGAGGACGGAGAGAGGTGGGCGTGTGGAGGCTTGGCAGGCTGGGGTGGGCGGACCACTGTGGGGGGACCCGGGGGACCAGGTGGCAGCAGGGACACAGGAAGAAGCCCATCCCCCACCCCCATCCCCCCTCCCTGAGGGCCCTCAGGAACCCCTCCCCACGGGCTGGGGTGCAAATCTAAATACCAGAACAGCCTGCTGCAGAGGGAGGACCCTCCAGCACCGCGAGGAAGCGGGGCCCCAGCCCCGGGCGGCCTCCAGGACAAAGGGCAGGCTCTGCAAGCCCCTGCTCAAGCTAACAGCCGCTCTCCCAGGAGAGCGGGAGCCCAGGGCTCACTGGGGCTCACTGGGCGCTGCCGGCTCTTTCCAGCTGGCACGGGCACGAGCAGGAGTCCTCAGCAGCGGGTCCCGAGGTGGGGGGCCCACAGGGTCCTCCGCTCCAGTCTGCGCCGGTTCATCCCGTCCCAGAGGCGCTCTCTGCGAGGACCCAGCGGGGAGTGTGGACGTGACCACCACCTCCTCACTCAGGGAAGCAGTGGAGGCGGGAGGCTTCCCCTTCTGGCTGCTGCTGCTTCTAGCTCCTCCTGGGGGAGGGGGAGGGGGAGGGGGAGGGTGCCCCGCCCCCCCTTCTCCCAAGCTCGCCTGGTCTGCGATAAGACACTTCCTTAGGGGGCGTCCCCTGCAGCTGACCCCTGGGCCCCGCGCCTCCTTGGCCACCTTGGGATCCAGCAGGCAAGCAAGAGGGACGTCCCAAGTGAAACCACTCAGCAGGGGTCTTCCTAGGTGGCCCCTCCCCCTCCCAGATGCACAAACCCTACTTCCCTGCAGTCGGGCTCCAGACAGGCACCGTGCGACCCCTTTCTGAGCAGCTGGAGAAAGTGCCACTTCCCAGGAACCTCTTTGTTGGCGGGTGATGCACCATTCGAGGCCACGCCACCTGCTGCCCAGTCTCGTATTTTCAACTTGGTTGTGACTGCTTGGTGACCAAGGCCGGCTCCTGGGGTGGCTGGGCAGGAAGTGATGGAAACGAGTCTGCGTGTGTAACAGGCTCTGAGTCCGCGGCCGTGTCCCCGTGGCTGGGGGCCAGCCGCCACCCCCTTCACGGCACCAGACTCGGGAGGGTGAGTCTTCCCGTCCTCTGGGGGCCGACCCCACTTCTGTTGTCTCTGGCTTGGGCTCCTCTCAGAGGAGACGTGGAGAGCCTGAAGACACCCTCTTTCCTGTCCCTCCTTCTCCCCCTTCCTTTCCAGACAGGCTGAACTTGCACGTCTCATCCCCTGAGTTGGGCCTACTTCTCTCCTTCCTGGAATTACGCTGCTTCTTGTCATCAGCAGGACGGTGGTGACATCTGGTCGTGCCCGTGGGCTCTCCTGAGGAACTCCGCTATGGCACCCGCAGCTCGCTGGGGTCACTCTCCCTTGCTAGCCTTCCTCATCCCCCCTCTTATGTGCATGGGGGCTTTAGCTGTTCCACTGCGACCCAGGCGTGACCCTTCATTCCAAAGACTTCACAAGAAGCATTCGTTGCCATTCCGCCTCCTCAGAGCCTTGGTGGATGAACAGTCCTTCCTGGCCGAGGACACCAGCCCAGCTGCCCGCACCACAGCGCGAGCCAGACCCACTCGGCTTCTTTCCACCTGACCACCAGCCCACGGCTGTCTTGAAATAAAATATCCAGTAAGTCCCACGGCATGAGTGTCAGCGTTCTTACAATGTGGCAATACAGAAAGAATACCATCGATTGATGAGGAATTGCTAAATGTATAGTATAGAAGCAGTTTCTGAACCAAATCTCTGACCTGTGGTTTTCAAATCTTACTTGAATAATTAATTCTTCTGATATGTTAATATACAAATCAGAACCAATCTTCACGCATTGAAATAAGACTAAACAACTTACAAGTTTCTAAAACATAAAGTCAGATTATCGTAATTCTCAAAGTAAAAGTATCTACCAGAAAAACAGACTAGGGATTTTTATTAGTCATATATGCACACACCTATCTACAGGCAAATAGATATACATTTTTCTTGAGAGAGAGAAGAAGGGGGTGTGAGAGAGATGAGAAGCATCAACTTGTAGTTGCTTCACTTTAGTTGTTTATTAAATGCTTCTCACATGTGCTTTGACCCCGGGGGCTCAAGCCAAGCCAGTGACACCTTGCTCAAGCCAGCGACCATGGGCTTTAAGCCAGCGACCTTGGGATTTCGAACTGGGTCCTCAGCATCCCAAGTTGATGTTCTATCCACTGTGCCACCACCTGTCAGGCTTATTAGTCCTAGTTTTATTCAAATAAAGTAGTTTAAAATTTGTGTCAAGGTCTAACTGTAAAAGGAAGACATCATCTAGTTCTAGTACTATTACTTATCACATTTAATCTAATAAATGCAGTTTACAGAATATTTCACTTGTGGTTCTTCAAAAAAGTATGATAAAGCTGACAAAAATCAATATAGAAAATAGAAATAACACAGCGTGAGATATTTTCCGATTAGGCATGTTTGGGAATTCAAGGAACGATCAGGATTCATACACAAACAGAAGACACAAGTTAGACAACTGGTGAGTGCAATTAGAAGCCTGTGATTTACCTTCTCCTCTATTTTCAGTGTGTGTGTGTGTGTGTGTGTGCGCGCGCGCGCACGTGTGTGTGAATAGCCCAGTGCAGTCTATAGAGCTTAGATACGCTGTCGCTCCTCACCTGTAGCCCTGCACTCTCTCTACCACATTAAAGTCATATTAAAGTGAAAACATAGTTTAGGTCCGACCTGTGGTGGTGCAGTGGATAAAGCGACCTGGAATGTTGGGGTCTCAGGTTCAAAACCCTGGGCTTGCCTGGTCAAGGCACATATGGGAGTTGATACTTCCAGCTCCTCCCCTCTTCTCTCTCTAAAAATGAATAAATAAAAATGAAAAAAAACCAGTTTAGATATAAAGAAGGTTTATCAATTCCTCATGGAAGGTCTGAGTCTCAACAGATTTTCGGTAGAAACATTTACAGTCTGATCACAAAAATGGCTGGTTTCCAAAGAACTAACCGCGAGCCCCCCTGGGGAACGAGAAGGAATCATGCCATTGGCCTTTTCCTTCTGAAGTGTCTGTTCCCACTTGAAATAACCACAACAATGTCTGTTTTCTTGGTTCTTCCTAACAGGGCAACAAAAGAAGGCCCTGCCATGGTTGGGCCCGTTGTTAGAGGCCACCAGTCTCCTCGCCCTGCGGCCGCACCTGCAGAGGGGGGGTGTCATCTTCCCGACCCACCACAGCTCCTGCAGGTTCACGGGGGAAGTTAAGACAGAGGGCACCTTCCCAGAACAACCTCTCACTGGGGAGCCCTCCGACGACACAGGCCCGTCCTCATGGATAGAGAAGGTCTGTTTCTTCACTAGGGGGAACGCAGGGGGACCGGAGAGATTCCTCTTAGCACCTCCTAGAAGAAGATGTCCCCCCGAAACTGAAGTGTAAGACAGACCGGCCTTTGTGCTGTTGAAACCACTCGACTTGCACTCGGGTAGTTTAAAGTCAGACACATCTGACCGTGGGCCTGGGGCTTCTCTGACGTTGTAAATGGTCGTTTGTGGACTCTTATACACGACCGACTGAGCGGTCCCGGGGTTCTCAGGAGTGTCTCCCGCGCCTCCACGGTCCTGACAACTCAGCACTTCAGCTTCTGTCAGAACCTCACCTCTTTCTCCAGACCTGACCGGAGTCGCCAGGCTGGAGTCACGAAGGGGAGGAACACAGTCTGTATTTTGCTCGGGCTGAGACGCTGGCAGAAAAGCTACGTCCTCCCAGTCAGCCAACATGGGTAAGCAGTCCAGAGCGGAACTCATTTCTGTATCGGAAACGTGGTTGACGGCTGAAACAGTAGTGGACACCAGCACCAGTTCTGATCCAACGGCTGAAGACATCGAAGGGGCACTCGGCGCCCGGAGCTCGTCCTCTCTCCGCCTGCGCACAGGTGTCCTGAGGACGGGGCAGGGCAGCGGCCCCAGGGTCGTGCGGGGCTTCGTGTTGAAAAGAGATAAGCCCGCTTTCACACCGCTCTTTGGAGGTAACTCCTCTTGCCGGACCTTTACAGGATTCACGCCAGCGGACCTCACTTGAGCTTTCTCGTGAGGACGTGTCGTACTTGTCCGGCCTGTGCTGGGACTCCGCTCACTGCTGCTGTGGGCCGGGCTTTCTGCAGCTTGACTGGGACGCACATCTCTGGCCACAAGGTTGGGATTCTTCTTCGTGGGAACCTAGGGTTCCACAGATAAATCCAACAGCCTTAGCAACGGTGTGTTCAGAATTTTTTCAGTACACATTATATAAAAAAAAGGCACCATCGGCCCTGACAGGTTGGCTCAGTGGTAGAGCGTCAGCCTGGTGTGCAGAAGTCCCGGGTTCGATTCCCGGCCAGGGCACACAGGAGAAGCACCCATCTGCTTCTCCACCCCTCCCCCTCTCCTTCCTCTCTGTCTCTCTCTTCCCCTTCCGCAGCCAAGGCTCCATTGGAGCAAAGATGGCCCGGGCGCTGGGGATGGCTCCTTGGCCTCTGCCCCAGGCGCTAGAGTGGCTCTGGTCGCAACAGAGCTACGCCCCGGAGGGGCAGAGCATCGCCCCCTGGTGGGCAGAGCATCACCCCTGGTGGGCGTGCTGGGTGGATCCCGGTCGGGCACATGCGGGAGTCTGACTGTCTCTCCCCGTTTCCAGCTTCAGAAAAATACAAAAAAAAAAAAAGCCACCATCAATTGACACAAATTATTTCACACAGGCTAGCTACTCTTCAATGACCCTACAATTAACTTCTGGAGTTTGAGATGACAGAATAAAGGAGCAAGATGCCACTGACCTTGTTCAAGGACCTTGTAATTTTCATTAAGCAACCATCCCTGATCATTTTCCAAGCAAGAAGGGCAGTATTTCGAGAATCATCCAATCCTGAGGAAATAAATATCAAACATTGAATTTAGTGGTGCTGGCCCTGGCCAGCTGTCTCAGTGGTAGAGCATTGGCCCAGTGTGTGGAAGTCCCAGGCTTCCCAGGCTTGATTCCCAGTCAGGGCACACAGGAGAAGCACCCATCTGCTTCTCCACCCCTCCCCTTCTCCTTCCTCTCTGTCTCTCTCTTCCCCTCCTGCAGCCAAGGCTCCATTGGAGCAGAGTTGGCCCAGGCACTTAGGATGGCTCCATGGCCTCTGCCTCAGGTGCTAAGAAGAGCTTGGTTGCTGAGCAATGGAACAACGCCCCAAATGGCCAGATCATTGCCCCCTAGTGGGCTTGCCACGTGGATCCCAGTTGGGGCAGATGTAGGAGTCTGTCTTTCTGACTCTCAATAATAATGATAAAAAACAAATTTGGTACTGCCAATGTAAAAAAATATATAGAAAAAAAAAAGGAAATACTATAGTTTTATAAACATCTACTAATTTTAATCTTGATAAACAGGTCTGTGGAGAGCCATGGCAGCTTTACCCAACGAAAGACAAGAACGCCCACGTTTACAGAGGAGGCAAAAATGTGTCCAACAGTTCACAGAAATGTGACCAACATTCTCTAAGACCCATGTTTTGTGAGTCGTCTCACAGTCTTGTTCAGTGTTTTTCACTGGCCCACTTCCTTCTGGTATTTAATTCCATGTGACTGATTAATTCCCGACGGCCACTAGGTGGCAGTCTCAGCCTACAATCCTTCATGCAAGTGGCAACTTGAAAGTCTTAGAAACAAACTTATAGATTAGTAGGAGCTTTTTTTTTTTTTTTTAGGCTGAAGGATATTCCTTATTAATGACATCACACACACAAAAATGAGAGCCGCATAAAAAACTTTATAAAAATAAAATTACTTACGCAGTAAAATGATTTTCAACTGATACTAACCAGAATGTTCCCGTCCTGAGAACTGGATCCCCACTTCCTGCAGAGCGCCCCGAAGTCCCTGTGGTTTCCTCCGATAGAAGCTCTAGTCAGATAAATGAAGACATGTCCAAAAACACAATTACCATGTGGGAGGCTAGTATTACCACTTCTCATTATTTTTTAGTTCTAGACTTGGAAGACGCTTACTTTTGTTAGGTTGTTTTTACACACTGTAAGAATGGATTTATCCATGCTTCAAAAGAAGATATGGTATTCACAGAAAACCACACCCATGTGTGGAATAAAGTTTTATCATTTTTTCATTTTGCCCTTACCTTGTAAGTTACTCTGAGATCAATCCAAGTAGTTAGGAACGCCGGTTTTAACAGCTGTTTTCTTTTACACTCGTACTCTAAGCAAACCCCCAAGTCCCAATCTGCATAAAAGTACATTAAAACAGAACAAAATTAATGATGCCAGCAGTTTCTACTTATGCCATAATCAGTTATAAATAAAATGCAGAAAGATTGTATAAAATAGAACAGTAAGACTTAAAATATAACATTTAATACTATATATATATCAATATATATACATATATATATATATACACACACACTCTACAATAATATACTTTATGTGTAATGGAATAATAAGATTTAATTGCCTTGTTGCTATCTAACAATTACTCACTTTGTATAACTTAAAAGAAATTAGGTTGGTAACTTTCAAAATGATTTATTAACAAGACAAAATGAGTATTTCAGAAAGACGAGTAAGATGTCAAATGACAAGGCCTCGATGGAGAAGTTACTCTGCTTTCAACATTCTGAGAGAAGATTCAAGTAGCTGAGACATCAAACAGAGCAGCCGGACACCAAATACGACTGTCAGTACTGAGCGGGCAGAAGCATCGCACTGTGGTCAATACTGTTAGTGGCAAGGCTGCATCGCAAGATACACAAGATTACAGTCAATGGCCTGTTTTCTACTTGATGACATTAGTAAGCGGGAAATAAAGCAATTGAAGAGGACTATTCAAGACTAGAAAATACAGCATAGAAGTTTTCACTAAATCAGAGGAACAATCTAGAAAGATTCTTAAAGTTGAGGCTTAAAATTTTAAGGTATCCTGGAATGGTAATTTTTAAAATATGAATAAATTCACTTTCTTGGTTAACATCTGCTAGGCACTTGGATTTCTTTTCCTGGCCCAGAAGGTTAACAAAGTATAATTCTTACTAGAGATAAAAAAGTACACAGTGGTGATGCAACTCATTTATGACTGATAGGTACATTTTTCTTTTTTACCTGACCATGTAACAAATGCACATAGTTTCACTTCTGATGTGGACAGATCTGAAACCCCAGTAGCAAAAATAATGTTCTTCTGTTGCTGAATCTTCCGAATCCATTTACAGAACTGAGACAGGCAGATCTTCAGAGGGACACCTTCATCAACCTGAGCCTGAATAGAGTCACAAAATCTGAAGTCAACAATCTAATCGTGTAATTATTGAGCACAGTAACTGGGCCCTGGGGGGACATAACCAAAAGGTTCCACTGACCAAGAGTTTACCTAGTGAAAGGTTTCCAGACAGGGGAGAGAGATGATAGAATGGTTAGAGCTCTAGGAGGTAAGAAAAACTAGGTCACCAATCTAAATAATTAAATCCAGACCACCAGAAATTTGATGTCTTTAATTTCCATAAAATAAATCTGATGTTCACTTTTACAACACTATTCTTCATTTTTAAAGATGCCAGTGGACTTCTGGAGGGGACGTTATTTCTCCTAACACTGAACACAGCTAATTCCAAATGAGGTATTGCTTTCATTTTCTTTATGAAGCTGATTTCTGAATTTTGATATTTGCGTAGTTGCTTCTTGACTGTTTGGGTGGGGGTGACAGGCAGGAGGAGAGGCGGGCAAAAGGGAAGGTCGTACCTGCTGTATGCCTGTCAGTTCCATGCAGAACTCAGAGAGAACCGGGTGTTCTTCAGGCTGAACATAAGCATGGAACTCAGAGTCAATCTCTCCAGTGGACGTGTTCAGCAACACTGCTGGGAATTCAACTACATGAGAGAATCACTCATTGACACTTAAATCAATGCCAAATCAATCACTGTTTCAGTAAAAGCACATTAAAGTGGCCAAAGCAGTGTGATGTAATGGCTCTAAGTTACGTCAAAGAATATTTCAAAATACTGAAGTTGAATATATCTACTTAAAACTCTTTTATATAGTTCCAAAATTCAGTAGAAAGACCAGATGGAAGTCAAAATGTACTCCTTTCTGCAAAAGTATTTTTTTCACTTTCTACGCAGTGTAGATTTTGCATGTAATCCTAAAACAATCATTTCATATGACACATTTAGGCATTAGGTTTTGTTGTCTTTTTTTTTTTTTTAATTTAGGTTTAAGAGTAAAACTACCAATTGAGAGACCATCTTGTTTTTTTTAATTTAATTTTTTTAACTGTTGACTTGCTTATATCTATCATATGAACTTTAAAGTGACTCATCGATGCTAGCTCTGGCCACTGGCAGTCCAGACTTACTTATTTCCTGGGTCAGGTGGTGTTTCCCATCATTCCAACATGTTGACTCGAAATCAATGACAATTAAGTAGTCAAATAACTGCTCTGCAAAAGATCAGGGTGTACTTGTAACCGGGAATAAAATACACTGTACGACCGATACTAGTCTGACTGGCCAGACAACAGAGCGGAGAGTGTACTAACAAAGTAGCTGAGAAAGTAACTTCTGTAAGCTAATAAAAGAATCCCTGTAAACTGTTGAATCCAGTGTGTTGCTCTTATAACGATATGATTCAATGTTACCAGTTTAGTGATCGAAGTTACATTTTCTGTAACAAATCAAACATATGTACAATCAATCCTGCATTTTCACCTCTGGTCAAGTTAGGGAGTTGGGTTATTGAGGACAGGAGTTCTTTCATCCTCCGGTTCCAGAAAGCTGGAACTTGAGTCAACCTTTCTTGGACATCAGCACCCGTGTCATGTAATTGGTTTCCATGGCGACAGGCAGCCAGACCAGCGGTCCTTCTTCCAGTATCATACTTTTATGCTTTCCCAATGTTAAAAGGGCAAGCTACAAAATAGAAAGAAGTGGGGAAACACTACTTACTGGATTTGCTTTTTCCTAGATTTTCATTTGCTGGTGCAACTGACTTTCTCCTAATTAATCCAAGCTGCCTAAAAAAAAAAAAGGGGGGGGGATGAAAAACATCCCCATCTGTTAGCAGCCTCGTTCACACTCCCACAGGCTAATAAATTCGTGGTACAACTCATTATTAATGTATCATCATCAAGAGGAAACTGAGCTCGACTTTAAGAGCAAAAGACTTTGGTTCTTGCACTAAGCGTCACCCTCTCTTCATGTTAGCGGTCATTTTTAACCTACATAAACTTCAAAGCACAGGCAGTATATGCAAACCGCGACCAATTCTTTCTGCTCCCCTTATTTTATAGTAATACCGAGGAGTGCAAGCGATTGGTGGAAGAGAGCCTGGAAAGGCCTGTGATTTTTGCCTTTGCATTTTTTAATGAACCCTTGCTAATTGTGTTTACAACCACAGTTCGAGGAGGTGGGCCAGGTCCAATCTTCTAGCAACTGAAATGATCGGGTGCAGAAACTAGGCACCCCTTGGAAACCACTGTAAACAGATGGTAAAGGATCCCCGAACACAATAAGCCGGCTTCCCAAGAAAGGGATGAGTGTGGGGAAACTACTGCTCATGAAAATCAGGAGATCAAGCAACGGGCAGCTCCTCCAGGACTTCCAGCCTTTTGTCTAGTGCGTTTTCACCAGAGAAATAAAAGCTGGTTAAGCATCTCATTTGCACCATCGAACAAGTTTCTTTGACTTGCTGTTTGCTTTTCTGATGTTCTTGTTTAATAATAATAATAATAGTAAGTCAAATGCTTTTTTTATCATTTCACACTCTTTTTGAAACAAGCCCTAATTTTTGTAAGCGGTATAATTGGATGAGTAGAGTTACACTCCGTAGACCTTGTTTTTGGTTTTCAGAGACGGGGGGTGAGTAGCTAACGGTCACTGATCCTTACTGCCTGGCGGGCCCAGAACCGCCACGGGAACCGCACTGGGGCCTCCGCAAACCCGCACGGCGGTCACTTTGCTAAATCGGTTACATGAGGAGAGAACGCGCTCGGTCACCCGCCGAAAAGCAGCCCTGGCGTGGGAGCCCAGGATGCTGCGGGTCCGCAGACCACGCTGTCCGGAGCCCGGTCCCCACCACCGGAACCGGAAGTGTGACCGGTCCGTGCGGGAACCAGGGACGCGGCCCCCACGGTTCCCCAGGGAATGCAGCGGCTCATGAGGAAGCGGCGCGCCCAGCGCACCGCGCTATGGTCCCCGCGGGCCAGGCCCGGGCTCGAGTCCGCCGTCGGAGCCCCGCCGCCCCGCGCGCGGCCCTCACGTACCTGGCCAACTTCTTGGTTGCCATGCGCGACGCGGCTCTCGGTCAGCCGCCGGCTGCCGGAAGTCTCGTGGCGGGCACTTCCGGGCCGTTCAAATGTCGCGCGCGGCTGGACGGAGGAGACGGCTGGGCCCTCCGCTCCGGCGCTGCTCGTGCCCTCGCGGCCCCGGAGTGCGGGGCAGCCGCCGGGCAGCGCCCGTTCCCTGTCCTGTCCTGTCCCGCGGCGGGCGGAGAGGCGCCCGGCGGCTGCGGCACCGTCTGCAACGTGGCCGGTCCCGGCGCCTCCCCCGGGCGCGCGGCGGGTCCCCGAGCTGCACCCCCACCCCGCCGCGCGGGGCCTGCCCCGAGGCCCGTCGGACCCGCCTTCCGCGGTGTGGAGTGGGCTGGCGCCGCGAGGCAAGCTGCTGGGTGCCCGGCGTCGGAGGGCGGGAGGTGTACCTACTCCGCCACGGCTGAGGCTCCGGTGCGCGTGCGCCTCCCGGGGCCCCGCCCCCTGGGCCCGCTCCTGTCATCGGGCTCGACCCCGCCCCTGCCGCCCGGGCTCCGCCCCCTGAACTCGCTCCTGTCGTCGGGCCCCGCCCTCGACCCCGCCCCTGCCGCCCGGGCTCCGCCCCTGAACCCGCTCCTGTCATCGGGCTCGACCCCGCCCCTGCCGCCCTGGCCCCGCCCCCTGAACACGCTCGTCGTCTGGCCCCGCCCTCGACCCGCCCCTGTCGCCCTGGCTCCGCCCCCTGAGCCCGCTCCTGTCGTCGGGCCCCGCCCTCGACCCCGCCCCTGCCGCCCGGGCCCCGCCCCCTGAGCCCGCTCCTGTCGTCGGGCCCCGCCCTCGACTCCGCCCCTGCCGCCCGGGCCCCGCCCCCTGGGTCCGCTCCTGTCGTCGGGCTCCGCCCCCTGGGCTCGTCAGAAGAGCTGAGCGTCCGCCCCCGACGGGAAGCCCGGCCGGTGCCCGTGCAGCAGTCTGCCCGCCTCCCCTCCTCTCACTTGGAAAAAGAAGAAGAAAAATACGACACATTATACATACGTGTCCGTAGATGGGGAAGCACTGAGTGCCGCAGGAGGGTCAGCGACGGCGACCGAGGGCGCCCAGGGGGAGAGCGGCGAGCGGCGAGCGGCTCGCTTCTGGCTGCAGCCCCTCGAGGAGCCCGTCCCCGCTGGGGGCGCAGGGGTCTGAGCGTGCCGGTGCCGGCGGCGCGCAGAAGGCGGGCCCAGCTGGTCCGAGACCTCCGCTGCGTCCGTGTCGCCGGGCAGGTCCTTGCTGTCCGCCGGAGAGACGGGGTCTGCTGCGTTCTGGGAGCGATGGCACCGCCGAGGCCGGGTCTGGTCCCGGCCACCCACGGGCCACACGGCGAAGCGGATGTCCTTACACGCCACCGTCTCCACGCGGCCGCCTCTGGTGGGGATCCAGGCCCGGCAGCGTGAGGATGCGCACTTTTTTTTTATTTTTTTACCCCGAAAGGACCCTAGAGGAGTTTCCAAAGGAATTTCTCACGCTGTAGGCTGGAGCGCGAGACACTGGCCTTGGTGTCCTTGGTGGCCGCAGCGCCGCCGCCGGTCTGAGCTCCCAGCACACGACAGATTTTCCTGCTCCTTCGGATGCAGTCCCTTCTTGGTTGATGTTGGTCTGGATGCTGTCGCTTCTCAGGCGTCTCTCGAGTTCAGATAAGGGCGCCCTCGTCTGTGGATTGTTAACTCGGTGTCTGTGGGAGAGTGAGGACCTGAGCTTCCTTGTGGACCATCCTGCTGATGTCACAATCGTCCTTTCTTTTTTTTTCTGTTTTTTAAAAATTATTTTATTTATTCATTTTTAGAGAGGAGAGAGAGAGAGAGAGACAGAGAGAGAGAGAAGGGGGAGGAGCTGGAAGCATCCACTCCCAGATGTGCCTTGACCAGGCAAGCCCAGGGTTTCGAACCGGCGACCTCAGCATTTCCAGGTCGACGCTTTATCCACTGCGCCACCACAGGTCAGGCACAATCATCCTTGATTTAAAAGTGTTTCTCTTGAGAAGGATGATGCGGTGCTGGGAAGAGTTAGGAGATTAGAATGCCCTTGGGAGAGGCTGGCATTCATCTTACTTATCTTTCTGCAGGGTCCTCTATTCCCTACCCCCTTGCTTCCTTTTTCCCTTCGCTGCAGTGTCTCCAGGGGGGCTGTCACCTCTCCTCTACATCTGACTCTTCCCGAGGTCGTCATCCATAACGTGTGTGCCCCTGAGGCCCCCCTTCACCCTGGCAATTACCACACTGTTGTCCCTGTCCACGAGGACTTTTTTAATTGTTCTTTTTAGCGCAGTCCTTGACCCCCTTCACCCAGTCCGCCCCAACCCTGAAAGCTGTCAGCCTATGCATGAGTCTGACTCTACTTTGCTTGTCAGTTCATTTTGTTCATTAGCTTGCACATGTAAGTGACATCATGTCCCTGTACCAGTTCCTACATTAGGTACCGGAGCTCTTTCTGAGGATGAGAACGCACAGATGCTGGGCGTGTGGCAGGTGGGCCCTCCACGCGTCAGTTACGATCATCTGTCGTCCTCACGAAAGCCCCGTGAGATAGCAGTTTAAATCAGTTAAGAGTTGAAGAAACTGAGGCTCGGCTGGACATCATGCACCTCAGGGTGAGCTGTGCCTCCTCTCTGTCCAGGGGCGGAGCTAGGACTTGACTCCGGCCTCGGGCGTGATCAGCATTCTCTCCACGGAACCCGTTCTCAGCAGGCCGCTTCCCGTAAGCTGCTCACCTTCCCCTGAAACCGGGCCAGTCAGCAGCCTTCCCTCCTCTGCCTGTGTGTTTATAACCGGTCAGCCCTGTCTTCACGGTCGGGCTGGGCAGCACCCACGGGTCACGCTGCCTGGCCCAGGGCTGATGGGGACAGAGAACGGGGACGGGTGCTCCTGAGTCTGCCCACCCCTCCAGGTGCCGTTGCTCGTCTTTCATGGGCAGTGGCAGAGAAGGCGGCTGGCCACAGCCTCGGTCCAGCAGTGTGTGGAGTGCACCAGCTAAGGAGTCTAGTCCATTTACACAATGTACACATTTTCAATAAATACCTAAATTCAAGCCTTCCTCCTCTAAGGCAGGGTGAGGGGAAGAAATGAGTTTGCCTGCGCTCTCTGTGTGTCAGGGGGGCCCATACAGGCCATGGAGCAGGTGCTCACGCCCTGCTGCACGCTTAGTAAATAGCACACTGGTCAGGGAGCCAGGAGGGACTTCTCTGTGGAGGAAACCCACCCACTGTGCAGTCCGTCCAAGTTGTCTCTGGGAAAGCGATTTCCTAAGGCAGACCATTTCCTCATTCACAGTTTATTACGGAACTGAAGGAAAAAGACATGCTGGACCAGAAACCTGGCAGGTCCACCAGACAGCCGAGCGTAGATGACTTCATTCCACCCACCCTGGAAGCCCCCGTCCAAGTCCGCACGCCCGAGAAGGGCTCCTTCCCCGGAGTAGGACTGCAGTGCCGACTTCACCACTAGGTGCCTCACTCACCCCAGATTGTGCCCCTGAGAACCGGAAGCTTGGATTGCAGGACGAGCCAGCGCTCTGCCTTTCTAGGATGTCCCAGACTCCATCCTGCACCGTATGGAAGAGGGCGTGGGCACAGGCACACACAGCTGCGAATAGGGCCTATGAGCTGCCTTCCAGAAAAGGAACCAACCTGAGATACAGGATGTATCAGACCAAAAAACACTTTATACATTGTTCCAAACGCTGGGACCCCGCCATTCCACTTGTCGAGTATAACCCTATAGTCGTGGGATCGCGCACACGTGTGTAACTCAGATCTGCCCGCAGACCTCTGGATCCAGACCCAACTTGGAATCCCAGCTTCCCTACTTGTCTGCACGTGGATATGAGAGCGCCTCTGCTTGAGATGGTACAGCTCTCAGGGCTGGTGTGGAGATGAGGTCGTGTGCTCACGGTACATGCTGCAGGGAGCCTGGAGGGCCAGAGAAGAGTCCCCGTTTTCGTAAAAGAAGATACACAAGAAGATGCGTGGGCTTGGAACAAAAATGTGGCCACTAGAGGCCAAAGCCTAAGTGTTGATCTCTGGCTCTAGAACTGCCAGATGGTCTTTTGTGAGTAGGATCAGAATATATTGCTTTCATAACCAGAAAAAAAAAAAAAGGTTATACTCGAAATCAACCATCAGGTTTGGGCATCTGAGATAGTGCTTAATCCTTTTGCTGTAACTTCTCAAAGATCTGCCCTGTGCGAGAGTTGGGAACCAGAGCCAGAACGGAAGAGCTGGACTTGGGTTGGGACACTGCACTTTGAAGTTCCTCGTATCTTTATAAGAGGCAGGTTCCCTGGTGTCGGGAGCCGATCCACTAATGCTGGCTAACTAGGTCACAGCAGGAGAAGATCCACAACTGCTGGTTGACAAAGTCACAGCAAAAGAAGATAGAGTCACCGCAGTGAAGACCAACAGCTGCGGGTTGACAAAGTCACCGCAAAGGAAAGGCACAATGACACTTCCCCCTTTAATCTTTTGAATTAATCTGGCCTTATATTCCCCCCTTTTCTGGGTGTGTGCTATTATTTATGGCACAGGGATAATAGTACCGTGCTTTCCCTGTAGATTTGTAGTAATTTCTTTGGAAATGAGACAGAAGGTGTATGTTCCACAGAAAAGCCTGTAAGCCCCTTGAACTGGGCTCATAAACATAAGAGGCTGGCCATGATATCCCTCATAAAGGGTTAAGTTTGTAGGAGAATTTCTTCTTATTAATCATGTTAGAAAGAATAAAGTTGGCCTGACCTGTGGTGGCGCAGTGGATAAAGCGTCGACCTGGAAATGCTGAGGTCGCCGGTTCGAAACCCTGGGCTTGCCTGGTCAAGGCACATATGGGAGTTGATGCTTCCAGCTCCTCCCCCCTGTCTCTCTCTCTCCTCTCTCTCTTCTCTCTAAAAATGAATAAACTAAAAAAAAAAAAAAAAAAAAAAAAGAATAAAGTTAGAACTTAACTGGTATATGAATATAGTAAATGAATAAAGTTTAACTAGACATTAGAATCTTAGGTAAAGTGGAGTGGAGTGGCCTGTTGCATGGCCTTGGATAGGAATGCAGCTGGCAAGTAAAGAATGTTTTGTTAAAAGACTTGTTTTGTCACTGAAGGCAGTTGCTGGGCTTTTCTCAGTAAAACATTCTCATGAGATTTTTGTATTTTCCAAGAATAAGGAGAGGAATGTGGTGGGATTCATAGCAGCAATAGCAATTAATGCCTTCTGATATTATGTTGCTACTAGCTATCTTGCAGGTGCACTCTATGTATCTTTAAGTAAAAGTTACTCTTAATGCTATGTTAGTTTCTTAAATAGCAAGCCTTTTGTAGTCTTGTGGGAAAAGAATTAGGACACTACATGAACTCAAGGCTATTTGCCTGAGCAAGCCGTGGTCCTTTGCTAGTCTTTGATGATTTTGTCTGCTATCTCTTTCTGCGCCCTTGACTCACAACAACAGTAAAATAGTTATTAATTAGTACTAATCTTTTAGAAGTTTGTACCGATATTGTTATTACTATTCAAGTTATTGTATAACTATACTTTGAATGACTTACCACCTGATTTGTAGCTTATAGATATGAATTAACTGTAATCTAAAAATATGTAACCATAGTGAAACTAAAACAATGATGTATTCAAAATACCATGTAATTGTAACTTAGTGTGTGTGCATAAAAAGTAAAGTTAGACCAGCCATTGGCAGAGATGCCTGGCAGTAAATGCTAACCAGAGAATAAAGAATTCGGCTCTCTCACTCGATTTCGCGGACACCGTCTCCTCCTGTGGGACCCCTGGATCCTCCCCCCGGGGCTGGACCCTGGCACCCTGGGTACGCTGCCAACCTGCCCTAAGAGCACCCCTAAATGAAGTGCCGCTGGACCGCTTCCTGCCCGGCTGAGCCCCGAAGCAGGGGGGAGGTGAGCTGCCGCTGACCGCTGGAGCCTGCAGTCCTGAGAGACAGCGGGCGTCTGCCTCGGGGTGTGGACAGGCCTGGGCCGTTCAGTTCACCTCATCTGATTCCATTTCCTTGGCTGTATGAAATGAGAAAGGATCTACTTTCAAGGACGATGGTAAAAATTCAAAGATCCAGTTTGTGAAAATGGATAGAACAGTGTGCTCGATGAGTTATTTTCCCTCTCTGAGCTTCTCAGTTTCCTCCCCTTTAAAGTGGGGGCTTAATACCTGCTTCATAAATTAGGGAACGCTCTACCTTAAGTGTCAATGATACTCTACTGAGAATTCTCGCCCCCATGCCAGGTCACAGATGAGGGCTCTTGGTGCCAGGAGCTCCCTTTGCTGCTCGGAATATAGCCACGGCCATTACCTTCTGGATGGATGGGTCGAGAGGTTCCCCATTCCCCCCCCATTCCAGAACTCGACAGGATGGGCCAGGACCGCAGGCCTCTGAGGCCTCCGTCTGCACACGCCGTTCCTCCGGCGGACACTCCCACCTTTTGGAAGCCAAAGCTGCCAACTCGGCCTCTCACGAAGCACACATTCCATTCGCAAGTGCATTTGTGCATTCTTCTTCCCACACCCTCTCGGCGGCCAATGAGAGCTGCCAGGGCTGCTGCTACTTCTCATCTGGGGGGAAGAGCCACTCAAGTGTTTTCACAGAACTCTCCATTTCGGCTTTGAACACGTTAGCTTCCTGCCTTCTCACCTCCTCATGCCCCGTGGAGTTGTTCAGGGCACTTGGCCAAGTTCTTCGTCATTTCCTCGTCCCCCTTTTTGTAAATACCCTCTCCCCTGTTATACAGGAAACGGATGAAATATACTGAGAAGTTACAGTCACATCCGAGTCCACGACGGCCACTCTCATACTTCTCCGTTATTCGAAAGCAGTTTTTTTTTTTTACATTCACTTTTTTTTTTAATTTTTTATTTTATTTATTCATTTTAGAGATGAGAGAGAGAGGGAGAGAGAGAGAGGAGAGAGAGACAGACGGGGGAGGAGCTGGAAGCATCAACTCCCATATGTGCCTTGACCAGGCAAGCCCAGGGTTTCGAACCGGCGACCTCAGCATTTCCAGGTCGACGCTTTATCCACTGCGCCACCACAGGTCAGGCATTCGAAAGCAGTTTTCAGCAGCCGCATCACACCCCCATGGTGACGTGTGCCTCCTGCTGACTCCGAGGTTGTTCCCAAGTGTGCCAGCTATACCCTGGCACCTACAGCTTTGGCACAGATCTTGGAAACTGCTCTAAGTGAAATTATTGAGTTAAAGAGTATCAACACTTAAAGGTTTTTAATTCCAGGAAAGTTTTTTGTTGTTTTTTTTTCTTTGAGAGAGAGGAAGGGAGAGAGATGAGAAGCGTCATTACATAGTTGCGGCTCCTTCATTGTTCATTGGTTGCTTCTCACATGTGCCTTGATACGGGTGGGGGAGGGGGGCTCCAGCCGAGCCAGCGAGCCCTTGCTCAAGCCAATGACCTTGGGCTTCAAACAGCGACCACCATGGGGTCATGTCTATGATCCCATGCTCAAGCTGGCGTAATTCCAGTTTTTATCCCATGTTTGCTAGCATGGATTTCCTTCAAATATTTGCCAATTTGACAAGTCAAGGAAGTTTTTCATTCCAGGTTTACTTTCTCGGTTTTCTGAACACCCTTCAGACCGACACCTGCTACCGTTTGCCTCGTCTATGCTGTAAGTCCTGTAAGTGGACACGTGCACAAGAGGCTGTGTCCATGTGCTCTAACTGGTTCATGCTGCGTATTTCCTAGCTCTGTAATTCAGCGCCCCCCCCCCCCAAATAAGCACAGCAGGAGGTCCCCATCAGTGCGGATACCAGACGTGGCGAGATGCTTCGCTGCTGACAGCTCTGGGCCCTGCTCCCAGGCTTCCTCAGCACCCCAGGCTGGAGCCCTGCATAGGAAGAACGTGGAAGCCAGATAAGAGCCCGATGGCTCCACAAGGCAGGGCTTCCCCAGGAGTCCCGGCGAGGACAGGAGACAAGAGGCCCGTCTGGCTCCCTCCCCGGCTTTCCTGCCCTTGTGGACCCGGGTCAACACCCAGAGCTGGTGGCTGACTTCGTGAGCCACCCCCGGCACGGGTTCTGGCTGGATCTGAGAGGACGGAAGAGGCCAGGCCGAGGTGACCGCTCCGCCCCTCTGGACCCTCAGCACTACCTTCTGTAGACCTGTCGCTAGAAAAAGTCCACTGCAGTTAAGCTCATCTGTGAACTGTCCCCCCGTCTAACTGCAAGCTGGACGCCCGCCACGTGTTACCCGCACAGCCCTGTGTGTGACACCTCTCTGAACAGCTCCCGGCACTCTGCGAGCGCCCCAATCAGCAGCCTTCACTCTATTCCCCACACCTCTCTCTGGAAGGCCCGCTGGGCTCAGCAGACACAAGCCCAAGAACCAAATAAATGCACAATCTGGAGGTTTCCCTTCTAAGTGAGAAAGAAAAAAAGTCACCCCCTCGATTCCCTTCTCACCTCTGAAGCTGCTGACCTCGGTAATAATGGAGAGAAAAAGAATTCCAGTTCACTGAGAAAACCTGATAACCCTTTTCTTAGCTGAAGAGGGTGTAGCCACAACATCCAAGCCCTTTCCACCCGGAAAGAAAAAGAAAAGCACACACAACCCCATCACTGTCCGCACTTACTTTCAGGCGGATCTTTGGAAGGGCCATCAAGGCCTCCGTCAGAGAAGGGCAGCTGGTCAGTCACTTCTCTGAATATAAACAAGAACTAGACAGAAAATACTATGCAAGGAAGCTAATGGTCGTTAATTCGACCACAATCCGACCAGACAGAGCCATCAGAAGTCATGCAAGTCTAAGCGCTCCCTCCCCGCAATCTGGGAAAGAGGGAGGCCGAGCCCCCCAGAGTGGACAGTGACCTGCCACGAGGAGGACCGAGCCCCCCAGAGTGGACAGTGACCTGCCACGAGGGGGACCGAGCCCCCAGAGTGGACAGTGACCTGCCACGAGGCGGACCGAGCCCCCCAGAGTGGACAGTGACCTGCCACGAGGGGGACCGAGCCCCCAGAGCGGACAGTGACCTGCCACGAGGCGGACCGAGCCCCCCGGAGCGGACAGTGACCTGCCATGAGGGGGACCGAGCCCCCCGGAGCGGACAGTGACCTGCCACGAGGGGGACCGAGCCCCCCGGAGCGGACAGTGACCTGCCACGAGGGGGACCGAGCCCCCCAGAGCGGACAGTGACCTGCCATGAGGGGGACCGAGCCCCCCGGAGCAGACAGTGACCTGCCACGAGGGCAGTCAAGCTCCCCAGAGCGGACAGTGACCTGCCACGAGGGCAGTCAAGCCCCCCAGAGCGGACAGTGACCTGCCACGAGGGGGACCGAGCCCCCCGGAGCGGACAGTGACCTGCCACGAGGGGGGCCGAACCCCCAGAGTGGACAGTGACCTGCCACGAGGAGGACCGAGCCCCCCAGAGTGGACAGTGACCTGCCACGAGGGGGGCCGAACCCCCAGAGCGGACAGTGACCTGCCACGAGGAGGACCGAGCCCCCCAGAGTGGAGAGTGACCTGCCACGAGGGGGGCCGAACCCCCAGAGTGGACAGTGACCTGCCACGAGGAGGACCGAGCCCCCCAGAGCGGACAGTGACCTGCCACGAGGGGGACCGAGCCCCCCAGAGCGGACAGTGACCTGCCACGAGGGGGACTGAGCCCCCAGAGCAGACAGTGACCTGCCACGAGGGGGACCGAGCCCCCCAGAGCGGACAGTGACCTGCCACGAGGGGGACCGAGCCCCCCAGAGCGGACAGTGACCTGCCACGAGGGGGACCGAGCCCCCCAGAGCGGACAGTGACCTGCCACGAGGGGGACCGAGCCCCCCAGAGCGGACAGTGACCTGCCACGAGGGGGACCGAGCCCCCCAGAGCGGACAGTGACCTGCCACGAGGAGGACCGAGCCCCCCAGAGTGGAGAGTGACCTGCCACGAGGGAGGCTGAGCCCCCCAGAGCAGACAGTGACCTGCCACGAGGGGGACCGAGCCCCCCAGAGCAGACAGTGACCTGCCACGAGGGGGACCGAGCCCCCCAGAGCAGACAGTGACCTGCCACGAGGGGGACCGAGCCCCCAGAGCGGACAGTGACCTGCCACGAGGGGGACTGAGCCCCCAGAGTGGACAGTGACCTGCCACGAGGGCAGTCAAGCTCCCCAGA
Organism: Saccopteryx bilineata; assembly: GCF_036850765.1. Lineage (NCBI taxonomy): Eukaryota > Metazoa > Chordata > Mammalia > Chiroptera > Emballonuridae > Saccopteryx > Saccopteryx bilineata. Next base: position 297,891,965 of record NC_089493.1, on the reverse strand, counting down.
GTGGACAGTGACCTGCCACGAGGGGGACAGAGCCCCCCAGAGCGGACAGTGACCTGCCACGAGGGGGACTGAGCCCCCAGAGTGGACAGTGACCTGCCACGAGGGCAGTCAAGCTCCCCAGAGCGGACAGTGACCTGCCACGAGGGGGACCGAGCCCCCCAGAGCGGACAGTGACCTGCCACGAGGAGGACCGAGCCCCCCAGAGTGGAGAGTGACCTGCCACGAGGGAGGCTGAGCCCCCCAGAGCAGACAGTGACCTGCCACGAGGGGGACCGAGCCCCCCAGAGCAGACAGTGACCTGCCACGAGGGGGACCGAGCCCCCCAGAGCAGACAGTGACCTGCCACGAGGGGGACCAAGACCCCAGAGTGGACAGTGACCTGCCACGAGGGGGACCGAGCCCCCAGAGCGGACAGTGACCTGCCATGAGGGGGACCGAGCCCCCCAGAGCGGACAGTGACCTGCCACGAGGGAGACCGAGCCCCCCGGAGCGGACAGTGACCTGCCACGAGGGGGACCGAGCCCCCCAGAGCGGACAGTGACCTGTCACGAGGGGGACCGAGCCCCCAGAGTGGACAGTGACCTGTCACGAGGGGGACCGAGACCCCAGAGCGGACAGTGACCTGCCACGAGGGGGACCGAGCCCCCAGAGTGGACAGTGACCTGCCACGAGGGAGGCCAAGCCCCCAGAGTGGACAGTGACCTGCCCCCTCTCTCCTGGTGTCTGGGTCCCTGCATTGCTCGCCTCTCCGTACCCTTTAGGAAACCTTCCATTTATATGCCTTCGGTGCTTCATAAACACTTTCTCTGTGAGTGCTGACACTCTGGTGGAAGTAAGGCTTTTGATATTAGAGATAAGGAAAAGGAAACTCAGGCTTTCACCACCTGCCAAAGGTCACAGAGCAGTGGCCCGAGGCAGTTTCAGCTTCTCTCCTCTGCCTTAATCAGGGCCGGCCTGATAGATGTAGGGGCACCCAGTGCGCACCGTGCTGCTACTTCTCACTCTCCTGGGAACCCAACCCCTGCCAGGGGAAGACGGCTGGCCTAGGGAGTGGCCCTGTGAGGACTCCTTTGTTTTTTGCCTCAAGTGCTGGGACCCCAAAAGCAATTAGGCTTGGTGAGTGGGAGTGTCTGGGCACCCTATACGATGTGGATTTTCCAAAGCATGGCAGTCAGTGTCCACTATCATGTTGGAAGAGCCTCCCAGAGGGTAAAACTTGCCCCAGAATAAAGCCCCTGGTTATTTGTTTGTTTTTTGTATTTTTCTGAAGTTAGAAGCAGGGAGATAGAGAGACAGACTCCTACATGCATCTGACTGGGATCCACCCGGCACGCCCACCAGGGGGTGATGCTCTGCCCATCTGGGGTGTCGCTCTGTTGTGACCAGAGCCATTCTAGCACCTGAGGCAGAGGCCAAGGAGCCATCCCCAGCGCCCGGGCCATCTTTGCTCCAATGGAGCCTTGGCTGTGGGAGGGGAAGAGAGAGACAGAGAGGAAGGAGAGGGGGAGGGGTGGAGAAGCAGATGGGCGCTTCTCCTGTGTGCCCTGGCCGGGAATCAAACCCAGGACTCCTGCACGCCTGGCCGACACTCTACCACTGAGCCAACCGGCCAGGGTCAAGCCCCTGGTTTTTAATTGATTGTTTTTCCAGAACTGTCAATAATCAAGGAAACAAATTTATTAAACCCAACAGCAGGTAACCTTCCAAATAAAAGATCATCAAGAGAAATCATGTAGACAAAGACAAAAATGTAGTAAGTTAATAAAAATATTCAAGGGGCTATCTGGAGAGGAACTGTGCAGAGAATACAGAAGAGGACTGACTTAGGTCCAAGTCCCTAAGACCTCAGGGAACACTCTGGTCACAAACCAGGAGGAATCCCCAAAGGTGGAGAGGGTCCCACGGGCACTGGACTCGTCACCTCGGCGGTTAAGGCAGGGTCTCCGTGAGACCCACTCATCCGAGCCTCCTGTGCCTATTGCTTCAGACCCTCTGAGACCCGGAATCACAGCCTAGTGCAGCAGGTAAGAGCCAGTGCTCAGGGACTGGGGACTGGGGCCGGGCCGGAGGGGAGACACCCCTCCCAGGATAAAGGTGTCCCGGGGAAGGGGGAGGCCCAGCAGCTGCTGAAGGGCTTCCTCTGGCAATATCCAGGATCTGTGTTGGGGGTGGGGGTGGGGGGGGACACCGCCGAGAAAGTGGGTGAGCACGACAGCAGGTTGGGCTTCCAGAGGAACAGGGGGCTGCGAGGTCCCCGTGGCCACTCAGCAGCGGAACCCAACGGTGACTCAAAGCCACGTGAACCATCTTGGTTTCGGAACCACAGCCCAAGCAAACATTTTCTTTCTCTCGCTAAGAGAACACTGACAGGCAGTCCCAGCCCAGGTTACACGAAACACACGGTGTAATGAGGGCTCCCCACAGGAATACACCCTGTAGGGAGGTCGCGGGAACCCCCTGGGCGGGACTCACACAACAGACTGGAGTCACAGAAGGGTCCCTTTCCCGTGTCCTCAGGTGAGTCCCAGTGAACACACCACCCGCCACGCCTCTTCCGAGTCCTCTCAGCTGGAGTCCGTGACCCCGATGTTGAAGTCCTCGCTCACCAGAAACGGGGCAAACGGGAACAAAACTGACCACTGACCAGCGCCACTGCTTCCTGTACAACGGGGTCCGGGCCTCGCCGCCCCAGAGACCCCGCTGCCTCCGGAGACCCCGCTTCCTCCGGAGACCCCGCTGCCTCCGGAGACCCCGCTGCCTCCGGAGACCCCGCTACCTCCAGAGACCCCGCTGCCTCCGGAGACCCCGCTGCCTCCAGAGACCCCGCTACCTCCGGGCCTCGCCGCCCCAGAGACCCCGCTACCTCCGGGCCTCGCCGCCCCAGAGACCCCGCTACCTCCGGAGACCCCGCTTCCTCCGGAGACCCCGCTACCTCCGGAGACCCCGCTTCCTCCGGAGACCTCGCTACCTCCAGGCTTCGCCGCCCCGGAGACCCCGCTTCCAACGTGGCGGCCCAAACACAACCCTAGACAGACCACGTCGGTTTTTAAACCGTTAGACCCCAGTGCTGAGCCCGCAGCTGCCCCCGCCGCGTGGGACGGCCTGGCCCGGCCCGAGACGCAAAGCCACCGCCCTCGGGGACTGCGGAGTCGCACAGCCCGCAGGCTCCGATCCCGAGGCCGGCTAACACCGTCGGGGGAAGCAAGCCCTGGACACTGAATGCCTAGAATGGCTCGCACGTTTTCATGGATGGCCTTGGGTCTGGGAGCTTGGATGGAGGTGGCCTCTCTCCCCAGCTCTGCCGTTTTCTGACTGAAAATCGGGATGGAGGCTTGGAACCAACACACCCACGTGGGCACCTCTGGGCAGGGATGGGGGGAATGAGCTGAAAGTCCAGCGGGAAGTTGGTTAAGAAGGATCCATTCGAACCAGCAGGGGTTGGGAGGCGCAATCCGGGGAAGCAACACCGTCTCTGCTACAGCTCTCCGCACGCCGAGCGGGAACTGCTGTTCTGCTACAGCTCTCCGCACGCCGAGCGGGAACTGCTGTTCTGCTACAGCTCTCCGCACTCCGAGCGGGAACTGCTGTTCTGCTACAGCTCTCGGCACGCCGAGCGGGAACTGCTGTTCTGCTACAGCTCTCCGATACACCGAGCGGGAACTGCTGTTCTGCTACAGCTCTCCGCACTCCGAGCGGGAACTGCTGTTCTGCTACAGCTCTCCGCACACCGAGCGGGAACTGCTGTTCTGCTACAGCTCTCGGCACACCGAGCGGGAACTGCTGTTCTGCTACAGCTCTCCGCACGCCGAGCGGGAACTGCTGTTCTGCTACAGCTCTCGGCACGGCGAGCGGGAACTGCTGTTCTGCTACAGCTCTCCGCACGCCGAGCGGGAACTGCTGTTCTGCTACAGCTCTCGGCACGGCGAGCGGGAACTGCTGTTCTGCTACAGCTCTCGGCACGCCGAGCGGGAACTGCTGTTCTGCTACAGCTCTCCGATACACCGAGCGGGAACTGCTGTTCTGCTACAGCTCTCCGCACTCCGAGCGGGAACTGCTGTTCTGCTACAGCTCTCGGCACGCCGAGCGGGAACTGCTGTTCTGCTACAGCTCTCCGATACACCGAGCGGGAACTGCTGTTCTGCTACAGCTCTCCGCACTCCGAGCGGGAACTGCTGTTCTGCTACAGCTCTCCGCACTCCGAGCGGGAACTGCTGTTCTGCTACAGCTCTCGGCACACCGAGCGGGAACTGCTGTTCTGCTACAGCTCTCCGCACGCCGAGCGGGAACTGCTGTTCTGCTACAGCTCTCGGCACGCCGAGCGGGAACTGCTGTTCTGCTACAGCTCTCCGCACGCCGAGCGGGAACTGCTGTTCTGCTACAGCTCTCGGCACGGCGAGCGGGAACTGCTGTTCTGCTACAGCTCTCCGCACGCCGAGCGGGAACTGCTGTTCTGCTACAGCTCTCGGCACGGCGAGCGGGAACTGCTGTTCTGCTACAGCTCTCCGCACGCCGAGCGGGAACTGCTGTTCTGCTACAGCTCTCGGCACGGCGAGCGGGAACTGCTGTTCTGCTACAGCTCTCCATACACCGAGCGGGAACTGCTGTTCTGCTACAGCTCTCCACACGCCGAGCGGGAACTCCACAGCAGCTCACACACCGTCAGCCAACACAGGTCGGGCTCCAGGCGCTGGTTTTCAGCACAGCACCTGCGTCCCACCTCTCCACACTCTGTCGGGCTCTGCTCCAGGGAAGGGCGCCCTGGCTTAGCCGAGGGGCCTGCACTTGGCCTCGTCCACGCGTTTCTGCTCATTAAGCAGCAAACCGGTTTCCAGGGAGAGGACAGGGCTCTGGCCTCTTCCGGGAAGCAGAGCTGGAAGCCCCACACGCCCAGCTTGGATCCCCTTGCAGAAAGCCGCTTCTCCCGCAGCCACGCGGCTGCCAGCACCGGCCCGGGCTCCTTGGGGAGAACTCCTTGCATCAGGTCCTCACGACTGGAAGGAACCTGTAAGTCCCTCCCTGACTGCTCCCTTTCCTGGCATCTCATTTGCATGTTTGTCACAACTAGATCTTTAAAACCATAAACAAAAATAGTTTTTGTTGAAACAGTTCTTCTGTGAGGACTAAGAAAGCCAAGCGCCTAAAAAGCAAACAGCCCCTCCTGGAGCGAACCTAACGCAGGGGCAGGGACGGACCCTTCCTCCCGCGTCCTCGGGGGGCGGTCCCGCCTTCTGTGCCTCCTCTCCCTGCACCTGTCTGGTCGGGGACAGGAGCAGCCTGACCCGGCCGTATTCAGCCCGACCCAGTTCAGAAGCAGGAAAGATGGGGCTGCAGACTGGCTGGGTGAGAAAGTGGTCTCTCTCAGAACTCTGTGTGGGCACCCAGACTCTACCTGAACCCGCAGAACCAGCTGGGGTCCCCAGAAACTCTGCACAGGAGCCCTGTGCCCCGGGCTAGCACAAAGTGAGACACGTCTGGGCCCAGACGGCACCCTCTGCGTGGGGCGCTGCTCCCCTGCCGGGCAGCTCTGCTCCCCTGCCGGGCGGCTCTGCTCCCCTGCCGGCCCGGTTCTGCTCCCCTGCCGGCCCGGTTCTGCTCCCCTGCCGGGCGGCTCTGCTCCCCTGCTGGGCGGCTCTGCTCACCTGCCGGCCCGGTTCTGCTCCCCTGCCGGGCGGCTCTGCTCCCCTGCCGGCCCGGTTCTGCTCCCCTGCTGGCCCGGTTCTGCTCCCCTGCCGGGCGGCTCTGCTCCCCTGCCGGCCCGGTTCTGCTCCCCTGCCGGGCGGCTCTGCTCCCCTGCTGGGCGGCTCTGCTCACCTGCCGGCCCGGTTCTGCTCCCCTGCCGGGCGGCTCTGCTCCCCTGCCGGCCCGGTTCTGCTCCCCTGCCGGCCCGGTTCTGCTCCCCTGCCGGGCGGCTCTGCTCCCCTGCCGGCCCGGTTCTGCTCCCCTGCCGGCCCGGTTCTGCTCCCCTGCCGGGCGGCACTGCTCCCCTGCCTGGCCGGCTGGAAACTCCGCACCCGCCCTCGAAGGGGGCAGACTGTCAGGCTCAGGGTGACACACACGGAAACCCAGTCACACTCTCAATGTCAATGTCAGCGTCAGGAAGACTGGCTGCAGAAACTCTGTCAATGACCCCGGGACCGTAAGGCTAGTTAGTAACGATGAACTCGAGAGAAGCAACTCCCGTCCAGCTGGACACCCGGGAGGGAGAAAACCAGGAGCTCAACAGACAGAGTCTCGTCACCTCAAGAAGTATAAATATTCTCTGACGATTTTATTTAAAAGACTCCCTTTTCGATCTGTGGCAGCGTATCGGAAGCTGAGCTGCGGGAATCCCTGCCACCCACCTCCCAGTAGTTATTTATTTATTTTTTTGGAGGACATTTTTTTAAAAATGGAAAAATAAGAGGACCCTCTACTAGGACGAGGTAGGACCAGAGTCAGCTCCCGTGTGGCGGTCTGTCCACAGCTGGCCTCGTGGAGCGAGCACGCGGGCGCGTCTGGGGAACCGGGCCCCCCTCTGCTGAGAAACGCATCTTCTCATCGGGGAGCAGGGTCCAGACTCAGCCGGGGGCCTCCACTGTGACGTCCGTGCCGCTCTGCTGGTCACTGCACACACCGAAGGCAGCCCCCTCTCTCACGGCCAGTTTTAGCAGACAAAGAAACAGGAGTACAGATACATATACACGTGTGTATATATGTTTTATGTGGGTAAATATATACATATCTTATATATGTATATACACACTGGGAGGGGGAGGAGAGGGTCGTGTAAACCTGAACAGTCGTCACATTACCCCACAGGAGCCTGACATCAGCACAGACAATAAATAACGCCCGGGGCCGTGACGACCTGGGTGCAGCGAGAGGGCGGGAGGACGCGTGACCGTGACAGACGCGTCCACGGTTCACAGGGCCCCCGGCGGCCCCGGCTTCTGCACCTGCCAGACAAGTGAGCTGATGACACTCAGACCCTTTGTTTTAAAGGTGTTCAGCAGAGCTCCAGACCACAGTTGTCCTTCAAGTCAGGTGGCCGGTAGGCAAGTTTTCCAACCACTAGGAACAGAGACTTTGGCTCCAAGACAAATGAAAATAATAATAATAATAATAATGTATTTCCACTTACAACAGGAAAATACAGAAAATTCGTTAAAAAAAGAACAAAAAACACCTATCCACGTCTACTTCCAGCAAAACCGAGGTAGCACTGCCTCTGCGTCCGATGCTTTTTACGTGGCCGTAGGACGTGGCCTAGGACACCGCTCACTCGACTGACAGGCGCAGCAACGCTGGTGGATCAACAGCACACACTGCGCGCGGGGGGTGGGAGTGGGGGTGGGGTCAGAGCTTAGTGGGGGGGCGCGGGGAGGGGACAGGGGCTGTCCCCAGGCCGCAGACGTCCCGCCTGGGAGCTTCAGCTCACCGGGGAAGTAATGCAACGCGGTTAACACTGCTCGTCAACTCTGGAAGTCTTTAAAAAATATCGTTACAGCCAAAACTTCGCCCTTGTAAACAGCACTGCACACAGCGCAGGCCTGCCCTGAAGAGAATCCTTGACACTGAGGTCTGGCTCTGAGTCATCCGCCCGCGAACCCAGCCTGACCCCGCCCACCGCCCGCGCTGGGCCCTCCCCCCACACAAAATCACCTAGTTTGTGCAAGAAACAACAGGCTTACTCCATCGGAAGTCTTAAAAAAAAAAAAGATACACAACATTTAGCCAGGTTCAAATATTTTGGGGAAATACCCCCCCAAAAAAGAAATAACCAAAATAACCAAAAAAGTGGAGAAAGTGCCTAAAACATGATACAGCATTTTAGAGCCCTTTCGGATACAAGGCAGAGAAAGGTGTGAAGTAGAAAACACCCGGATCTCAGGACCTCCAGGAAGGCCGCGGCCCCGCACGGAGCACGGGAGACCGCTCCCGGGACACCGCCCGGCCCAGCTCAGCGCGGCCCGGCCCGCCCCTCTCTCCTCCTGCGCTCCGTCTCCCACTCCACGAAGGTGTCGAAGAGGCTGGGCCAGGCCTCGTCCTCGCTGTAGTTGCTGAGGTCGGGGCCGACCACCTGAGTGAAGTTGAGGAACATGTTCCAGGTGTCCCGGGAGATGCCCTTGACCCCCGAGGGGTTCTCTGTCAGGAAGTGCAGCCACTGGTCCAGCACCGGGGGGTTGTTCTGGGTGAAGACTAGCTTCCACAGGGCAATGGCTATTTCCCGATGCAGTGACCGCTGCCCCTCCTCAGAGTCCAGGCCAAACTGAAATGTAAACCGGTAGAGATCCTTGAACTTGTCCTCCTGCCTGGCCTCCGTCAGCAGGCTGGGGAAGCGTGCACAGATCCCGTCGATGCTGTCCGCACTGATAGCTCTGCAGCCGTCAAAAAACTCCTTCCTGCAACGGGGAAGGGACACGGTTAACAACCCGCTCCTCGGAGGCCATCCGGGTGGGGACCAGCCCCAGGGCGCGGGTGCTGGGGGCCGAGGAGTGAATTCCGACCCCTCCACTAATGAGTTCTGTGCTCCACCCGCGGGACAGCGAGACCACCGTCACCTCACAGGGTCCGGGGTGCAGACGTTAACAAGTGCCACCTGCTCCTCCGAGCGCCGGGCACACGGCAGGCAGCCGGCACCGGGCTGCTCGCTGGCCACACCTTCCCCAAGCCAGCGCCGGCCCACCCTGCCGCCAGTCCGCCACAGCGGCTGCGTGTCTGGCTCCCCTCCCGACCGGGCCCGCCTGCTTGCCTTCTGATTCTCTACGGGTTGTTTTTAGAAATGTTCTAGGTGATTGCCAAGGGAGGTTTCTAGAGCCAAAAGTGCGGGGTGAACTTGATAACTGCCACTGAAGAGCAAAGTTCTGTTGTTAAAAACCAAACACTGCGTGTGTTCTGACACCTATGTCACGCTGTGTGTTGACACCTACGTCACGCTGTGTGTGTTGACACCTACGTCACGCTGTGTGTGTGTTGACACCTACGTCACGCTGTGTGTGTGTTGACACCTACGTCACGCTGTGTGTGTGTTCTGGCACCTACGTCACGCTGTGTGTGTTCTGACTCCTACGTCACGCTGCGTGTGTGTTCTGACTCCTACGTCACGCTGCGTGTGTGTTCTGGCACCTACGTCACGCTGCGTGTGTGTTGACACCTACGTCACGCTGCGTGTGTGTTCTGGCACCTACGTCACGCTGCGTGTGTGTTCTGACTCCTACGTCACGCTGCGTGTGTGTTCTGACTCCTACGTCACGCTGTGTGTGTGTTGACACCTACGTCACGCTGCGTGTGTTCTGGCACCTACGTCACGCTGCGTGTGTGTTCTGACTCCTACGTCACGCTGCGTGTGTGTTGACACCTACGTCACGCTGCGTGTGTGTTCTGGCACCTACGTCACGCTGCGTGTGTGTTCTGACTCCTACGTCACGCTGCGTGTGTGTTCTGACACCTACGTCACGCTGCGTGTGTGTTGACACCTACGTCACGCTGCGTGTGTGTTCTGACTCCTACGTCACGCTGCGTGTGTGTTGACACCTACGTCACGCTGCGTGTGTGTTCTGACTCCTACGTCACGCTGCGTGTGTGTTGACACCTACGTCACGCTGCGTGTGTGTTCTGACACCTACGTCACGCTGCGTGTGTGTTCTGGCACCTACGTCACGCTGCGTGTGTGTTCTGACTCCTACGTCACGCTGCGTGTGTGTTCTGACTCCTACGTCACGCTGCGTGTGTGTTGACACCTACGTCACGCTGCGTGTGTGTTCTGACACCTACGTCACGCTGCGTGTGTGTTCTGGCACCTACGTCACGCTGCGTGTGTGTTCTGGCACCTACGTCACGCTGCGTGTGTTGACACCTACGTCACGCTGCGTGTGTTCTGACACCTACGTCACGCTGCGTGTGTTCTGGCACCTACGTCACGCTGCGTGTGTTCTGACTCCTACGTCACGCTGCGTGTGTTCTGACACCTACGTCACGCTGCGTGTGTTGACACCTACGTCACGCTGTGTGTGTGTTCTGACACCTACGTCACGCTGCGTGTGTTCTGACACCTACGTCACGCTGCGTGTGTTCTGGCACCTACGTCACGCTGCGTGTGTGTTCTGACACCTACGTCACGCTGCGTGTGTGTTCTGACACCTACGTCACGCTGTGTGTGTGTTCTGACACCTACGTCACGCTGTGTGTGTGTTCTGACACCTACGTCACGCTGTGTGTGTGTTCTGGCACCTACGTCACATGTCTCCTGTACGTCCCCCATCGATGGGTTCAGAGTTGACTGCAGCCACCAGAGAGAGAAGGCCTCTGAGGTCCATGGAGTAACCTACTCAGGGCCTAGAAACTCTATGAGGGGTTCTCAAAGGACATTCTTATTTCTCACTCAGCGCTTTGCACACCGCACCGTGGGGTGATGCTGTCCGCGCTCCCACACGACTTCTACAGGGGCAGATGGCCGTGACAGTGTGCCCACCATCGTGTGCTTGACAGCTGGGGGTCAGCCCAGGGCAACGTGTGAGGGGCTGGAAGGGGCGAGCTGACTCGTGCCGTGACGGCACTCACCATGGGCACTGCCAGGCGGGCAGTGAATGCCGCATGGGAAGAAGTGAACGGACAGGCAGAGGAGGGAAAGGTCTGACGCAGCCTGAGGCTGGACAGCACTCAGCAACAGGGCTCAACAGGACTACGCCTGGCTTCCCTGGGGCAAGGCTTTACAGAAAACTCGACAGAAAAAGAAAAAAAAGACTCAGCCAAACCCTGGAGAGTCAACCCAGTTCCGCCCCCGCGGGACCCCAGACCCCCCGGTTGGCACCTCACCTGGTGAACCTGCACATGGTGGCCGCCTGGAACTTCCAGGCCAGGAGCAGCACCCGGAACTCCGTGGGGTCCACGCACAGGTCGCTGCAGAAGCGCTCCATGCCCTCCTCCAGGATGGCGTCCTCCCGCTCGTCCTTGTAGCGCCTGAACAGCTCCTCCAGCCGCTGCAGGGAGGACTCCTCCGCCGGGGACCGCGGCTCCCTCCCGGCGTCGCCCGAGGACGTGGGCAGCTGGCAGGCCTCCGCCGCGGCCTCTGCCTTCCTGGTCCCGTTGACGAGGACGTCCCCCGCCGGCTTGCCGCAGGCCGGTGGCTGCTCCTCCCGGTGGCCGGCGCCTCGCCGGCTGTGTGACTTGCTGCTGGGGTCCCGGTCTCCGTTCTTGCTGCCCAGGGTTGACGAGGGGTTCTTGCACTTGGTGACACACTGGCCCATGGTGCTGGCGGCCCAGCCTCTAGAGTGGCCCCCTCTGCACAGGACGCCCTTGCTGGCACTGGCCCCTGAGTCTCAACATGCCATCGGGCCGAGGAGCCAGCTGACCTGGAAGGAAACCAGAGAGCAATCACCACCGGAAAGGGAGACAGAACACGCACGCGCCCCCAGGGACCGGGCTGTGCCCTGGACCAACCACGCGCCAGGAGAGACACCAGGCTCGTCCCCCCTGCCCTGGGGGCCAGCCACGCGCCAGGAGAGACACCAGGCTCATCCCCCCTGCCCTGGGGGCCAGCCACGCGCCAGGAGAGACACCAGGCTCCTCCCCCCTGCCCTGGGGGCCAGCCACGTGCCAGGAGAGACACCAGGCTCGTCCCCCCTGCCCTGGGGGCCAGCCACGCGCCAGGAGAGACACCAGGCTCGTCCCCCCTGCCCTGGGGGCCAGCCACGCGCCAGGAGAGACACCAGGCTCCTCCCCCCTGCCCTGGGGGCCAGCCACGTGCCAGGAGAGACACCAGGCTCGTCCCCCCTGCCCTGGGGGCCAGCCACGCGCCAGGAGAGACACCAGGCTCATCCCGCCTGCCCTGGGGGCCAGCCACGCGCCAGGAGAGACACCAGGCTCAGCCCCCCTGCCCTGGACCAGCCACGCGCCAGGAGAGACACCAGGCTCATCCCCCCTGCCCTGGGGGCCAGCCACGCGCCAGGAGAGACACCAGGCTCAGCCCCCCTGCCCTGGACCAGCTCCACACAGTCACCGGGAGACGCAGAGCCGGACTCGAGCGCCCGTGGGGGACACAGAAAACCCCTGGGACTCTCACGGCACTACAGATGACGAGGGAGACTCCTGTGCAGAACACATCACGAAAAACCAGCGTCTCCCCAGAAATACTCTGGAGGAAGTCAGTCTCGCCAACCTGCTGTCGCAGGAGAAAGTGCTCTGGACCCGAGCTAAGCCCGGAGGTGCAGAGAAAAGGTTCATCTTCTGGTTCCTGACGTCAGAATTCTCAGATTTCCTTTCCAGGAAGGGTGAGCAGGGAGGCGGTGGCCACGGGCACGACAGTTTCCCCACGACCCCGCGACAAGGCAGAGGGTGTTCCGAGTCGAGGCGACTGTCCTGTCTCTGATCTCAGCGTCCTCCCTGGGACTCGCCCACACAGCATGGGTGCGCCCTTCTCCTCCACGGAGGCGTCCCCCAAGCCTGTCGGTCCAGACGAGGCTCCCAACCCGAGCGGCTTGTCCTCCCGCCTCAGGGCCCCTGCAAGGTGCAGGCAGGTGCAGTGCCGGCCCAGCTCACACTCGACCTGACTGCCGTGAGGGGCTGCGGCCCGGTCCTCCCAGAGGGGGTCTCCACCCGAAGAGAAGGGCTGATTTACCCGAATACCATCTCTACATGGTGGAGTAACTGCTAAGTGAAAAAGTCTGACCTGAAACATAAACTCCTTGTGGTGGTTTACTTAATACTTACGTAAATTAAAAGGTGTTTTTTTTTTAAGAACTGCTAGAAATTTCTGGGCCAGACAGATGAGGGGACATTTCTCTGAAGAGCTTCTCCATTGAGGCCTCTTACTTTCAACTAGCGCACTAGAAGATTCACCTACGGTCTATTTCAGATGGTCCCCAACTTGGGATGGTCCAATTTACAACGGTGCAAAAACTACACGCGTAATAAATAGCACAAGATATACTTGATTATACAACACACTGTGGCGATGGTTTGGAGGCGAATGAAAGGGGGAGAGGACCTGAGCAGACACTTCTCCCAGGAAGACACACAGACAACAGACAGACACATGAAAAGATGCCCATCTTCACTAGCTATTCCAGAAATGCAAATCAAATCTACAATGAGCTACCACCTCACACCTGTCAGACTGGCTGTTGTCAACAAGACAGGTCATGACAAGTGTTGGAGAGGCTGTAGAGAAAAAGAAACCTCATTCACTGCTGTTAGGAATGTAAACTGCACAGCCATTATGGAAGAAAGTATGGTGGTTCTCAAAAAAAAATTAAGAATAGAACTACCATATGACCCAGCAATCCCTCCACTGGGCAGCTATAAAAAAAAACTTGAAAATATTGGTATGCAAGGACTCATGCACCCCCATGTTCATCGCAGCATTGTTCACAGTGGCCAAGACAGGGAAACAACCCAAGTGTCCCTCGACAGAGGATTGGATAAAGAAGAGGTGGTGCATATACAGAATGGAGTACCACTTACCCATTAGAAATAACATATTGTCATTTATGACAATGTGGATGGACTTGAGAACATTAAGTAAAATAAGAAAATCAGAAAAACCTAAGAACTGTATGATTCCACACAAAAGTAGGATATAAAACTGAGACTCAGGGACAGAGATGAAAGGGAAGTGGTCCCCAGGGGAGGGGAGTCAAGAGGGACAAATATAAGGTGACAAAAAATGATGTGACTCTGGGTGACAGGCACACAATGCACTCAAAGGTCCAAGTGCTATATGGAAATGTTCACCTGAAACCCACATACTCATTGATCAATGCCACCGCATTAAATTTCATTTCTAAATAATAATTAAAAAAAAGAGCAGACGCTACCCACCAAGAACAACCAGGCCACACGCCAGACACGGCCATGTTCCCAGACGGCCAGCCTGGAGCCTGTGGTCTCTGGGCTGCAGAGCTGAGCCACACGACCCACCCCACGTGACTCACAGCCACCCGACAAGTGTCCTGGAGCCTGTGGTCTCTGGGCTGCAGAGCTGAGCCACACGACCCACCCCACGTGACTCACAGCCACCCGACAAGTGTCCTGGAGCCTGTGGTCTCTGGGATGCAGAGCTGAGCCACACGACCCACCCCACGTGACTCACAGCCACCCGACAAGTGTCCTGGAGCCTGTGGTCTCTGGCTGCAGAGCTGAGCCACACGACCCACCCCACGTGACTCACAGCCACCCGACAAGTGTCCTGGAGCCTGTGGTCTCTGGCTGCAGAGCTGAGCCACACGACCCACCCCACGTGACTCACAGCCACCCGACAAGTGTCCTGGAGCCTGTGGTCTCTGGGCTGCAGAGCTGAGCCACACGACCCACCCCACGTGACTCACAGCCACCCGACAAGTGTCCTGGAGCCTGTGGTCTCTGGGCTGCAGAGCTGAGCCACACGACCCACCCCACGTGACTCACAGCCACCCGACAGGTGTCCTGGAGCCTGTGGTCTCTGGCTGCAGAGCTGAGCCACACGACCCACCCCACGTGACTCACAGCCACCCGACAAGTGTCCTGGAGCCTGTGGTCTCTGGGCTGCAGAGCTGAGCCACACGACCCACCCCACGTGACTCACAGCCACCCGACAGGTGTCCTGGAGCCTGTGGTCTCTGGCTGCAGAGCTGAGCCACACGACCCACCCCACGTGACTCACAGCCACCCGACAGGTGTCCTGGAGCCTGTGGTCTCTGGCTGCAGAGCTGAGCCACACGACCCACCCCACGTGACTCACAGCCACCCGACAAGTGTCCTGGAGCCTGTGGTCTCTGGCTGCAGAGCTGAGCCACACGACCCACCCCACGTGACTCACAGCCACCCGACAAGTGTCCTGGAGCCTGTGGTCTCTGGGATGCAGAGCTGAGCCACACGACCCACCCCACGTGACTCACAGCCACCCGACAGGTGTCCTGGAGCCTGTGGTCTCTGGGCTGCAGAGCTGAGCCACACGACCCACCCCACGTGACTCACAGCCACCCGACAAGTGTCCTGGAGCCTGTGGTCTCTGGGATGCAGAGCTGAGCCACACGACCCACCCCACGTGACTCACAGCCACCCGACAAGTGTCCTGGAGCCTGTGGTCTCTGGCTGCAGAGCTGAGCCACACGACCCACCCCACGTGACTCACAGCCACCCGACAAGTGTCCTGGAGCCTCACTGACCAGCACCGGGACACTCTGCTGTCACAGGGCTGCTGTGCAGACACCACGGCGGAGGCACAGACGCTCAGGCGGGCCCCTCTCTGCTCCCTCACCACGCGCTCCCTGCGGGAAAGCGCTGGACTGGGTTTGTGCTGCAAGCATCGCGATAGAAGCGGCATGCCCACTCCCCTTCCTGTCCACTCTGCACTTACAGCGTGGCGTCCTCTGGTCCAGCAGGAGGCTGCCCTGTGCCCGAGGGGAGGCCGAGCACGGGTCGGGTCAACGTCCCTGCTCCCTGTCAGCGTGGGGACACCGCCACCCTGGGTGCGAACGACGGGCCCCCTATTGCCCAGTTACCACGTCAGCCGTTCACTCTCCATCACCTTCTCAGGAACCCGGCCCTCGGCAACTGACTGGCAAACGGCTAACTGGAGATGTCACCTGGTTTTTGTATCTGAGTCAAAGAAAGGCAGGACAGGACTTTGCGAAATGAGTCTGAAGATGAGGAAGGCACCTCACTGGAAAGATGAGGAAGGCACAGAGGACACACCTGCTCTCACCCGCGTCAGTGCCAAGTGACCAGACGTCTAGACGCGCTCCCAGAGCCCGCTTCCTCTGCACAGCCTCGGGCTCACCGCCTGGAACGCCACCTGCCAGACGCTTCCCAATTCTCTAAGGGAAGACTCCAAACCCACCGAGGCCACACTGACCAGGTCCAGCCCACAGGCCCAGGACGGAGGCCGACTGCTGAGGCCCACTGAGGCCACACTGACCAGGTCCAGCCCACAGGCCCAGGACGGAGGCCGACTGCTGAGGCCCACTGAGGCCACACTGACCAGGTCCAGCCCACAGGCCCAGGACGGAGGCCGACTGCTGAGGCCCCCTGAGGCCACACTGACCAGGTCCAGCCCACAGGCCCAGGACGGAGGCCGACTGCTGAGGCCCACTGAGGCCACACTGACCAGGTCCAGCCCACAGGCCCAGGACGGAGGCCGACTGCTGAGGCCCCCTGAGGCCACACTGACCAGGTCCAGCCCACAGGCCCAGGACGAGGCCGACTGCTGAGGCCCACTGAGGCCACACTGACCAGGTCCAGCCCACAGGCCCAGGATGAGACCGACTGCTGAGGCCCACTGAGGCCACACTGACCAGGTCCAGCCCACAGGCCCAGGACGAGGCCGACTGCTGAGGCCCACTGAGGCCACACTGACCAGATCCAGCCCACAGGCCCAGGATGAGACCGACTGCTGAGGCCCCCTGTGGGAGGAGGAGGAGACAGAAGAGGCCTGTGCAATCGAAGAGGTCTGTCTGCAGCCACACGGCCGCTGGTCAGAGCGCGGAGGCCAGGAAGGCTGTCTCTCCTGCTGCCAAATGCAAGAGCATTCCACAGCGATGCCCCAGGCTCCGAAGACACAAGGCACGGAGGAAGTCCCCTGCATGCCGCCACCACACGTGGTTTGGGGGAGGCAGCTATGCTCGCCCCACATCACCAGACACTTCACCACACTCGGTGTTGGGAGTCCGTCCACACCGTGTCTTCCGTGAGCACATGGGAATGGATCATTGCTCGCACATATCATGCACGTGGAACTTTCAAACAAAAATGGGCCTGGGCCTGACCCATGGTGGCGCAGTGGACAGAGCGTCGGCCTGGGATGCTGAGGTCGCCGGTTTGAATCCCTGGGCTTGCCAGTCAAGGCACAGACGGGAGGCAACTATTACAAGCTGAAGCTTCCTGCTTCTCCTCCCTCCTTTCCCCTCTCTCTAAAAATCAATTTTAAAATATTTTAAAAATGCAGTTGTACTTTGCAAACTTTTCCAGTGACACTTGTTCATATCAATATTCTCAGCTCACACGATGTGCCTAAAAGACCATTCAGCAGTATTAGCATTGCTACTAATACACCAGCTCAGGCGTGTAACCCAGACTATTTATAGCCTGCTACTCCATCTGTCAAAACCCTGGTGCTGCAAAGGGCGCGCAGAGACCCGGCGCCGCGCCACAGGGGGCGCGCAGAGACCTGGGGCCAGGCCGCAGGGGGCGCGCAGAGACCCGGGGCCGCGCCGCAGGGGGCGCGCAGAGACCCGGGGCCAGGCCGCAGGGGGCGCGCAGAGACCCGGGGCCGCGCCGCAGGGAGCGCGCAGAGACCCGGGGCCAGGCCGCAGGGGGCGCGCAGAGACCAGGGGGCGCGCAGAGGCCCGGCGCCACGCCGCAAGGGGCGCAGAGACCCGGGGCCAGGCCGCAGGGGGCGCGCAGAGACACGGTGCCACGCCGCAGGGGGCGCGCAGAGACCCGGGGCCAGGCCGCAGGGGGCGCGCACAGAGACCCGGGGCCGCGCCGCAGGGGGCGCGCAGAGACCCGGGGCCAGGCCGCAGGGGGCGCGCAGAGGCCCGGCGCCACGCCGCAAGGGGCGCACAGAGACCAGGGGGCGCGCAGAGACCCGGGGCCGCGCCGCAGGGGGCGCGCAGAGACCAGGGGGCGCGCAGAGACCCGGGGCCAGGCCGCAAGGGGCGCACAGAGACCAGGGGGCGCGCAGAGACCCGGGGCCAGGCCGCAGGGGGCGCGCAGAGATCCGGCGCCACGCCGCAGGGGGCACGCAGAGGCCCGGGGCCGCGCCGCCGGGGGCGCAGAAAGGGTGAGCCTCTGTTACAACACAGTGAAGAGCCAGGCAGGTCTTCTGAACGGTGGTGCCACAATCTGTCCATTTAATCCCATTGCTGGACGGTTATTTGCTCCCAATAAATAGTTCATTCCTACAAATACTACTGGGATAATAAACGGGACATGCACGTAATACACATTTATAATTATAGTTATTTACTGAGAATATATTCCCAGAAGTGGAAGCAACGGGTCAAAGGATTGCATAAAAACTGCGTACAGAAACTGTGGAATCTGAATTGCAAAACCGCAGTGACAACGTCATATAACAGCAGTGGCACGTATCACATGTACACGCACACATTCCTCCTCAGCATCACCTGGGAATACTGGTTGGAAGGGAGGCCTGGTCACTTGGCTGTCCGTGAGTCACAATGTCCGGCTGTCAGATCTTCCCTCCCCTTTGTGTTGTGAGCAGAAGAGCGGGGTAGCTGAGTCACGTTGTCATCTAATACTGGCCATCTAATCACATCCCTTTAAAAGAAAATCCTCACCCAAAACGTGAAGGTGCTACCTCTAAGGACTCAGGGCACACCGCCCAGGAGGACGGAAGACAGACAGAAACCCCTCGCTTCGCTGTACGTCAGGACAGGCGGACGGAGCGATGGCTCTGGCTCCAGGGACCGCAGGGCGGAGGCATCACACCCTCTACTTAGGTCTACACTTCCCCACTTCATTCTCTCAGAAGAAAACCAACCTTCCCCACACCCCCGGAGAGCAGTGACGGTGCCCATGTCAACGCGTCCCCTGAGGGTGCAGGGCCACATCGGGGGTAGGAGGGTCTGGCCCATGGACTGGCCAGAACCTGAGGGGATCATGTCCCCAGGGATTTGATCATCGCCCAGCTCGCCACGTGGCCCATGGACTCAGGACACGGCTTTCCCGCATCGGGCCGGACCAGGCCACCGCCGCACACCACAGAGCCCCTCCCCGCCAGCATCCAGGCTCTCGGTCACATGATCGCCCCGTGTTTCCCACCAGACCCCTCTCCCTCACTCTCGGCCAGGAGCAGGGTGGGCGCACACAGACCACGTGACTGGCCACCCGCTCTTCTGCTCACAGAACAAAGGGGAGGGGAGGTCTGACAGCCGGACATTCTGACTCATGGACAGCCAAGTGACCAGGCCTCCCTTCCAACCCCACACACCAGGGAACCCTTATCTGGACACGATGCCCAGTGAGTGCCGACCTGGGCGTGAAGCCCATTACCCTGGGCCCTCGGGACGGAGGCCTGGAGCGACCTCGGTCTCCGCCCTGCCCCGTCCCTGCCCCGGGCAGCAGGCTCAGCACGGAGTCCGCAGGCCGTCTGCTGCGCCCCCGCGTTCTCTCACCGCCCGGCACTCACGCCACAGGGGAGGCCGTGGAGCCGGTGCTCTCGGGAGTCTGTCTGTGCCACGACGGGCCGGTCTCCCAGCTGCAACGGGCGTTTGATCTCAACCACATCCTACGAAACCGAGACCCGGCCTGACCAGACGTGGCTACTCTCTTGGTTTCAATGACTGTGCCTGAAAGTCTCTCTCTGGTTTCAGGTACTAAAAAGCCTATTCAGAAAGTACTTAGGGTTTTGAAGCCGGTGGCAGGAACGCTGATGCCTGTCTGTGTCTTTATTAGAATTCACGTTCCCTGTAAGTTGCAACTTGAGGCCTTAATGGGCTTTATTGTTATTGATCTGTAACAGTTATTTCACAAATGTGCACTCATACACACATGTGTACACATGTGTACATTAACATGCGCAGAAATAAACAGATAATTAAATCAAAGGAGGGCTCTGGACCTGACAGCTGGCACCAGGCCTGGCAAAGGAAGACACCTGACAAATTCCAGCCCAGCCTCTGCCCACTTCCTGCCCAAACCGCCACCATCTAATGGCCACTGAAATGCTGCCCACTAAATCTCTGCGCTGGCCCTGGCCAGGAGTGGCTCAAGGTGGTTGGAGCAGTCCTGACGAGCCAAGGTTGCGGGTTCAGTCCCTGGTCAGGGCACTTGCAAGAATCAACCATTGAGTGCACAACTAAGTGGAACAACAATCGATGTTTTAAAACCTCTGTGCTAACAGCGAGGCCCTATTTTCAGAAAAACCGCTACGAGAAAACGCTAAAACCTAGCAGCAGCACCATCCATCACCTGTGTGGGGTCATCAACACCTTTGAAAACGTGAAGACAGAGCTGAACCCCAAAGTAAACGGTCTCCACTCCATTCACACACTGCACGGCTGTGCCCACCGTGGGGGCCTGAAAGGGCACAGAGGTCAGAGCACATCAGGGCCACTCGCAGCCCCACCCTCCCCTCCACGCGGCCGGGGCAGCTGTGCTCGGACACAGAGTGACCGACCGGGCCGGGCTGGTTCCCCGCACACAACTCACCGCCCTGGGCCTCCTGCTTCCTCACCTAAAAGTCAGGGGGGATCAAAGGGTCCCTGTGGAAAATAAATGGCCCCTCTGTGTCGGTTCCAACGCTGAGACGCGTCCCTGTCCAACCCACCTCAAGTGCCACCTCACGCTGACCCTGGCCAGGACCTCACACCGACCCGCCCGGGACCTCATGCCGACCCAGCCCGGGACCTCACGCTGACCGGGACCTCACGCTGACCCAGCCCGAGACCTCACGCTGACCCGGCCCGAGACCTCACGCTGACCCGGCCCGAGACCTCACGCTGACCCGGCCGGGAACTCACGCTGACCAGGACCTCACGCTGCCCCGGCCCACACCACTCCCCTGCCCGGACAGTCTCCCTGTTGCCTGTCCGCTGTCCACCCCCCACGGGAAGGTGAGCCCCAGGAGCAGGGGCTTCATCGGTCCCCTGCTCCACCCTGAGCACCCAGCTCTGCTACATAATCGGTGCTAGATAAACTGCTGCGGAGTATGTGGTGATCACTGGTGTTTCCCGAGCATGTAGGCAGAGGCACCAGCACACGGACCGAATGCATGAGTGGGCACAGCAAACTCCCGGCACAGGGCCCTCGGCACGGTGGCCGCCGCGCAGACCTGCTCCCCGGCACAGGGCCCTCGGCACGGTGGCTGCACAGACCTGCTCCCGGCACAGGGCCCTCGGCACGGTGGCTGCACAGACCTGCTCCCGGCACAGGGCCCTCGGCACGGTGGCTGCACAGACCTGCTCCCGGCACAGGGCCCTCGGCACGGTGGCCACCACAGACCTGCTCCCGGCACAGGGCCCTCGGCACGGTGGCCGCCGCGCAGACCTACTCCCGGCACAGGGCCCTCGGCACGGTGGCCACCACAGACCTGCTCCCGGCACAGGGCCCTCGGCACGGTGGCCGCCGCGCAGACCTGCTCCCGGCACAGGGCCCTCGGCACGGTGGCCGCCGCGCAGACCTGCTCCCGGCACAGGGCCCTCGGCACGGTGGCCGCCGCGCAGACCTGCTCCCGGCACAGGGCCCTCGGCACGGTGGCCGCCGCGCAGACCTGCCCGCACGGCTCTGTCCGAGCGCAGGGACGATGAGTCCGCACTGACCGCCCGTGCACTTTCTCTTCCTCAGGAGTTTCTTAACAGCACACTGGTCCTGAGGACACAAGGATGTCACCCAATAACCGCAGTGACGGGAGCGGAGCCCTGAGAGTCCGCCTCCTGCTCAGGAACTGGTTCCCGGGTCCCACTTCTCCTGGACCCTCGCCTCCGGGAGGGCACCGCACCGCCTGCAGAGAGGGGACACGCGGGGACGCCCCACCTCCTTGGTTCTCAGGGGCGACACCCGCTCCCTCCTCTCACTCCAGCGAACTCGCCTCAGACACAGCAGACGCCAGCACCCGAGGTCAGCAGACCCCCCTCGTGCCTCCTGACCTGCACTCGGCCCCTCGGGGAAGATGTCACACAGACATCGGCCACCACTGCGGCCACCCTCAGCACGGGGACGCCCAGAGGGGAGTGGGGCCCCAGCCACACAGCATCCAGGTGCTCGCCAGGCGTGCAGGGGGTGAGCTCCGGTGAGGACCGCCGTGTGGGTCAGAGCTGCTCTCTGCTCCTCGGTGGACAGTGGCGATGCCGGCAGAGAAGCGCTGGCTCTCGTGACTGCGTGGACCGTGTGCCCGGCACAGAGCACTCGGCCGGCTCCGCAGCCCAGGGCGCCTCGTTCCACTCATGACTTCCTCACGTCTGCTGGACGGCAGGCTCCGAGTCAGGGCTGAAGCAGGCGCCCGTCAGAGAGGACGGGAAGTGTGGACCGCCAAGGCCCCCCCTCCGTCCCCAGACCCCTGCGCACAACGGGCTGCGTCTCAGACGACAGCAGGGAGAGGCCGGGAACGAGAGTCCTGGTCGGCCGTCCACGCCAGACGCAGCTGTGGACCAGCCAAGGTCAGACTCCTCCCGACCGGCCGCCCGGTGGCCCCCACGTTCTGCTGAACCGTGTCCAGCACCACCCACCCCGCGCCTGTGCACCCCTCCCCCGGGGCCCAGGAGCGGTATCTGGGGTGGCAACACCAGTGGCTTTTCTAGGAGAACGTTTTATAAAAATAGAGCTTCCAACTGTAGGTCTATTCTTTTTGGTCTAAAATCAAAAAGAAAAGTAGCCAGAATTAGAATTCTGTTTTAACACAATATGCTGAGAATAACAAGTGCAAAGCACTGCTACAGGGATCACACCAACCCGACTTCTCTCTCCTGGGGGTGGGGGCTGGGGGCTGGCCCTGGGAGCCCACGTGGGGGCAGTGGGACGTGGGGGCAGTGGGACGTGGGGGCAGTGGCACGGAGCCCCAGGCCTCTCCCTTCTCGGGCTGCACCCCTGCCCGGTGAATCTGCCCCGGGCTGGGCAGGCTCCAGGCCTCGGTGGGCTGTAGGGCTCCCTGGGTGCACTGGCCCGTGACCAAGACTAACTATCCAGCCCCAGGCTGCCCCGAGTCCCCCCGAGTTACCACGTGACTTCTCAGTGAGTCAAGAAAATGAGGACAGGCCTGGCCCTGGCTGGGCAGCTCAGCTGTTAGAGCGTCATGCAGACACACCCCAGTTGTGGGGTCCATCCCTGGTCAGGGCACGCACAAGAAATCAACCAATGAATGCATAAATGGGTGGAACAGCACATCCATGCCTCTGCCTGTCTCTCTCCCTTCCTCCCTCTCTAAAATCACTAAAAAATTAATAAATAAACAAAAATAAAAATAGCCCAGGCTGGCTTCACAGTGGACGGGCACCAGGAGCAGAGTTAGGAAGTCCACTGGTGTCAGAGAGTGAAAGCCCTAAGTGATCCTCCTGCTCTGTCTCAGCAGCTGCAGCACTGACACAATGAATCGCGGCATGGACGGGAGGGCAGAACCGTACCTTTCCAGAGACCAGTCCAACAGGAAATGCGTGAAACCCTAACGACACCCATCCCTGACCAGCACATCCTTTTCTCAAAACACAGCCAAGTGCAGGCGCATTTAGACCAGCACGTGGCTGCCCTTTCCAGTTCTGGTCACCACTCTGCTGGGCCTAGATCTGCGAGCAAAAATTAATCTCCAGGTCTAAACGGATACTGTCATGACAAGAAGGTAATCAAGGCCTCTCCAGAGGGCTTCTGGGTACCACCAATTATATAACAAATCTCTGGGATTAATGGGTATTCACCCAGCGTACCAGTCGGGACCAGCATGGACGAGCCATCGCCCACACGGCCCCTGGGAAAGGCTGAGGGAGCCCCCTGCTCGCTGCGCTCGGCTGGCTGACATCAGCCTCTCTCTGCCAGAGAAGCCAACCCCACTATCTTAAAGACAATTCTGATACTTGTTCATCCCAAACCAAAATAAAATCTTTTTTAAATCTAAGAAAGGAAAATATTTCATTAATAAGTTTTTCTGACTGAATTTTTAAAAAACTATTATGACACTATTATAATAGACAATTTGTTTCTGTTACACATTCAAGGCTTGACTGCATGATACATTGTTGACTCCCACAGAACATAAACTCTCCTGGCTCCAGGGCGTCACTGCCTCAGGGTCCCAGGAAGGCAGGTGGTGGGTATGGTAACAAGAAAAGGGCCAAGTGGAGGCAACAAATAATCTCTAAAGCAGGGGTCCCCAAAGTGCGGCCCCCTGAGGCCCCCGCCGCACTTGCAGAAGGGGCACCTCTTTCATTGGTGGTCAGGGAGAGGAGCACATTGAAATACTGGTCAGTTTGTTGATTTAAATTTACTTGTTCTTTATTTTAAATATTGTATTTGTTCCCATTTTGTTTTTTTACTTTAAAATAAGATATGTGCAGTGTGCATAGAGATTTGTTCATAGTTTTTTTTTACAGTCCGGCCCTCCAACGGTCTGAAGGACAGTGAACTGGCCCCGTGTCAAGTTTGGAGACCCCTGCTCTAGTACGCAGTGAGAAACACACCACATATCCACCCACATGCACAGTACCAGCTGCTTTTACGTCACGTCCACAAATTCACCACACATCGTTTCCCACCTCCCAGCCCTCGTTCTCACAACCTTTTACACGTATCAACTAATCCAATAATCTAACAACAGCCCCATGAAACAGGTATTATCACCCCCATTTTATAGATGGAAACACGGAGGCACAAAAAGTGTAAGTAACTCGCCTAACGGCACACGGCTAGCAAGGGGCAAAGCTAAAACTCAAACCCAGCCTGACCGGGCGGTGGCGCAGTGGACAGAGCGTTGGACTGGGATGCGGAGGACCCAGGTTCGAGACCCTGAGGTCGCCAGCTTGAGCGCGGGCTCATCTGGTTTGAGCAAAGCTCACCAGCTTAGACCCAAGGTTGCTGACTCGAGCAAGGGGTTACTCGGTCTGCTGAAGGCCCGCGGTCAAGGCACATATGAGAAAGCAATCAATGAACAACTTAGGTGTCGCAATGAAAAACTGATGATTGATGCTTCTCATCTCTCTCCGTTCCTGTCTGTCTGTCCTTATCCATCCCTCTTTCTGACTCTCTCTCTGTCTCTGTAAAAAAAAAAAAAAAGTTGTTAAAAAAACTCAAACCCATGTTACTCTTCCTCAAAATTAAGGACAATGCTTTACAAACCCCTTTTAAAAAAGTCTGGAAGTTTAAACTGACTCGAACAGGGTCCTTGGGTACGCATGAGGTCTCTGGTCATTACAAAACGAGAGGCTGGACTCGACCAGCATCTCTCAAACGCGTCACTGCGGTGGACAGGTGACACCAGAGCAAACGCACGCGCATCAGCCCAGACGCAACGAGACTTCCTGCAGCAGCACACTCTCCCGCCACGGCGCCCTCGAACCTGTGCTTTTTCTTTTTTCATTGTTGATTATAACCTAATAAACTAGATATGACCCATAGTTAAGAAAATCTCGAGATCAAACTCAGGTTCCCGGCAATGTCTTAACCGTGTCGGGTGCATCGCCAGGCATTCCCCAGCTCTCACAGGAGCGAGTCCCACAGCTCCTGCAGGAAGGAGGCTGTTACCAGTGCTATCCCTGTCTTATTTATTTATTTTTTGTATTTTTCTGAAGTTGGAAACGGGGAGGCAGAGAGACAGACTCCCGCATGCACCCGAATGGGATCCACCCGGCACGCCCACCAGGGGGCGATGCTTTGCCCATCTGGGGCGTCACTCTGTCACGACCAGAGCCATTCTAGCGCCTGGGGCAGAGGCAAGGAGCCATCCCCAGCGCCCGGGCCATCTTTGCTCCAATGGAGCCTCGGCTGCGGGAGGGGAAGAGAGAGACAGAGAGGAAGGAGGGGGGGAGGGGTGGAGAAGCAGATGGGCGCTTCTCCTGTGTGCCCTGGCCGGGAATTGAACCAGGGACTCCTGCACGCCAGGCCAACGCTCTACTGCTGAGCCAACTGGCCAGGGCCCTGTCTTATTTTAATGTGTATTTTACTGACTTTAGAAAGAGAAGAAGGGTGGAGAGAGGAACAGAGATGTGCTCCTGCCTGTGCCCTGACCAGGGGTCAAACCGGCAGCCTCTGCACATCAGGACGATGCTCTGACACACCGAGCTCTCCGGCCAGTGATACCCTTTCCAGACGGGACACCAGGTCAGAAGTCAAGTTCCCACGCGGGGCTCCTGCAGTGCAGCACACGTTCCGTCTGCTCCCGTCTCAGTTCGGTGGGAAACGCATCTGCTTCGGGCCAACGGGCTGCAGGCAGACGGGATCCGCGTGATTCCCAAGCGCAAGCACAGCGCGGGCACAGGACACCCTGGCCGTCGCTCTCCCTGCCAGCGCCTGACGGCTGAGCCCGCGTCAGCCTGGGTCTGGGGTGCCGGTCCAGAGCAAGCGCCTTGCAGCCGCCTGACCCCGAGGAGCAGCCAGTGCACCTCTGTCAGGCGCAGTCGCAGGGTCGGCTCTCACTCCGCGGTCACTCCGTGGGTCACTCCGTGGTCACTCCGCGGTCACTCCGCGGGTCAGGTCCTGCCATCGGCACTGCAGCGCCTTCACAGAGTCCATCTGGCCCTTCCAAACCCGGCGGGCACAGAGGGCCCTCCTGACTGCCCCCAGCGGCTGCCCTGCTCCCCACCCCACATCCCCCAGCACCCCCAAACCCGCGTTCCCCCGCACCCCCAACCCCGCGTCCCCCCGCACCCCCAACCCCGCGTCTCCTGGCACCCTCACCCCGCGTCCCCCGGCACCCCCCACCCCGCATCCCCCAGCACCCCCAAACCCGCGTCCCCCCGGCACCCCTCACCCCGCGTCCCCCGGCACCCCTCACCCCGCGTCCCCCGGCACCCCCAAACCCGCGTCCCCCCGGCACCCCTCACCCCGCGTCCCCCGGCACCCCTCACCCCGCGTCCCCCGGCACCCCCAAACCCGCGTCCCCCGGCACCCCCCACCCGTGTCTCCCGGCACCCCTCACCCCGCGTCCCCCGGCACCCCCCACCCGTGTCCCCCGGCACCCCCCACCCGTGTCCCCTGGCACCCCTCACCCCGCGTCCCCCGGCACCCCCAAACCCGCGTCCCCCCGCACCCCCCACCCGTGTCTCCCCACCCCGCGTCCCCCGGCACCCCCCACCCGTGTCTCCCAGCACCCCCCACCCCGCGTCCCCCGGCACCCCCCACCCGTGTCTCCCAGCACCCTCCCAGAAACACCCGCCGTGCCCCAGGTGTCCCGCCTCTCCTGCCACCGGCCTTCACACGTGCTGCTGCCTCTCTCGGACCCAGCTCGGGCTGACCTCCACAGGCCAGCTCCGGCCCTGCGGCCTCTCTCAGCCCCCTCCAGAGGGCGACAGCAGCCAGACCGACCGCACCTGCTGTGTGACTTGTTACTGTCTTCTGCCGGGACAAGCGCCGGTCGCAGTGGAAACGCAGGGAAGTGCGTGCATGGCTGAATTAACAAGCAATCCAGGTCTTTGCCTGGGCAGGCTGACAGAGTTCAAGGAGGTGCTCAAGTATTATACACAGCGTTACTGTCTTTACCTGCAGCCACCACGACTGTCCCGGTTCCCAACAACCTGAGAGCTTGACTTCACAAGTGAAGACACGTGTGACCGCACAGGCTAGCCTGTGGTCAGAGGGCCAGAGAGAGGGCTCGAGACCCCTCGGAACTCCATCCCTGTCTGTGCAGCTCTCGCTCTGAGCTCTGTCACCTCCTTCTGTTCAACGTGTGGTCCCGAACGCTTCCACGTTGACGGAGCTGACGCTGCCCTGAAGATCACTTTGGGAAGAGAACATGTTCATTCACGGGGCTCTTGTCTCCAAAAGCCCAACGATCGGGCTGCCCTGGGAGACCCTAACCACGACCACTGCCCCGACAGCCACGTCCCAGGAAGAGGAGGAGAAACCACCTCGCTCCGGCTTGGCGAACCCGCGTCTACAGACCAGCAGCTCCGCTCACAGCTCCCTGCCGCCTCAGAACTTCCCCAGACTTCCCAGCGATGATCTCTGAGTAATGACGAACCCTGCACCAAGCGACCCTGTCTGTGCCAGGAGGTCCCGCGGTCGGCGCCCAGGATGGACGTCACGCGACAGGTTCTGGTGAGAGAGGGGGTTTTCAGCCCGGCAGGACACAGCCCCAAAAAAGACTGTTTCCCTTTCTCAATGCACCAAACAGCACAGTCACCCCTGTCTCAGGGGACAGGCCAGGACGAACGACAAGACCACTGACCAGGCGCCAGGCCTTGTGGCTGGTGGCATCAGCTTCCACCCTCGGGGAGGGAAGCTCAGAGAGCCTCTCATTATGACATCGTGGGGAGACTTTGGATTAAATCCGCAGAGGAGAACAATCTTGGGCCACGCCACCGTCAGCACCCTGCTGTCTCAGCCTCATCTCGACTAGACAACACAAGCCACTGAGAGGTAACAGACCTGAAGCCACCTTTGTATCTGCATTTTTTTTAAAGCTACAATTTGACACATGAAATAACTGCCTACGGGAAGCTGTACGAGGTGCACAGCCCCCCGTGCCGAGGTCGTCCCAGAGCAGACACACCTGCAGAACACGGGCCCCAAGCACACGCAGATCATGACGGATGCTGGTGTCAGGGCACACACGGGATGTCAGGCCACACAGGTAATTAAGGCTTAAAAAAAAACAGCAAAAAACTGAAGCCACAGACGGCCTCTGAAGCGCTTGGCCAGCGACCACCAGACGACCCAGACTTCAGTGTTACCCCGGCACCTCCCACCATGATGTTTCATTTTTACAAATGCTCTTTCCACTTCTCCAGAGCCCGGCTACGCTGCACTACAAGCGATACAACCGCAAGTGAAGTGAAATTCAAGTCATGTTTAACTTCACTTCGGGGCCATGACCAACGGCCCCTTCAGAGCAGTCCCCGGTAAGAAGTAAGGTGCAGGACTGGGGACGGGTCTCAGCCCCCAGCACCCACAGGCACTGGGTGCCTTCAAGAGACGGGGGCTTTCTGTGCCCCCCTCTGGAACAAGTCAGAACCCCAACGCCCACCACGGGGTGTTTCCAACACCAAAGAGTGGAAGGGACTGAAGACCTACCCAGGTTGTGGGGAAGCTGTGAGTGGGGACAGAGAAGAGTGGTGACAGAGAAGAGTGGGGACAGAGAAGAGTGGTGACAGAGAAGAGTGGGGACAGAGAAGAGTGGTGACAGAGAAGAGTGGTGACAGAGAAGAGTGGGGACAGTGGTGACAGAGAAGAGTGGTGACAGAGAAGAGTGGGGACAGAGAAGAGTGGGGACAGAGAAGAGTGGGGACAGAGAAGAGTGGTGACAGAGAAGAGTGGGGACAGAGAAGAGTGGGGACAGTGGTGACAGAGAAGAGTGGTGACAGAGAAGAGTGGGGACAGAGAAGAGTGGTGACAGAGAAGAGTGGGGACAGAGAAGAGTGGGGACAGTGGTGACAGAGAAGAGTGGGGACAGAGAAGAGTGGTGACAGAGAAGAGTGGTGACAGAGAAGAGTGGGGACAGAGAAGAGTGGGGACAGTGGTGACAGAGAAGAGTGGGGACAGAGAAGAGTGGTGACAGAGAAGAGTGGGGACAGAGAAGAGTGGTGACAGAGAAGAGTGGGGACAGAGAAGAGTGGGGACAGAGAAGAGTGGTGACAGAGAAGAGTGGGGACAGAGAAGAGTGGGGACAGTGGTGACAGAGAAGAGTGGTGACAGAGAAGAGTGGGGACAGAGAAGAGTGGTGACAGAGAAGAGTGGGGACAGAGAAGAGTGGGGACAGAGAAGAGTGGTGACAGAGAAGAGTGGGGACAGAGAAGAGTGGTGACAGAGAAGAGTGGGGACAGAGAAGAGTGGTGACAGAGAAGAGTGGGGACAGAGAAGAGTGGTGACAGAGAAGAGTGGGGACAGAGAAGAGTGGGGACAGTGGTGACAGAGAAGAGTGGTGACAGAGAAGAGTGGGGACAGAGAAGAGTGGGGACAGAGAAGAGTGGTGACAGAGAAGAGTGGGGACAGAGAAGAGTGGGGACAGTGGTGACAGAGAAGAGTGGGGACAGAGAAGAGTGGGGACAGAGAAGAGTGGGGACAGTGGTGACAGAGAAGAGTGGGGACAGAGAAGAGTGGGGACAGAGAAGAGTGGGGACAGTGGGGACAGAGAAGAGTGGGGACAGAGAAGAGTGGGGACAGAGAAGAGTGGTGACAGAGAACGCTGTGTTATTCATCTCTCAGTATTTACACACAAACGCACTTCCCCTCCCTGAGCGGTAGCTCAGCTGGTTAGTCCCCATACGCCCGGCCTGTGGGTTCAATCCCCAGGCAGGGCACACACAAGCATCACCCAGTGAAGGAATAAATAAGTGGAACAGCAGACCTATGTCTCTCCCCCACCCCTCTGAAAGCAATAAAAAAACATTTTTTTAAAGCTACCACTACTAACATCATATTTAAACTCTACACAATCTACTTATGGGGTATTTTACCATGAACGCATAAATAGAAATTTGTCAATTTGCTGGAGTTGGGCAAGTCTGTAAACCCGCTCAATAAATCCAACGGCTCCACACTGTGTCCACCCCCCCAGAAACTTCATGCAGGTCGGGCACCGCGCTAGTATGCCTGAACCCCAGAACTCAGAAACACCAACCATTCCTGCACACCGATCTGTTTAGCAGCCCAACTACTTAAAAGAAATCATATCCACTGTAGTATCACCCTAAAGCATCACCATCCTTGGAAGTCACGGATCTGATGTGCTAGTCATGTTTTCATCAACACACAGTAAAGTACAGAATGATAAATGAAAAGTGCTGCCCAGAAATCACCTTCAGGCACCACCAACAGCACAGAAGACACTCTGAAATGTTCCTCCCAGCAGCACGTACACGAAAAATGTAATCTAAGCCACATTTTGAGGAAGTGATTTAGCCCCAAATGCTTTTTATTAAACTGGATTTACGGGGGTGACGTTGGCTAATAAAATTATACAGGTTCAGGGGTGCAGTTCAACACCACGCCGTCTGTACAATGTACTGTGTCCACCCTCCAGGTCAGTCCCCACCCATCACCATCACCCCCTTCCCCTCGTCCACCTCCCCCCCTCCCCCTCTGGTCATCACCACACTGCTCTCCTCCACGAGTGCTTTTCTTTGCTTAATCCCGGTACCACTTTCACTGGGTCCCAGCCCCTCTCCTCGGACAGCGTCAGTCTCCCTCTCTCTCTGGAGTCTGTCTCTGCTTTGTGAGTTTATTCGTTCCTTAGACTCCATACAAGAATCCACATAAGTTAAGATCCTATGCGTCTGTCTTTCTCCGACTGGCTGAGGTCACTTTGCACAATGATCTCCTCGTCCCTCCACACTGTCGCAAAAGGTAAGAAAGACTTCCTTCTTTTTTGTGGCCACAGAGTACCCACGGTGTGCGTGTGCCACTGACGGGGGTGTGGGCTGCTTCCAGACACTGGCTGTTGTGCACAACGCTGCAACGAACACAGAAGTGCCTATGTTCTCTCTAACTCGTGTTTCGGGTTTCTTCGGATCTATTTCCCGACATGTAATTGCTGGGTCGTAAATAAAGCAGTTCCATTCTTAATTACTTGAGGTAACCCCGTACTACTTTCCACAATACAGTTCCCAATGTTTCAGTTTCAGTGAAGCAAACAGACTTGGAGGGGCTGCTCCCTGGCTCAGAGCCACAAAGGAAGCAAGCGGCCGTCCAGCCCAGACTAGGACCAGGCAGGAATCTCGAGCTCAGCCTAGCGACGGTCTCCTCAGGGTAGAGATCTCCAGGTGGGTGAGCTACAGGGAAGACGAGAGACCTGGCTTTGGGAGAGGCAGGTCAGCAACAAGTGGACCCTGAGCAGCTGGTAAGCCCTTTGACCTTAATGGGTCTGGGCTTTTCTCTTTCTCTGAGAAGCAACACACACACATGGTAACTGACAGCCCGTTCTCAAAGACTGGACTAGCTCAAATAAATCTGTGCTTTCCTTTCTAGAGCCTGTGATTTTGCTCTACTCACTGACCATCAAGACATACTACCAAAGATAAAATAAACCTCCTGAATCAGTTTCCCACTTTCTGATTCGGCAGAACCCTGGACCTCTGAGCCCACTCTCACTGCCAGACGACACACAGCCCACAGGGTTTCAGAGGGAAGGTTTTCCGTCTCGGGGGTTTAGGGTAGCTTTGGAAACAGGCTGGAAGTTTCCACTACAGTCATTCCTTCATTTTCCAGATACCCAGAGGTTTACTTTCAAGTGAGAGAAAACCTGTGTGTCCACTGTGTGCCTAGCAATGTTCTGTGCGTGGTCCCACACATCCCTGATACGGGGAGAGAAAATGAGGAAGTTCCTAGCCCCAGGTGAGCTCAGCTAGGCATGCACGCAGCTAATAATAGCAAATGTCATTAAATTTTTAATTATATGCCAGTCACTGCGCCGTACTTTTCAAATGCACTATCTTCTCGAATCCTCACAGCTGTTCACTGCGATCACCCTCACCTTATACTAAAGGAAGGGAGGCTTGGAGATGTCAGGTGGCTCGTCCAGTCACGTGGCCAGGGAGGCGATGACAGCGTCACCTCCCCCAGAGGGACTGCAGTTCCATGCTCTCCACCCATGTCCCCCTGACCCTCTGTACAGCCACACTGGAAGGACACGTGCATTCTGCACACCCAGTTTCTCACGGAGTGGGCTCGTTTCCAGCCCTATGGAGCTCTGGAGCTAGCGTCCTGTGAAGTTCAAGCACAGCAGCGTTCTGGAGTATTCATGAAGCATAATAAAAATACGCATACCTGGTCTTGGTCCCTAGTTCCAGCAAAAGCTCCTAAACTCCCTGGCACTTCCTTACTGATAGGAGTGTCCTTTGTTATTCACAAGGACCAGGGTCAGGCAGAGAGGGCAGCAGGGCTGGGAGGTGGAAACACCCCAGGGAAGGGAACCAGCTGGAGTTCCTCCAGTCCCCACTGGGAAGACGGAAGACGAGCCAGCCCTGCCTCCCGAGGAGCCCAGGAAACGGGAGACGGAGCCGGGCGAGGGGAGCTCGGGGTTGGTGGACACGTCGCGTCCAGGTGCGGGGAGCCCCGCGTGCCCGGGGGTGACACGGACGCTCTGTGCCCCAGTTCGGACCTTGCCCTGTGCGCCTCCTCCATTTGGCCGTTCCTGAGTCGTACCTTTCATGGGGAAACTATCATCCTAAATATCCTGCGTTCTGAGTTCTGCGTGTCCCAGGGTATAGGGGGGAGGGTCGTGGGAACCCCCAAACTGTAGGCTGCCAGGCAGGAGTGCAGGTAATTTGGGGGGAGCTGTGGCTGGGCCCCAGAAGTGGGGCAGGGGCGCCACGGTGAGACCGAGTCACGCGCCTGTGGGTCTGCATGCATTCCAGGCAGCTCACGTCAGAACTGAGCTGAAACGGACCCCTGACACTCAGCTGGCGACAGACAATTGCTGGAATGACAGAATTAATACCACCAGAAAGATCAAGAAAGGAGGTCCACATTAAAACTGACTTAACAGAGGTCTTAAAAGCCACTTCTTGCTTGATCTCATCAGCATGTCCTCACCCCCCCCACCACCGATCCACAGCCCTCCCCGACATGTTCCTCGGAACTCTGACCCTGGGGACAGACCCTGGTAACCTAACAGCTGTCTCTTTAAAGAAGACGAAAGAGGCTCTGGCCGGTTGGCTCAGCAGTAGAGCGTTGGCCTGGCGTGCGGGGGACCCGGGTTCGATTCCTGGCCAGGGCACATAGGAGAAGCGCCCATTTGCTTCTCCACCCCCCCCTCCTTCCTCTCTGTCTCTCTCTTCCCCTCCCGCAGCCAAGGCTCCATTGGAGCAAAGATGGCCCGGGCGCTGGGGATGGCTCCTTGGCCTCAAAGCGACGCCCTGGAGGGGCAGAGCATCGCCCCCTGGTGGGCGTGCTGGGTGGAACCCAGTCAGGCGCATGTGGGAGTCTGTCTGACTGTCTCTCCCCGTTTCCAGCTTCAGAAAAATACAAAAAAAGTAAATAAATAAAAAAAATAAAAAAAAAGAAGACGAAAGAACGAATTTCACCAACCAACGAGAATGCGGAATGTTGTAGAAACGTAGAGTTAAAATGGATTTGAAGGAATAACTTTACTTGTGACTTATTTCCCATTTGTCCTAGTTCCAAGAGAACTGCGTGTTATGTGGGAGTTACATGTAACTGTTCCCCCAGAGAACTGCGTGTTATGTGGGAGTTACATGTAACTGTTCCCCAAGAGAACCGTGTTACGTGAGTTACATGTAACTGTTCCCCCAGAGAACCGCGTGTTACGTGGGTTACATGTAACTGTTCCCAGAGAGAACTGCGTGTTACGTGAGAGTTACATGTAACTGTTCCTCGAGAGAACCGCATGTTACATGGGAGTTACATGTAACTGTTCCCCGAGAGAGAACCACGTGTTACGTGGCAGTTACATGTAACTGTTCCCCCAGAGAATCGCGTGTTACGTGAGTTACATGTAACTGTTCCCCGAGAGAGAACCGCGTGTTATGTGTGAGTTACATGTAACTGTTCCCCGAGAGAGAACCGCGTGTTATGTGTGAGTTACATGTAACTGTTCCCCCAGAGAATCGCGTGTTACGTGAGAGTTACATGTAACTGTTCCCCGAGAGAGAACCGCGTTATGTGTGAGTTACATGTAACTGTTCCCCGAGAGAGAACCACGTGTTACGTGAGAGTTACATGTAACTGTTCCCCGAGAGAGAACCACGTGTTACGTGGCAGTTACATGTAACTGTTCCCCCAGAGAATCGCGTGTTACGTGAGAGTTACATGTAACTGTTCCCCGAGAGAGAACCGCGTGTTATGTGTGAGTTACATGTAACTGTTCCCCGAGAGAGAACCGCGTGTTATGTGTGAGTTACATGTAACTGTTCCCCGAGAACCACGTGTTACGTGGCAGTTACATGTAACTGTTCCCCCAGAGAATCGCGTGTTACGTGAGTTACATGTAACTGTTCCTCGAGAGAACCGCGTGTTCCGTGGGAGTTACATGTAACTGCTCCCCAAGAGAACCGCGTGTTCCGTGGGAGTTACATGTAACTGTTCCCCGAGAGAACCGCGTGCTACGTGGGAGTTACATGTAACTGTTCCCCGAGAGAACCGTGTTATGTGAGTTACATGTAACTGTTCCCCGAGAGAATCGTGTGTTACGTGGGAGTTACATGTAACTGTTCCCCGAGAGAACCGCGTGCTACGTGGGAGTTACATGTAACTGTTCCCCGAGAGAACCGCGTGCTACGTGGGAGTTACATGTAACTATTTCCAGAGATAACCGCGTGCTACGTGGGAGTTACATGTAACTGTTTCCCGAGAGAACCGCGTGTTACGTGAGTTACATGTAACTGTCCCCGAGGGTGGCAGAGTGCAATGACAAGATGCTGCTCTGCATTTGCTCGGCACCTACTTCAACTTACACCTGAAAGGACAGGGACATGACCACGCCCCTCCTGGTTTACCAACTTCTGTCAAAAAACGGTCAAAGGAGACAGGGATCTCAAAAAGTTAGGCCAGTATTCCATAAACTGTCAATCACGACTAGTCAGTCTTGAAGACCAGTCTGGCCCTGGCTCGGCTGGCTCAGTGGTAGAGCGTTGGCTGGGTGTGCAGGCGTCCCAGGTTCGATCCCTGGTCAGGGCACACAAGAGAAGGACCATCTGCTTCTCCTCCCCTCCCCCTCTCTTCTCTTCCCCTCTTGCAGCCAGTGGCTTGACTGAGGACAGCTCAGCTGGTGGGAGCACGGGCCTCAGGCATCCAGTATTGGTTGGTTTGAGCACTGGCCCCAGACAGGGTTGCCGGGTGGATCCCGGTCAGGGTGCATGTGGGAGTCTCTCCATCTCCCCTCCTCTTAAAAAAAAAGACCAATCTGGTCAAACCAGCCTCTGGTCCCTCCCCGCACACAGCCCTTCCCATCAAGAATACAAATTCCAGTCATGGAAGGGGGCGAATGTGGTCAGGGCAACGGATCAACCCCGCCCCCCAGGCCCCCAGACCCTCCTTACGAAGGGTGTTCCCTGCAGGTGGGCTGCGGCTGGGCCTCCCCTCCCCCACTCCTCCCAAAGCTGGTGCCCTCGAAAGCTTGTCCACCCATTTCCAGATGGACCTCAGTGGGCACTTCTCTTCATCCTATACACCAGGTCCACCACACCACCACCATCACCTCCACGGTCATCACCTCCACCATCATCTCCATCATCACCTCCACCATCATCTCCACAGTCATCACCTCCATCATCACCTCCACGGTCATCACCTCCACGGTCATCACCTCCATCACCTCCACGGTCATCACCTCCATCATCATCTCCACGGTCATCACCTCCATCATCACCTCCACGGTCATCACCTCCATTATCATCTCCACGGTCATCACCTCCACCATCATCTCCACGGTCATCACCTCCACCACACCACCACCATCACCTCCACCACACCACCACCATCACCACCACCATCACCTCCACGGTCATCACCTCCACCATCACCTCCACGGTCATCACCTCCACCATCACCTCCACGGTCATCACCTCCACCATCACCTCCACGGTCATCATCTCCACCATCACCTCCACGGTCATCACCTCCACCACACCACCACCATCACCTCCACGGTCATCACCTCCACCATCACCTCCACGGTCATCACCTCCACCATCACCTCCACGGTCATCACCTCCACCATCACCTCCACGGTCATCACCTCCACCACACCACCACCATCACCTCCACCATCACCTCCACGGTCATCACCTCCACCATCACCTCCACGGTCATCACCTCCACCACACCACCACCATCACCTCCACCATCACCTCCACGGTCATCACCTCCACCATCATCTCCATGGTCATCACCTCCACCATCACCTCCACGGTCATCACCTCCACCATCATCTCCACGGTCATCACCTCCACCATCATCTCCACGGTCATCACCTCCACCATCATCTCCACGGTCATCACCACCACCATCACCTCCACGGTCATCACCTCCACCATCACCTCCACGGTCATCACCTCCACCATCACCTCCACGGTCATCACCTCCACCACACCACCACCATCACCTCCACCATCACCTCCACGGTCATCACCTCCATCATCACCTCCACGGTCATCACCTCCATCATCATCTCCTCCTCGTCCCCCCCCCCCGAAGGCCGGCTCCCCTACATATCCTCCACCCCCACAACAGAACTCCCTATCAAACTGCTTCCAGAAAGGTCTTCAGACGTTTCTCTTCCAGTGTTAGGAAACTCTACGAGGATCAGCCATAACCAACTGCTTTGCGTAAATGACTGGAGAAGTGACTAGTTATTTCAATGAAAATCTAACTGCCTAGGTCCTAGGAACCGTGGAAATATCTTTTAAATGGACACAATAGTCACTGCATCACTCCTGATTCTTGCTTTCCACTCTCTCACTTAGAAAGAAAATGTCACAACTGGGAAAAAGGCCTCCAGAGACTCAGGACTTCCAGCACGTCCACGATTCTGCTACCAGGCCTCACGCGGCTGGAGTCCCAGCACCTTCCCACTACTCCTCACCTTCCCTCCTGTCTGAAGAACAGCCACGAGGCCCTGGACAATCAGCTCTGAAGGTCAGAGCATCATCCCCAACATGAAAAGGTTGCAGGTTTGATCCTCAGTCAGGGCACATGTAAGAACAGATGTCTCTGGGCCCTGGCCGGTTGGCTCAGCAGTGGAGCGTCGGCCTGGTGTGCGGGGGACCCGGGTTTGAGTCCCAGCCAGCGCACACAGGAGAAGCGCCCATCTGCTTCTCCACCCCTCCCCCTCTCCTTCCTCTCTGTCTCTCTCTTCCCCTCCTGCAGCCAAGGCTCCATTGGAGCAAAGATGGCCCGGGCGCTGAGGATGGCTCCTTGGCCTCTGCCCCAGGCGCTAGAGTGGCTCTGGTCACGGCAGAACATCGCCCCCTGGTGGGCAGAGCGTAGCCCCTGGTGGGCGTGCCGGGTGGATCCCGGTCGGGCGCATGCGGGAGTCTGTCTGACTGTCTCTCCCCGTTTCCAGCTTCAGAAAAAAACAACAAAACAAACAAACAAACAAAAAAGAACATGTCTCTGTCTCTCTCTCTAAAGTCAATCAATAAATTAAAGAGCAGTCACTAGGCTGACACCAAGTAGTGTCTGAAATTTATTAACTGAAAATAAATTTGTTTCACAGCCTAAGAGAAAAGTAGTGGCATGCTATTTCAGTTCCTTCCACAGAGCTGTTAGCAGACTGTCCATGTGTCTCCCTGGACCTCCTGGTCAGAGTCCAGGGCAGGTCACCGGGAAGAGGAAAGAGTCCACTTGGGCACTCGGCACAGGTGCCCCCACAGCAGCCACGAGCTCAGCCCAAGGACTTGGCGGGACCAAGCTTCACCTCCTTGGAAGTCCCACTGCTGCTTTCAGAGGGGGTCTGAGCCACTCAGCACCAGCACCCACCAATACCTCCACTACACAGTCCAATCCCCTCACCCAACTCTGTCTCGGTCAGGGTGGACAAACCCGCTGACCAGACGAGGCCGCAGGTCTTCCCGAGGAGTCTCTCCTAGACTGATGCGCAGAGTGGGACCGTTGCTACAAAGAAATTAGCTAGACATCTCCAAAGCTGAGAAGTCCTGCACCGCGCAGTGTTGCTATCCAAGATCCTCACGCCTGATCTGCACCTGCAGTCTCGTTGATGAAATTACTTCTAGTGTCCGGGCCCTGAGGCTGACCTTCCAGCAGAGCAGGCCAGAATAGAAAACGGATGAGGCTTCCCAACGCCCTGCAACCTAAGCTTCCAGGAGGCCTGAACCCCCACGACCCAGCACAGCTCCAGAGGAGGTCTGAACCCCCATGACCCAGCACAGCTCCAGGACACTCCTGAACCCCCACGACCCAGCACAGCTCCAGGTGAGGCCTGAACCCCCACGACCCAGCACAGCTCCAGGTGAGGTCTGAACCCCCACGACCCAGCACAGCTCCAGGTGAGGTCTGAACCCCCACGACCCAGCACAGCTCCAGAGGAGGCCTGAACCCCCACGACCCAGCACAGCTCCAGGTGAGGTCTGAACCCCCACGACCCAGCACAGCTCCAGAGGAGGCCTGAACCCCCACGACCCAGCACAGCTCCAGGTGAGGTCTGAACCCCCACGACCCAGCACAGCTCCAGAGGAGGCCTGAACCCCCACGACCCAGCACAGCTCCAGAGGAGGTCTGAACCCCCACGACCCAGCACAGCTCCAGGTGAGGTCTGAACCCCCACGACCCAGCACAGCTCCAGAGGAGGCCTGAACCCCCACGACCCAGCACAGCTCCAGAGGAGGCCTGAACCCCCACGACCCAGCACAGCTCCAGATGAGGTCTGAACCCCCACGACCCAGCACAGCTCCAGAGGAGGTCTGAACCCCCACGACCCAGCACAGCTCCAGGACACTCCTGAACGGGCCGAGCCCCCGGGACTAAAACAGGGGTTACCCAGCACAGACGCCCGTCACCTCTGCAAGCAGGATGGTGCCGGGCGCTGGCCAAAAGTGGCTGATTTTGCCACAAGAAAAGCAAATCTCCAAAGATGGACTTACTGAGTTTTCCTGTTCTGATGCACAGTATTGAAATCAGGTCTCACTTGCAACATTTTAAAGATGATTTGGCATTTTGTCTCTCCCATTTTCTTTCAATATCCCAACTTCAAAGAATTAAAAGAGTTTAAGGCATTTCCAATGTTTTCTCTCATTATTTCACTAAATATGGTAGATTCTAGTTTGTAGTCAATCATTCACCAATTAAATGGTCAGATGCGATGGGAGTAACCTCCTGGCTCCTCCTAAGAAAATAGGGCCCTCCATGACCTAGAACAGGACACAGAGCTAAGGAAGCTGGACTGGAATTCCAGGACACTAACTCAGACACTCCGCTCTGCTGTGCCGAGTGCCAGAGTATTCGGGGAGAACTGAGCCTGGTTCACTGGGATCAACCTCTGCAAACAGATGCAGAGAGGTCCCTGTAAGTTACCACGCGCTGAGGAGACAGGCGTTAACTCGTAATTACCTGTTCTGATCTGAGTTACCTGGTCTTCACCTCTGAGCAACTGGAACCCAGCGTACAATTAACTCTCCACACTGAAGCTCATCCATCAAAACAGGAGTCAGATCAGAGGCAGGTAAGTCACCTAATGGATGCAAAACAAAACACCTCCTACTCCATCAGCAAGTGGCATCAACTGGCCGGGGAGGGGGGGACCTTCTCAGGAGTTTGTCAGAAAGCCTCCAGTTTAAGAAATAAACTCACTGGTGCCGTAGATGTAAGGGCCAGCCCAGCCTCCAGTCTACATCTATTTAGGGTCACAGGGAGTTTTACCCAAACACATTTACTGGCCAATGTAGGGATCACTGGCTTCTCCCAGTGTTCAAGTCCCCTCCCACCCCCCCTTCAACCCATTTCAGAAATTAGAAAAGAGACAAGTCTCTAAACTACTAATGAAATCTTAACCCTACCTGAGTCAGAATAAACCACTGAAATGAAGGTGCAAGAGGGCAGCTTAAGAACCTCCTGGCTGGAGCATCTATGGCCCAGCGTCAAGGCACCAAGTCCAAAGACCTGTGACCTCGGCCAGAGCCTACTGCCCAGCACCAAGACACCAAGTCCAAAGACCTGTGACCTCGGCCAGAGCCTACGGCCCAGCGTCAAGACACCAAGTCCAAAGACCTGTGACCTCGGCCAGAGCCTACGGCCCAGCGTCAAGACACCAAGTCCAAAGACCTGTGACCTCGGCCAGAGCCTACGGCCCAGCACCAAGACACCAAGTCCAAAGACCTGTGACCTCGGCCAGAGCCTACGGCCCAGCACCAAGACACCAAGTCCAAAGACCTGTGACCTCGGCCAGAGCCTACGGCCCAGCACCAAGACACCAAGTCCAAAGACCTGTGACCTCGGCCAGAGCCTACGGCCCAGCGTCAAGACACCAAGTCCAAAGACCTGTGACCTCGGCCAGAGCCTACGGCCCAGCACCAAGACACCAAGTCCAAAGACCTGTGACCTCGGCCAGAGCCTACTGCCCAGC
This sequence comes from Saccopteryx bilineata, assembly GCF_036850765.1. Lineage (NCBI taxonomy): Eukaryota > Metazoa > Chordata > Mammalia > Chiroptera > Emballonuridae > Saccopteryx > Saccopteryx bilineata. The sequence continues at coordinate 297,851,374 of NC_089493.1, read as the reverse complement.
ACCAAGACACCAAGTCCAAAGACCTGTGACCTCGGCCAGAGCCTACGGCCCAGCGTCAAGACACCAAGTCCAAAGACCTGTGACCTCGGTCAGAGCCTACGGCCCAGCGTCAAGACACCAAGTCCAAAGACCTGTGACCTCGGCCAGAGCCTACAGCCCAGCGTCAAGACACCAAGTCCAAAGACCTGTGACCTCAGCCAGAGCCTACGGCCCAGCACCAAGACACCAAGTCCAAAGACCTGTGACCTCGGCCAGAGCCTACTGCCCAGCACCAAGACACCAAGTCCAAAGACCTGTGACCTCGGCCAGAGCCTACGGCCCAGCACCAAGACACCAAGTCCAAAGACCTGTGACCTCGGCCAGAGCCTACGGCCCAGCATCAAGACACCAAGTCCAAAGACCTGTGACCTCGGCCAGAGCCTACGGCCCAGCGTCAAGACACCAAGTCCAAAGACCTGTGACCTCGGCCAAAGCCAAATTCTGTGTCTGTGTGCATTATTATTATTTTGAGACCCACTATCAATTCTCTATTCCTCTGAGCTACTCTACAGTACAAAGGGTGGAGTCTATTGTCTGCCTCACCCCGGCTGTGCACTCTTAGTCACTTGTTTGCTAACAAGGAGAAGACTTCCTATTTACACTCAGGTCAGAACTCAGTAATTCAGCAGCAGGCTCTCTCCCACCCCCTCCACGACCCTCCACGACTGCCCAGGAAGCTCTATTCAAGTTCTCACAACCCATCTACCCACGCTACTCAAGTATTAGCACCTACAACAAGTGACGAGTCCTCAATTTCTGATCCCGTTTTCCCAAACAGTAAAAAGGTGTTTTATTCAGCATTTCTAATACTGACTTGACTACAAACAAACTGATATCTAAGTCGTTCGAGGGTCTGGCTCAAAGAACCGATTCACTCAAAGAACAGTCCAGTCACTGCGGTGGGGTTCAGAGGGAAACGGCACATCCTTTGTCTTCGCCCACTTAGCACGGCTCAAGGTGGCCAAGCAGAGGAAGGGCGCGATCAGGCCTTCCAAGTGCCCAATCTGGTCAAGGGGAGGCTGAACGTAGCTGACGGGGGGAGATGAACGGCCCCAATAAAAGGCAAAAGTCAAGTGCATCCCCTGGTTACACGCCAGTCCAAAGATGCAGACATTGGGGGGGGGGGCCCATCACGGCCATTTATCTAACGTAATCCACTGCGTGAACTTCTAGCACCAGCTCACAGCTCATCGGAGTGTCCTCAGTCATCAACCAGACCAGACACGAGCAGAGACCTCGCAACATGAAACGTGCCTCCCTCCTAAAACCAGCTTCACGCTTAGATCTCGACGGTCACTTTTACAGACAGACGGGCAGATGACTAGCAGCTGCCCTACCAGGACACCCCAGCTCACACGCCGCTGGAAGAAAGGGGACCCCGTATACCGAAACACAGGCAGAAGACAAAAACTGTGAAAGGAGAAAGGTGTGCTCCCCACGAACATCTGCTGGACTGTGAACACAACAGCGTGGGCCGGCTCTGCCAGCACACCACTCAGGTGACCACAGCCGCCTCCTCACCCACTCTCGGCAGGCTGACATCTGTTATTACAACAGCCCGTCAGTACCTACAACACAAACAGTAAGAAGACTGGAGGAGAAATAAGAAACATCACTCTCTCTGTTCCTCCTCCTTTTTGTTCGTATCTGCCCACCTATTCTGAGCCTAGCCCCCAGCTCTCCATCCTGGGGAGGCTCTTTTCTTCTCCCCTCTGCTCGCTGGGCTCTGGTTTTTCCTGCGGCCCCTTCCCTGTCTCCCCCGAACCTTCACACCTTTCTTCCCAGGCCCCACAACTTGCCCAAGTCACGCCAGCCAGTTTCTGCACTTGCTGCTACGGAGTCCCACAACCCAGACGACTCCTCCTCTCCTGTCTCTGCAGTGCCACCTACAACTTCTAGTTAAAGCTCAACTTAAGTGTCACCTCCTCAGAAAGGTGCTCCTTGACTGCATCCCAATCTCTTCCTATCACATCACCCGTGTTCTTTGGCACTCATCAAAATCTGATTTATTTACTGTGCCCCCTCCTCGAAAGTAGACATGAGGCTTGGCATCATCTTCGTATACTCAGTGTCAGAAACATGGCTAAGCACTTAGCAACCATTCAAAACATGCTTGTTGAGGCCCTGGCTGGATGGCTCAGTGGTAGAGTGTCGGCTCAGCGTGTGGAAGTTCCAGGTTCGATTCCCAGTCAGGGCACACAGAAGAAGCGCCCATCTGCTTCTCTGCCCCTCCCCCTCTCCTTCCTCTCTGTCTCTCTCTTCCCCTCCCGCAGCCAAGGCTCCACTGGAGCAAGTTGTCCCAGGCGCTAAGGATGGCTCTGTGGCCTCTGCCTCAGGTGCTAGAATGGCTCTGGTTGCAGCAGAGCAACGCCCCAGATGGGCAGAGCATCACCCCCCGGTGGGCATGCCGGGTGGATCCTGGTCCAGTGCATGCAGGAGTCTGTTTGTTTGCCTCCCTGCTTCTCAGTTGAGAAAAATACAAAAAAAAAAAAAGCTTGTTGAATGAATGAATTTTGGACCTTTTCTTCAATGGTTCCAAAGTAATTACAGTGAGAGCAGCAGTCATTCTTTTCTTTTGTGACATTTCTGTGAAACACCTAAATATGCTGTTAAAGCATTCTATTGCTTCTACAATTAAAGCATCCTATTGTTTTATCAGAACCTGATGAGTAGGACGGAACCATTATGACAATTCTCCCAGCAATATGCATGTACACCCAGATACAGAGACCCAGGAGTTATGCCCTCTTTTTCACCAAAGGATCGCCAAAATGAGATATTATCTCTTAAAAGTTCTTCAGAAAGCAGAGTTCCAGATTCAACAGAGGATTTCCAAAGGAAAGGATCAACAAGGAAACGGGAGTCGGGAGTCGTCACACTTCTCTGTGAAACCCCTGTGGCAGGCTGGAGGACCACACCCCTTGGGGATTCTTCTTAAAGCAACACCACATCAATAAAGAGACCTTTCCAATCATTCCCTGCTTTCTTCAAATACTTTTTTACACATCTGTTATTCGTTTGTATTCTTCTTTAAAACAAAACTAAACAGATGACACTTTCTCATCCAAAACCAACCTGTACAAGAATCAGCCAAATAAGATGGAAATTAGCACAAGCCGAGTGTACCACCGAAGACTTGTGTGCCAGACACACAAATGAAAAAGATAAAAGAGCTATTATTGTCCAACTGTAGAAACAAACAAACAAACAAAAAAGTAATACAGGGTTTTCTGTTCTCTGTAAAGTGCACCGTGAAGTGTGGGTGGAGAAGAAACAGAAATCCATTATTTAGCCGAACATCGAAATCATTTTAGAAAGAAGTTGACACCGTGTCAATCCTTCACACTGAAAAAGTATTTCGCCCCAGAGACTTGGGCTCCTGGGCTGGGAGGCCGGTCAGCAACCCTGGCGAGGGAGGGAGGGCGTTGGGATTCCCGGGTGCACAGGAGGGAAATCCGTTCCTCTGAATCGGAAGCGCCCGGCACTGAGACACTGAGACACTGAGACGTACCCTCCCATGTGTCACACCCGCTGGACCCAAAAAGTCGTGCCAGAGCTGGCTGGCATTTCACATCTGGGGTGGAGACCGAACACCCCATTCCAAGGAGGTGACCGAGAGAGCAAGTATTACTTCCAAATCCAATCAAGGACCCCCCCCCCCATTACCAGCTAACTGCAGAGACGACAGTGGAAAGCAGGGCCGTGTTTGGGGGGGGGAAGGGGGAGGAGGGGGCGGGGGGGAGGGGCAACGAGAAAGAAACAAGACAGTGGTCACCCCATCCCACTTCCGATCCGGGAGCCAGCGACGCCTCCGGGCCCCCCACGACCACCAACCAGCCCGGGCACAGAGGGGCACCGGGTCCGGCCAAGGAGCGGAGCCAGGCCTGCAGGTGGGAGCCCCTTTCATTCCGCGGCTGTTTAACATTCAAGTGGGGGGGTGAGGAGGGCGGAGGGAGCCGGAGCCTCGCACACGCCCCCCCACCGTCGCCGCCGCCACCTCCACCTCCCGCCGGGGGGCTCCCACCTCGGGGCGCTCAGCGCCGGCGGCGCGGGTGCGGGGCGCGCGCCGGGGGCCGCGGGCAAGTTCTCGGGGCCCCGCGGCTGACACCCCACAGGCTCCCCCGCACCTCCTGTCCTTCCCGAGGGTCCCCCCGTCCAGGCCGGGCGCTGACGCCCACTCCTCCCCGTCCACCGCCACCCCCGTCCCCCTTTCTCCCGGGGACCCCCAGCCCGCGCCCCGGGGGCGCCCCGCGCTGCCCCTGCCCCCCCCAAACTCACCCCCCACCCCCCAACTCACAGTTGCTCCAGAGGTTCTTCCAGTCCAACCCTTCCTGGAAACGACGGCGGCCCGGCGCGTCCAAACCACCTACCATCCCCGTTCGCGTTTCCCGGCCCCCGACCCCCGCCGCCGCCGCCGCCGCCGCCGCCTCGGCCTCCACCACGGCCGCCGCCGCCTCCTCTTCATCAGCGGCCCGCCGGCCGCGGCCGCCCCGAAGCCCCGCCCCCTCCGCGGCCTCCCGCAGCATCACTTCCGGTAACCCCACCGGCCGCCGCCGGCTCCAGGAGGAAGAATGGAGTAGCCGGGCGGGGGAGGGAACGGCGTGGTGGGGGGGAGTGTTGCGTCACGACGTACTGCGTCACGACGTCCGAAACCGCCGCCCACTGAAGGGCAAAGAGCGAGGGAGCCAGCCGGAGGCGCTGGGCTGAATCATGGGCCGAGCTGGCAGAGGCGGGCAGGGCAGCCCCAGGGAGAAGGGAACGTAGGGAGCAGATGAAGTTGGCGATCGCCTGGGGTCCACGGAGGAAGGTGGGCTCGAGTGGGAAGTCGCAGAGGGAGGCTGGAGACGACGCCAGACCTGGGGACCGTTCTCCCACCGAGGTCCGTCCAGTGTGGATGGGTCCGGCCTGGCCTGCCGGACCTGCCCGAGTTCCGTCGGCCGCGACTCGGCTCGGCTCCCCGGCGCCGCCTCCTCCCCGCAGCCCGCCGGGACTGACGTCGAGTGAGTGTGCGCGGGGTGAGGGCGCGGGGACTGCCGGCTGGGGCGGCTCTGCTAGGGCAGGCATGGGGCGGAGAGGAGGGCGGCGTTGCTAGGAGACGCGCCTGTGTGACCCAGGCTGGCGAGGGCGGCTCGGGGTCAGCGCCTCTGGCCTCGGGAACCTGCCCCCTCCCGGCCAGGAACGGGAGGATCTGGGTGTGCAGCCCGTCCGAGACCACCCTGAACCCTTCGGATCCCCGGATGCAGGTGCAGCTGGGGGGTTAGCGGGGACATCCGCAGGGGGGCGAGAACGAGAACGAGAACGCCTGGCGGGGAAGGTTGACCCGAGCGGCGGCCCGTACCGGATACGGAGACGCTCTAGGACCGTGGGAGCCGGCGTCACAATCAGTCCCCTGCGGCCGCCGATGGAGGCTCAGCTTCGTCTCTTTGTTCCGTTCCAGGAGAAAGTCCAAAAGGCCAGTAAGGAAGGAAAAGGTCAGCAAGTGAGAAATGCCCCCCACCCCAAGACAGGGTAAGACCCGAGAAAAAGGAGCTACAGAAGAAGGTTGTCATGGAAGAAAAGGCCAGGCGGGCCCGCGGCTGGAAGAGCAGGAACAGAGAGGGCCAGGAGGAGGGCGTCCGGGACGGGAGGCGGCCCCCCGGGCCACCAAGCAGAGCCTTTCAGCCCCCCGGGGAGTGTTTGGCTGTTATGTTCCCGGACAGTGTTAAGAAAGGGGACAGGATGTGACTTACTTTAAAAATAATAATAAAATGACGGCTGGTTGCTGGGCAGGGAAGGGTGCGTGTAAGTGGCGGACCTGTTCGGAGGCCGCGTTGTGGGTGCACTGGAAGGCCTGGCAGACCCCCCTGCAGGTGAGGTCCACCCCTGAAACGAGCGAGGACGGAAAAGGGGCTCCCTCGGCTCTGCAGTTACTAATGGGAGGTCATCGGTTGCTGGAGGAATAAATATGGGGCCCAAGCCATTCGATCTCGAGGAAGGAAGACCTCGTGGGAGCGAGAAGGCACTTCCTCTCAATTTGACAGGCTGCTGCTTCCTAGGGACAGAGACCAATGTAAACCGAAGGGAAAGAGCTTTTTAAATTTTCTTTAATAGCTGGCTGATTTTGTCTCTAAGAATCACAAGCTTTCTGCAGCATGAGATAATATTGGTTATTCAGCAGACGTTTATTTGTTGACTACCGATAATGCACTTTGCTCGGTGCTGGGAATTCAGCACCCTAGGAGGTGGTTGTGGTTGCTGTCTCTGTAAAGGTTAGAGTCGGTGGGGAAGGTGGGCGTTAACGAGCTATTTCTTGAGTGGTCAGTGCTACAAAGAAGTAAAAGGGCCAAGGGACGGATGAACAGAGAGATGTGGTCTCGTGCACAGGATGAGGCGGAGGGGTGAGGGCATGCGGATCACCTAGGCATCATGTTTCAGTGACAACTGAAGGGTGTCAGGAGTTGGTCGAGTACATGGGAGCAGGCCAGGGGAGAACCTTCTGGAAAGAGAGGTATATTCCTCTAAGTATGAAGGAACATGATTTCCTCAGAGAACTGAAAGATCCCAATAAGGATAGAACAAAAGAAGCCTTTTTTTTCAAACCCTTGCCTTTTTCCAAGAATGATAAGGAAGTGGTAGGCCAGACTTGTAAATCGTACGCCACGGGGAGAAACGCTTTAGCCCTCTCTGCGAATTGTCAACACTCAAACTCCATTTCTTTAACATGACCCTTTCTCCTTCCTGTCTATCCACGCCTTAATTATTAAGAGGTTTGGACATCAAAGTCCAGGTGGTATGAAACTGAAGAACAAAGCCTCAGGTCTGTTGGTTACAGAAAGCATTGAGATCAAGCTAAAGATAACATCTTGATTCTACTTGTTTCACCCCCACGCCCAGGATCAAAGCAGAAGGATCTTGTGGGCCACACCTTCATGAGACTGCGGGAACAATGCCGTGGGTGCTGTCAGGACCTGGTACAATGCTGACTGCTCCCTCCTGAGTCCCCTTCAGCACAACCCACAACCCCATCCGTTGTCATGATGGTTGATTTTTCCCTGTGGAACCCATTCCCTGGAAGCCATTAGAGAGCCCCAGGGCATTTAGGGTTAATTTACCTGTGATTCTAGGCTTGGCACCATTTTCTCAATGAACCTCTACTTTGCTATAAACTCCTGCTTTCATTTGCTTGGACTTTAGTGCCTTCAGGTGAATGGAGTCCTCTAGTCTGCTAACAGATTTAAGTTTTCTGGGTCAACTGATGTTGGAGAGAGAGACAGGATTGGTTTTCCAAACTCTTCAATGAAAGTGTTTTTGAAAATAGCCCTAGTAAGTACCAGTTACTAGTTCTGCTTGTTACCTTGGGTACCCTAATTACAGGGCTCCTGTATCAGAGTCCAGTGTGTGATTCGTTACAGTTTGATGCTCAGGTTCTCGGGAATAGAAGGAACCCAGTGAAGACTTAGCAGGAGATCACTGCTGTTTTCAGACGCAGACCTTGGGCCTTCACTGTCCTCAGGGCCGCTCCTCGGGGAAGGACAGGGAATTGAGGCCGTCACTAACAGACGCCAGGCCTTGAACCTTCACTGTCCTCAGGGCCGCTCCTCGGGGAAGGACAGGGAATTGAGGCCGTCAGGAGATCACTGCTGTTTTCAGACGCAGACCTTGGACCTCACTGTCCTCAGGGCCGCTCCTCGGGGAAGGACAGGGAATTGAGGCCGTCACTAACAGACGCCAGGCCTTGGGCCTTCACTGTCCTCAGGGCCGCTCCTCGGGGAAGGACAGGGAATTGAGGCCGTCAGGAGATCACTGCTGTTTTCAGACGCAGACCTTGAACCTTCACTGTCCTCCAGAGCCGCTCCTCGGGGAAGGACAGGGAATTGAGGCCGTCAGGAGATCTCTGCTGTTTTCAGACGCAGACCTTGAACCTTCACTGTCCTCCAGAGCCGCTCCTCGGGGAAGGACAGGGAATTGAGGCCGTCACTAACAGACGCCAGGCCTTGAACCTTCACTGTCCTCAGGGCCGCTCCTCGGGGAAGGACAGGGAATTGAGGCCGTCAGGAGATCACTGCTGTTTTCAGACGCCAGGCCTTGAACCTTCACTGTCCTCAGGGCCGCTCCTCGGGGAAGGACAGGGAATTGAGGCTGTCAGGAGATCACTGCTGTTTTCAGACGCCAGGCCTTGAACCTTCACTGTCCTCAGGGCCGCTCCTCGGGGAAGGACAGGGAATTGAGGCCGTCACTAACAGAAGTTAGGTACAGACTCCCTGCCTCTCAGGAGCTGACTCACAGATTTTCATATGAGACCATAAAATTTTAGAGAGACTAGAAACTAGGAAACCTTTTTCCTTAACAGGAAAGGTGTCATCATCTCATCTTGGTTTTTATTAACAATTAGCCATAAAGCATGGTGATCTTGGGGATTTTTTGTTGTTTTTAGAGAGAGCTACAGGGACAGACAGACAGAAAGGGAGATAGAAGAGAAGCATCAATTGTTGCAGCACCTTCGTTCATTGATTGCTTTCTCATATGTGCCTTGATGGGGGCTACAGCAGAGCCAGTGACCTCTTGCTTAAGCCAGCGACCATGGTCTCATGTCTATGATCCCACCGTCAAGCTGGTGAGCCCGTGCTCAAGCCAGTGTCCTTGGGGTTTCGAACCTGGGTCCTCAGCATCTCAGGCCAACATTCTATCCACTGCGCCACCACCTGGTCAGGCGATGTTCTTGTTTGTCATGAATTCCTTTTAAGCCTTCTCTCTGAAGTGTCGTCAACATCAGAGTTGGTGCTGAATATAGCTTTAGTCCTGTAAACCTTTGAATTGGGTGAAGTGGTGCTTTCAAGATTTTCCTCAAATGTTTAAGCCTTGATTCATATACCTCATTGCTCAAGAAAAGTCACTGGGGCCAGGGATCAATCAGTAGGACAGACCCACATCTGAGAGAAATGCTCTGTACGGTGAATTCCTTGCAGGTACTTGGAACTTCTGGGTAAACACACCTCTTGCCAGTTCCCATCTACGTTCTTGAGCTGCCACCGTCTCGTAAACTCGGTGCTGCCCTCAAGCCTGCAGTCTTCTTGGGTTACCCCTCCCACCTGGCTGTTCCCGAGGGGCAGTGAGCAGCCTACATCCTGGTCCTGGGGAGCCCGTGCGAGGACAGTCGAGGACGCGGGGTGAGGTGTCCAGTGTCTGGCCCTGCTGCTTCCTCTCCAGACGTCCTCCCGTCTTCCCAGCTGCCCGTCTGCTGAGGGCAGGGCAGGGCTCCTACTCCTAAGTCTGACTACAGTGAGAGTCCTCTGGTGGGGGGACGTTTCTTTCCCCTCTTTCCTGAACTTAAGTTTAAGAGGAAAGAAATAAGCTAAAGTGAAAGAAAAAGGAAACACCGGCTGTCCTCAGGAGCAGAGCGACACATGGGGTGTGTTGTACAGTGGACTAGGCTGCAGCAAGTGAGGATGTGCGAACTGGAGCCACATAGGAGAGTGGGGGAATCTTACAAATGTGGGCAAAAAGGACGTAATTCTTTACATATGTGTATATACGTGTATGTGTATATGTGTGTGTGTGTGTATATGTATATATATGGAGTTTTTAAACTTGTTAAGCAATGTGGTTTAATGTTAAATGTAAAGATATGTGTTAGAAAGGAAAATATTGGATAGTGTTTCCTTATAGGAGAGAAGAAGGGGAATTTGATCTGGAAGAGGCATCTAGTGTTCTAGCTGTGGATACATTTGTTCTTTAGGCTTCATTGTGAACATATGGGCTATTCCTCTGTATCAGTTTGTGTATCAAAAATACTTCATAATAAAATACAACGGGAATTTAATATTTAAAATTAGCGTTAGGAAATGTGTTTAGGTTGGATCTTAGCTAAGTGTCTGAACGTAAAACATTGGTGTTTCAGAGTAAAGACCTGGGGGTGGGGGCCCCACAAGGTCTCCCGTCATCGTAACCATGTCCAGTTACACCGACTACAGTTCCTGTGTGGCGAGGAACTGGACCAGCAGTTTTGAGACACATTTTCAACAGGTCATGATGAACCTTGTACTGAGGCTGCCCACACATCTGTTTGGCCTTTCATGGTGCATTTTCAAAAGTAACAAATTGGAGATTTGAGATTTCCTATTTTAAAAATCCGGATGGCCAATGGTGAGGCTCTCCGGAAACCCGGCATCCCTGGGTCCTCCTCTGTATGTGGCAGCAGCCGGCTGGGGCTGAGGACAACTACCCCCGGCTGTCCTCTGCAGCGGTCCTCCCTGCCCGGCCGGCCCTGGAGGAGCCTGACCTTGCAACCTCTGCTTAAAAGTCACGTATTCATGATGTGTCTTCTCGGCACGGGTCTGGGTGGCGTCTTGGCAGAGCTCACACCGGCAGCGTCGTTCCTCGGACCCTCGGGGAAGCACGCACTGGTGCAGAGACAGGGTATTTGCTTTTGCCGTGTTTGTAACAATGGCTGTCGTGGCCAACAGTGTGGGCGACCCTCACAGGCGATGGCGCACGGCCCGCGGCTCCATGTGGCACTGCTCCCAAACGGGTCCAGAAAGAGCAGTTCTTTTTAATCTGATTAAAGGGCTTGACTTTTTTTTTCTTAATGTCCGTCTGCCTAGCTAGCTGCCCGCCGTCCTGCTGGGTTTTCACGAAGCTCTCCCCTCTGTTTCGAGGGTCAGGATGAGCACAGCGACGCGCGGGGAAGTCCTCGGCCTCTACCGCCGCATCTTCAGGCTGGCGCGGGGGTGGCAGGCGGCCTCGGGACAGGCGGCCGACACCGTCAGAGAGAAGCAGTACATCCTGACCGAAGCCCGGACGCTGTTCCAGAAAAACAAGCATGTAAGTGGCTCTGCTGGGGCCCCTGCCCCCGGGGAGCAGCTCCCGTGGTCGAGTCCTCTGTCCCGAAGGGGAGAGAGCCGATGAGCCGTCCTGGCCGCAGAGGGTGAGCAGACGGGGCCCAAGCGGCAGCCCGGGCAGCCTGCCCGGCCCGGAAGCAGAGCCTGGCCCGGGCCTCTGTCCACACTCGTTCCAGGTCTCGGTCCGGCTGGTAAGTAGCTCTGCGTTCTCAGAAGACCCTGAGCCCGGGGACCAGGTGGGGCCAGGGGACATTTTCGGGGCGGGACTGTCCCTCACACACTGTCTGTGTGGACGCCTCCCACAGGAGGGGTGCAGTTAGTGTTTTGTTCTGGTTTCTTTTTTCAGTTCACAAACCACGGAAAGCCAGTATTCCGAGAGAAAGGACTAGGGTTGAGACATGGTTCCCTGCATAGCTTAGCTCTGAACTCCAGCCTCTCTGGGTAGCGTTACTGAGATTGCTTGCTGGGACCACAGAAGTGGGTAAAATAGTGCTCCTGTGACCTGGTTTAATGGAAACGCACAACCTGGACAGACCAGGGAGCCAAAAACCATTTCTAAGAGGCTCGATCTGCCTCGGTCCGATCACTGCCGAGCACTACCTGGCACGGTGCCCGGGTCAGCACGGAGGAGGCGCCCAGCTCCCGGCCTCTCCTAGGTCCGATCACTGCTGAGCACTGCCTGGCACGGTGCCCGGGTCAGCATGGAGGAGGCGCCCAGCTCCCGGCCTCTCCTCGGTCCGATCACTGCTGAGCACTGCCTGGCACGGTGCCCGGCTCAGCACGGAGGAGGTGCCCAGCTCCCGGCCTCTCCTCGGTCCGATCACTGCTGAGCACTGCCTGGCACGGTGCCCGGGTCAGCACGGAGGAGGCGCCCAGCTCCCGGCCTCGCCTCGGTCGGGGTCTCGTGGACTCGGTGCTGTTGCTGTCCCCTCGTGGAACTTCCCGACACCTCTCTCTCTATTTTTGCCTCTCTGACCCGTCTCTGTCTCCATTTGGCCCTGTCTTCTCTGCACATTCAGCCACCAGCTGGAGGGGGTGGGCTCTGACTTCTCTGAATATAGGGGTTGATTAGGTACCAGTGTGCCTTCTCTGTAGCTCGATGGGTCAGAGTGGTGCCACCCTCACGGCCAAGGCAGGGACCGTGGCCTCACGGCGTCCACCCAGCCTGGCGCTGGGGGATGTCACAGCTGCATGTGCCCGGTCAGCGCCTGCAGGCTCACTCACCCGAGGACTGCACAGGACATTTGGGGTTCCTTATGGCAGAGTAATCAATCATTCAACTGCTGCTGCTCACATGGGCCCAGTGTGGTGTGAGACAGCACCTGTGTGCCCGTGACAGCACATGAGTAAGATTCTGTTTTGTTGAGGGCAGTACATGGGCTTTTCATGCTAACCTGTGTGCTTGTTTTACCACGTGTTAGAAAGAAAATACAGCCTCAGGTAGTTTCACAAATGCTGTGCTTAGGAGGGTCCGTTCAAAGACAGAGCTCAGGGCGGTGTGTAGATCGGCAGAATCACACAGGCATCCTCCGAACAACGGGATCTGGAGAACTCGGACCCAGACTCGTTCAGATGGACAGGTGGAGCCCAGGAGGCCCTGAGCCCCCTGACCACCGCCGTGTCAGGGGCTCTCTTGACCCCCACCCCTCAGGCAGGCAGATACGAACTATTTTCTTGTAACATAACTTGCTTTCAGAGCTTGATCGGAATTCAGAGGTAGCTCCTGGATTGCTCGAATCCTAAGAGGCAAACGGGAAGGAAGGTGACATGTCACAAGGTGGATGTCAAAGCAGCACAGAGGTTAGGAGACGGAGCCAGCAGGGGCTCCGTGCACAGCGAGCTCTCCTCTGCTCCAGGAGGTGCCACCGGGTACCAGCAACCTCGGCGCGGCCTCCCCGTGGGCGACACCGGGGCTGGTGGGGTCCCAGCCTGGCTGCTGGAGGCCACTTGCAGACTTTGAGCAGAGCCACGTGGTGACTCACTCAGCACCCTCAGTAAGAGAGGCTCTCCCCCTTGACGACCTCACAGCTTCCTGTTTCTCAGAATGAACTTGTCATTCTTCTACTTGAAACGGGACTACCGCAAGGCGTCAAGATGCGAGATGAATCATTCTGCAGTGTCTCGCCCGGGGGTGTCTAGACGGCACTTCCTGACACTGTGGGGTCAAGTCTGACCCACGTGGTGACGATGTGAAGAAGACTGTCCATCTGGGTTTGGGAATCTACTTGATAGCTTGCTCGTAGGAATTTCAAGTGGTTCAGCCTCTTAGAGCACTGATTGTCCCCCGGGGTGCCACGAGGATTTTTAAAACATGCAACACCTGACTGTTCAGTGGGGACACTGACCTCTTTTCCCTGAGATTGTCAGATTAAAAAAATGACAATAGCCAACACCATCCCTGTCTGGTGTGAGTGAATGAAAATTATACCTATTTTTTTGGGTCAGACCAGCAAAAAGTATGTTTTCGAATTAAAAATGCATGAACATACACTTTATCGGTTAGATAAATTTGCATATATTTGCATATGAGCAAAAAAAGATTTAGAGGGATTCATAACAAGAGTTATTTATAATGACAAAGACTGGAATAACAAATGCCCGTGAGAAGGTGGGTTCGATTACAGGACAGCCTTAAGTTGGACTCTGGTGCGGCTGTTCAAGAGAACAGGACAGTTTTACCTGCGCAAATACGGAAGCAGCGTCAGGTTCATAGTGGAGGAAGCAAGGCTCATTCAGAACAAGGGGGGATGTCATTTGTGAAAGAAGAGAAACCTGAGTGTCTTCATGTACGCTGGTGTCCACGGAGACTGCGGGGGCGGGCACCGAGTGTCTTCATGTGCGCTGGTGTCCACGGAGACTGCGGGGGCGGGCACCGAGTGTCTTCATGTGCGCTGGTGTCCACGGAGACTGCGGGGGCGGGCACCGAGTGTCTTCACGTGCGCTGGTGTCCACGGAGACTGCGGGGGGGCGGGCACCGAGTGTCTTCATGTACGCTGGTGTCCACGGAGACTGCGGGGGGGGGGCACCGAGTGTCTTCATGTGCGCTGGTGTCCACGGAGACTGCGGAGGGGCGGGCACCGAGTGTCTTCATGTACGCTGGTGTCCACGGAGACTGCGGGGGGCGGGCACCGAGTGTCTTCATGTACGCTGGTGTCCACGGAGACTGCGGGGGGGCGGGCACCGAGTGTCTTCATGTGCGCTGGTGTCCACGGAGACTGCGGGGGCGGGCACCGAGTGTCTTCACATGCGCTGGTGTCCACGGAGACTGCGGGGGCGGGCACCGAGTGTCTTCATGTGCGCTGGTGTCCACGGAGACTGCGGGGGCGGGCACCGAGTGTCTTCATGTGCGCTGGTGTCCACGGAGACTGCGGGGGCGGGCACCGAGTGTCTTCATGTGCGCTGGTGTCCACGGAGACTGCGGGGGGGGGCACCGAGTGTCTTCACGTGCGCTGGTGTCCACGGAGACTGCGGGGGCGGGCACCGAGTGTCTTCATGTGCGCTGGTGTCCACGGAGACTGCGGGGGGGGCACCGAGTGTCTTCACGTGCGCTGGTGTCCACGGAGACTGCGGAGGGGGGGGCACCGAGTGTCTTCATGTACGCTGGTGTCCACGGAGACTGGGGGGGGCGGGCACCGAGTGTCTTCATGTGCGCTGGTGTCCACGGAGACTGGGGGGGGCGGGCACCGAGTGTCTTCATGTACGCTGGTGTCCACGGAGACTGCGGGGGGGGCACCGAGTGTCTTCATGTGCGCTGGTGTCCACGGAGACTGGGGGGGCGGGCACCGAGTGTCTTCATGTGCGCTGGTGTCCACGGAGACTGCGGGGGGGGGGGGCACCGAGTGTCTTCACGTACGCTGGGCTCCACGGAGACTGCGGGGGGGGGCACCGAGTGTCTTCACGTACGCTGGTGTCCACGGAGACTGCGGGGGGGGGCACCGAGTGTCTTCACGTGCGCTGGTGTCCACGGAGACTGCGGGGGGGGGCACCGAGTGTCTTCACGTACGCTGGTGTCCACGGAGACTGCGGGGGGGGGGGCACCGAGTGTCTTCATGTGCGCTGGTGTCCACGGAGACTGGGGGGGGCGGGCACTGAGTGTCTTCATGTACGCTGGTGTCCACGGAGACTGCGGGGGGGGCACCGAGTGTCTTCATGTGCGCTGGTGTCCACGGAGACTGCGGGCGGGGGGGCACCGAGTGTCTTCACGTGCGCTGGTGTCCACGGAGACTGCGGGGGGGGCACCGAGTGTCTTCACGTACACTGGTGTCCACGGAGACTGCTGGGGGGGGCACCGAGTGTCTTCACGTACGCTGGGCTCCACGGAGACTGCGGGGGGGGCACCGAGTGTCTTCACGTACGCTGGGCTCCACGGAGACTGCGGGGGGGGGGCACCGAGTGTCTTCATGTACGCTGGGCTCCACGGAGACTGCGGGGGGGGGGGGCACCGAGTGTCTTCACGTGCGCTGGGCTCCACGGAGACTGCGGGGGGGGGGCACCGAGTGTCTTCACGTGCGCTGGTGTCCACGGAGACTGCGGGGGGGGGGCACCGAGTGTCTTCACATGCGCTGGTGTCCACGGAGACTGTGGGGGGGGCACCGAGTGTCTTCATGTACGCTGGTGTCCACGGAGACTGCGGGGGGGGGGGCACCGAGTGTCTTCATGTACGCTGGGCTCCACGGAGACTGCGGGGGGGGGGGGGCACCGAGTGTCTTCACGTGCGCTGGTGTCCACGGAGACTGCGGGGGGGAGGGCACCGAGTGTCTTCACGTGCGCTGGTGTCCACGGAGACTGCGGGGGGGGCACCGAGTGTCTTCACGTGCGCTGGTGTCCACGGAGACTGCGGGGGGGGCACCGAGTGTCTTCATGTGCGCTGGTGTCCACGGAGACTGCGGGGGGGGGGCACCGAGTGTCTTCATGTGCGCTGGTGTCCACGGAGACTGCGGGGGGGGGGGCACCGAGTGTCTTCATGTGCGCTGGTGTCCACGGAGACTGCGGGCGAGGGGGCACCGAGTGTCTTCATGTGCGCTGGTGTCCACGGAGACTGCGGGGGGGGGCACCGAGTGTCTTCATGTGCGCTGGTGTCCACGGAGACTGCGGGGGGGGGCACCGAGTGTCTTCATGTGCGCTGGTGTCCACGGAGACTGCGGGGGGGGGGGGAGGACGACACGGAGTGTCTTCATGTGCGCTGGTGTCCACGGAGACTGCGGCCAGAGGGCCAACAAGAATCTGCTCCTCGTTGTGTCCTGAGTGGAACCAAGAGGTGTAGGGTGAAGAGGGATTTTTTTTTTTAAGTTTAATCCACAGTAAATTTTACATTGAGTTGCTTTTGGTTTTTTGAATTATCCAAATTTTACTAATTTACAGGCTGGTGAATGGAAAGCGTTTCAGCACACCTATACCTAGCCCGTTTCTCTCTCTTTCCAGCTCACGGACGCAGAGCTGATCAAGCAGTGTATCAGTGAGTGCACGGCCAGGATCGAGATCGGACTGCATTACCAGAACCCTTATCCACGGCCGGTAAGCGGGACCCCGCTCAGCAGGTGGCCGGTACTCGTCCTGTCGGGTGTTGGCTGAGAAGTCTAGAGCTGCCATCAGAGGCAGGTTGGAAACCGGCTGCCCTCGCCTGCTGCCAGCTCGTCACAGCTGACCGCAGGGTCAGTGAACGCCTGACTTCCACCCTGCAGCTCTCCCACGGATGGAACAGAAAACCAGCTCACATTCACGGAGCTTTCTCTTTGTATGGAAAGAGGTCATTATCGCCTGACCAGGCGGTGGCGCAGTGGGTGGGGCGGAGGACCAGGAAGCAGAGGACCCAGGTTTGAAACCCCAAGGTCGCCGGCTTGAGTGTGGGATCATAGACATGACCCCATGGCCGCTGGCTTGAGCCCAAGGTCGCTGGTTTGAGCAAGGGGTCACTTGCTGTGCTGCAGCCCCACCTTCCCCAGGTCAAGGCACATATGAGAAAGCAGTCAATGAACTAAGGTGCCGCAACGAAAAACTGATGATTGATGCTTCTCGTCTCTCTCCCTTCCTGTCTGTCTCTATCTGTCCCTCTGTTTCTGTCTGTCTCGCTAAAAAAAAAAAAAGAAAGAAAATTTTCTTATTATATAAGACAAGGTTGTTATTTAAAAGAAGAAAATTCAAACATTTAAGGAATGCATAAGGTAGAAAGTGGAATCTGTCAAAAACCTGCCCCCTGGGGAAGTGACCCTCTATCACTTCGTTTCTTTTTTTTAAAGTTTTTATTTATTTTAGAGAGAGGAGAGAGAGAGAGAGGAGAGAGAGAGAGGAGAGAGAGAGAGAGAGAGAGAAGGGGGGAGGAGCGGGAAGCATCAACTCCCATATGGGCCTTGACCAGGCAAGCCCAGGGTTTCGAACCAGCGACCTCAGCATTTCCAGGTCGATGCTTTATCCACTGCGCCACCACAGGTCAGGCTCACCTATCACTTTGGATTGACCATATGAAATTGCCAATTTTCCACCCTTGACCTAGGAAATGGCAGTTTTATTGGCTCAACCTAACAGTTTGATAATATATCCTTGTCTTTTCTTTTTTTCTTAACTCATATGCATATATTTTCATTTTTCCTTTTAATTTTTTTTTTTCACTGTGTGCTGCCTTAATTTTATTTGGTATAAGTCCTCAACATTTTTAGGGTAGGGGAATACATTCTTGAATGTGAAAGAAGGAAGATTAATCTTCTATTCCAAAGTTTCCTTTTTCATTCTTAGCTGGAAAAAGTAAACTAATTAAATCATAACACTTTCAACCACGTATTTAACATACTGTCCCCCTAAAAACACATTCTAAATACCTATGTACAATGCACAAAGAATTTCTCCAAGAACGTTATTCAACAGAAATTAAAATAACCAGCCTTCAAAGAAGAATCAAGAAGACACATTGTTAAATTACTCTGGTTTCATTTATCAGGATTGTGATGTTATTAAAAAAATAAAATGGAAATAACCAGTGACATTTTCCAAACAGTATGCTGTTTCCTGTCATCTCCATCAGATAATATCAAGAAATGACGTAACTTCATCAGTCTTAATAGTCATATCTGCGAAGCTAAGGACTGTGTATAAACAGTTGACTCGTGGAAAAAGGGGAAACATGAAATATCAAAATAGCCTGAATGCCACTCGTGACGCTCCAGTCTGTTCCCATTGCTCGCGAGTGTGTTCATCCACTGGCGTTCTTCCTTCGGGCCACGTCCTGCGGGCGTGATCCCTGCCGCCTGTGAGGATCCAGGCCACGTCCTGCGGGCGTGACCCCTGCCACCTGTGAGGATCCAGGCCACGTCCTGCGGGCATGATCCCTGCCACCTGTGAGGATCCAGGCCACGTCCTGCAGGCGTGATCCCTGCCACCTGTGAGGATCCAGGCCACGTCCTGCGGGCGTGACCCCTGCCACCTGTGAGGATCCAGGCCACGTCCTGCGGGCGTGACCCCTGCCGCCTGTGAGGATCCAGGCCACGTCCTGCGGGCGTGACCCCTGCCGCCTGTGAGGATCCAGGCCACGTCCTGCGGGCGTGACCCCTGCCGCCTGTGAGGCTCTGTTCCCTTCGTAGTTGACAGCACAGGAAAGATGTCGTGGGTGTGCCCCTCCAGCCCCTGGAGGCTCTGACCCGTCTGAGCATCCCAGATCCTCACTGTCGTCAGAGCTGCCCGTTAGAAGACGGTGCCCTTGGGGGTTGAAAGAAATCTGTGAAATCTCACCTTCATGACCTTCCGATTTAGCAAAGCATTTTCTTGTGACTGCGCTGAAGATTCTTGCTGTCTTATCAGCTGGAGCAGTTGCGATGAGCTTTCTAGTGTAATCGAAACAGCTACTGTTCCATCCTTGTGGCCTGTCAACGTTGCCAGACACGTGCCGTTCGTTACGTTCGTAGCATCCACAGCCCAGAAGCTCTGTCCACAGAGCCCGGCTCTATCTTAGAGCAGCCCCAGTGCATACAGCACTGCCAATCTCAGCACCACGACCAGTTACGGTGCACACCTTCCTTCCGGTCCGAGGGTTCCATACTACAGCTGTGTGGTCTAAAGACCCCGAGGTGACCCTGTCCCCTGAGGTGAAGGACAAGGGGACGGCTTCAGCGGAATGTCCGGTGAAAGTGAGTGCTTCCTCTCCATTCTCCGTGTCCCACAGGTGACTCTGGTGCCCACACTTCCTGTAGCCACGACGTGCTGTGAGGGTTGAATGCTAAACACCCTGTCTCTGCTGTGACCCTGCAGGTGGTCACCGAAGGGCCCAGTGGCAGCTTTGTCACCATAAGGGTTGTTGAGCGCTGTGGGCACACCACATTCCCGTGGCCATGCAGGGTGTGCAGCGGCTCCCAGACGCGCCGTCCCCGACTGCAGGTTTGGTGATAAAGCAAGAGCCTGATTCATTAAGTGCCACCTTGGTCAGTGGTGGTACGTGTGCCCTGAGGACCTTGAAAAGGTGGCGCGTGGTGGCCAAGCTGCCTGAGCTGCTCGTCATCTCTGCATCAAACGTCTCGGGAGGTCTGATCACAAACGGTTAGGAGGCTCCGGCTCTGTCGCTCCCACCAGGGCAGGGACGTCCGTGCTGGTCTGAGACCACACAAGCCAGCGGGTTTGGCCTTCGATTCTCCCCTCCTATTCCAGCATAGTTCCTGGCAGTCTACATTTTCTAAAGTACGTGTGATCCTGGCGTACTGTTTGTTGCCTCTTTATTTCACTTCATGGTCCTGGACGGCGCTGCCTCCCTCTTTGATGTGGTTGCCTTGTGCCCGCTGTGGGGCCCGCTGTGGCACCTGCTGTGGTGCCCGCTCTGAGACCCCGTGTGGGACCCGCTGTCATCTCACCGGTGCCCTCTGGGGGCACATAGGCTGGTCCCAGTTTGCTGCTGTGCACCCAGCATTTTTGTGCATGCACTTTTTTCCTTGCCTTCTTTGCATTTTCATTTCACTGATTTGTGGCTGTTTCTTTCCTCCGTGCTCGCAGCGCAGCACAGAGGAGCACAAGCTGCAGCGTGAGACAGACCTGGGTTCAAATCCCGCCTCCACCACAGAGAGTGTAATCTTGAGCAAGTTGTAACTTCTGAGGCTGTTTTCTCACCCGTCTCTGTTGCTCTCCTTCCTCCTGAGAGGGTTGTGGGAGTGACGTGTGCAGGGCCGTAAGGGTTGTAAATCTACGCCGTGTAGATTCAGTGCTGAGCAGAAAGTGTGCTGTTTAGTAGATCCTCACTGAAGAGAAGCTGCTGCAGTGAGGGTATTTCTTAATATCACCATTATTATTGTTCTTTTTTATTCAGATTCATCTGCCTCCGATGGGGCTGGCCACACCACGAGGCCGGGGACTTCGAGGCCAGGAGAAACTGAGGAGACTCTCCAAGCCGGTGTACCTGAAGTCTCAGGATGAGGTTTCCTAATCCGGAGAACATCCCATTCCTCAGAATGATGGGCCGTCGGTGTTGAATGTAAACTGGACGACAGAACCCTTCTTGGTTGGGGCAGAAATTCAAGCCTCTTCTTAAAATCCTTGCCACGTGTGGATGTTCGCGCGTGTCGGGCCTTGCTGCCTGGGTGGACGGACGACCTGGTCTCGAGGTCACGGTCCTGGCGTCCCCTGAAGTGTCATTTGGAAACAAGTGAGGTCTGTGGAGAAAGGTAAAGACAGACAGACAGGCTTCTGGTGGCAGAGGCCGTGGGAGACCTGCTCGCTGCTGCAGGGAGACAGACAGACAGGCTTCTGGTGGCAGAGGCCGTGGGAGACCTGCTCGCTGCTGCAGGGAGACTGCCCAGCTGCTGGGGGCCCTCACAGCTGCTGTCGAACAATACGCCTCCCTCAGAATACCTTCTGGCTTTTTTTTTTAAGTTATAGATTTGCTTAAAATTGAGCTGCTTTTGTGTGTTTTGTTGTCTTTTGACCCTTCCAATTTCCAGATAAATACCCCTTAAAAAGTGCATCAGTTTGATTGAGGATGGTTTCTCGTGGGAATTTTAGGAGAGCCATCCCTGCCTCTCGTACACACATACCCAGAAGCACGTCTCGGTTAAATGCCTCTGTTTGCTCTACCACAGGGGTCCCCAAACTTTTTACACAGGGGGCCAGTTCACTGTCCCTCAGACCATTGGAGGGCCAGACTATAAAAAAAACTATGAACAAATCCCTATGCACACTGCACATATCTTATTTTAAAGTAGAAAAACAAAACAAGAACAAATACAATATTTAAAGTAAAGAACAAGTAAGTTTAAATCAATAAACTGACCAGTATTTCAATGGGAACTATGGGCCTGCTTTTGGCTAATGAGATGGTCAATGTCCGGTTCCATATTTGTCACTGCTAGATGTAACAAGTGATGTGACGTGCTTCCGGAGCTGTGAGGCGTGCGTCCCACGTCACTGGAAGTAGTACTGTATGTGAGTGATGCCATGCTTTGCGTCTCTCACTGACCACCAATGAAAGAGGTACTCCTTCCGGAAGTGCGGCGAGGGCCGGATAAATGGTCTCATGGGCATGTGGCCCACGGGCCGTAGTTTGGGGACCCGTGCTCTACCTTAAAGCACATACACGGGCGTAACAGCATCTGCACATTTAATAGAATTGTAACTCGAACGGCTTACTTGAAATTTCTGCTACATCGTTATAAGTACTTGGGCTTAACATAATTGAAACGTGCAAGGGCAGAGCTGGCCTTCAGTGACATCAGAACAGAAGAGGGACAAGGAGAGATGGAAGCACACGGGATGTACAGGGCTCACTCTCCCACGCGGGTGGGGTCAGGCGGGAGTCCCAGGCCAGCTGTCCCTGTCTGGCACTCCTTACCTCCGGAGGGCATGGGTGTCACCAGTAAATGCAAATCGCTATTGATTTGGGTCTTTGTATTGTTTCCCAAACTGGCTGCCTGACCACAGAGCAGCAGTTAACTTCCTGCCCATAACTACTTACTCCTTTGTCACACAGATACTCATTCAAAACGAACAGGGAGCCCTGGCCGGTTTGCTCAGTGGTAGAGCGTCGGCCTGGCGTGCGGAAGTCCGGGTTCGATTCCCGGCCAGGGCACACAGGAGAGGTGCCCATCTGCTTCTCCACCCCTCCCCCTCTCCTTCCTCTCTGTCTCTCTTCCTGTCCCGCAGCCAAGGCTCCAATGGAACAGAGATGGCCCGGGCACTGGGGATGGCTCCATGGCCTCTGCCTCAGGCGCTAGAGTGGCTCTGGTTGCAACAGAGCGACGCCCTGGATGGATAGAGCATCACCCCCTGGTGGACGTGCCAGGTGGATCCTGGTCGGGCGCATGCGGGAGTCTGTCTGATTGCCTCTCTGTTTCCAACTTCAGAAAAAAAAAAAAAAAACAATGGGAAGAGAGAGAGAGAGAGAGAGAGAGAGAGAGAGGCTGGGGGGGACGGGGTGAAGCAGATGGGCGTGTATCCTGTGTGTCCTGGCCGGGAATCGAACCCGGGACGTCCACACGCCAGGCCATGCTGTACCACAGCCCACCGGCCAGGGCCAAAGCTAAGACTCATCAGAACATCAGCTAACTCCCCAGCGGGGACACAGCAGGTGACTGGAGAACGGCCAGGCGCTGCAGCCACACAGACCTCCGCTCCGACCCGGCTGCAGTGTTGAAAGCGGGGTCCTCTCAGGTGCTGGGTAAACATGGTTTTTCTTAAGTTTTCCTGCTTGTATTGGGGCAGCGTCCTGTGCACATCTAGTCTGGAAGGCTGTGGGTGCTTGCCCTCCAGGGCAGATTGCAGATTGCCTTCCTGCTTGGGAGGGGCTGTTGTTTGCTGGAGAAGGGCTCCCCCCCCAGCCTGTTTTGCTGGAGAGTGCAGAGAGAGAGAGAGAGAGAGAGCGCGGAGGGGCTTGGGAGCCCTGCTGAGGTGGTGGGGCCTGTGTGTCTGAGCAGCCAGAGGGGTCGGGGCTCTGGGGTCCCTGAGAGAGGGAAGCAGTCTTCCCTGCCTATTGGCTCATCTGCCATTACAAGACTCGAATAAACGGAATGGCCCCCCATCTTCTGGCTCCACAGTTCCTTTGCCATCTGCCCGAATCCAGTGTGAACCTGTGTGACCATGGCCACCACCAGTGCGACGTCAGACAAATCACTCAATGTCCCTGAAGTCCACAAGGAGAGACAGTCATGCCCAACATAGGAACAGGCACGATGTCTGAGGGCCTGGTCACAGCCCGTGGCGCACAAGCAGGCCTGCAGCGAAGACCGGTCACCTCGTACCAGCCCTGAAACCCCAGCCCGTCCGTGCAGGCCAGTGGGGGAGCACCGGGGTCCGTGCAGGCCAGTGGGGGAGCACCGGGGTCCGTGCAGGCCAGTGGGGGAGCACCGGGTCCCAGCCCGTCCGTGCAGGCCAGTGGGGGAGCACCGGGTCCCAGCCCGTCCGTGCTGGCCAGTGGAGGAGCACGGGGGTCCCAGCCCGTCCGTGCAGGCCAGTGGGGGAGCACCGGGTCCCAGCCCGTCCGTGCAGGCCAGTGGAGGAGCACGGGGGTCCCAGCCCGTCCGTGCAGGCCAGTGGGGGAGCACGGGGGTCCCAGCCCGTCCGTGCAGGCCAGTGGGGGAGCACGGGGGTCCCAGCCCGTCCGTGCAGGCCAGTGGGGGAGCACCGGGTCCCAGCCCGTCCGTGCAGGCCAGTGGGGGAGCACCGGGGTCCGTGCAGGCCAGTGGGGGAGCACCGGGTCCCAGCCCGTCCGTGCTGGCCAGTGGAGGAGCACGGGGGTCCCAGCCCGTCCGTGCAGGCCAGTGGGGGAGCACCGGGTCCCAGCCCGTCCGTGCTGGCCAGTGGGGGAGCACCGGGTCCCAGCCCGTCCGTGCAGGCCAGTGGGGGAGCACGGGGGTCCCAGCCCGTCCGTGCAGGCCAGTGGGGGAGCACGGGGGTCCCAGCCCGTCCGTGCAGGCCAGTGGGGGAGCACCGGGTCCCAGCCCATCCGTGCAGGCCAGTGGGGGAGCACCGGGTCCCAGCCCGTCCGTGCAGGCCAGTGGAGGAGCACGGGGGTCCCAGCCCGTCCGTGCAGGCCAGTGGGGGAGCACGGGGGTCCCAGCCCGTCCGTGCAGGCCAGTGGGGGAGCACCGGGTCCCAGCCCGTCCGTGCAGGCCAGTGGGGGAGCACTGGGTCCCAGCCCATCCGTGCAGGCCAGTGGAGGAGCACCAGGGTGGGTCCCAGCCCGTCCGTGCAGGCCAGTGGGGGAGCACTGGGTCCCAGCCCATCCGTGCAGGCCAGTGGAGGAGCACCAGGGTGGGTCCCAGCCCGTCCGTGCAGGCCAGTGGAGGAGCACCAGGGTGGGTCCCAGCCCATCCGTGCAGGCCAGTGGGGGAGCACCGGGTCCCAGCCCATCCGTGCAGGCCAGTGGAGGAGCACCGGGTCCCAGCCCATCCGTGCAGGCCAGTGGGGGAGCACCGGGTCCCAGCCCGTCCGTGCAGGCCAGTGGAGGAGCACCAGGGTGGGTCCCAGCCCATCCGTGCAGGCCAGTGGGGGAGCACCGGGTCCCAGCCCGTCCGTGCAGGCCAGTGGGGGAGCACCGGGTCCCAGCCCGTCCGTGCAGGCCAGTGGAGGAGCACCAGGGTGGGTCCCAGCCCGTCCGTGCAGGCCAGTGGGGGAGCACTGGGTCCCAGCCCGTCCGTGCAGGCCAGTGGAGGAGCACCAGGGTGGGTCCCAGCCCATCCGTGCAGGCCAGTGGGGGAGCACCGGGTCCCAGCCGTCCGTGCAGGCCAGTGGGGGAGCACTGTGGTCACTGCAGGCCGGTGGAGGAGCACTGAGGTGGGTCCCAGCCCATCCGTGCAGGCCAGTGGAGGAACACTGGGTCCCAGCGCTAACAGACCAGCTGTGGAACTTTGGGCTGTTAACTCTTCTAAGCCTCCGTTTCCACAGCTCTAACATGGAGAAAATGATTGTATCTGCTGCATAAGATGGTTGTAAGAAGTGCATTTTAAATATATCAAGAGCCTTAAAATATATATATACAAGTGGCCCTGGCCGGTTAGCTCAGTGGTAGAGCATCAGCCTGGAGTGTGGATGTCCTGGATTCGATTCCCAGTCAGGGCACACAGGAGAAGCACCCATCTGCTTCTCCACCCCTCCCCCCTTCTCTCTCTCTCTTGCTCTCCCCCCTCCCCCCCAGCCATGGCTCAGTTGGAGCAACTTGGCCCCGGGCGCTGAGGATGGCTCTATGGCCTCTGCCTCAGGTGCTCAAGTAGCTCAGTTGCCGAGATGGACAGAGCATCGCCCCCTAGGGGACCTGCCGTGTGGAGGAGTCTGTCTCTGCCTTCCCGCTTCTCACTTAAGAAAATACGTGAATAAAATAATAAAAGTGACAGAGCCTCTTTCAACCCCTGGGAGGCCCTGAGGTGAGTTAGCCTATGTGAATAGATTCAAGAGCAATTAAAATGCAATGACAGTTACAGCAAAATAAGGGGTGGGGGGGAGAGTAATCACCGGGAGCTCAGCCACACAGCTCAAGGTGTCGGCTGAAGAGTCCCACCAACCCTGTCCCATCAGGTCCCACCAGGCTAGTCGCTGTCTGACTTGGGGGCGATGGCCTGACCATTTCTGTGTCATGGTTTCTGTAGCCCGAAAATGAGGGCGACAGTAACCTGTCTGGGGCTTCTCGGAAATACCAGGCTCACGCAGCACGTGACCTGCTGGTGGAAATGTCATCGTCGTCGCGATCGTCACCAGTATCGCCACCCTCATACCGCGCCACGCTCGCGAAAGGGACGCAGGTGGTCATCGGAAGGGAGTGCCCTTTATTTCCCGTCTCGAGAGAGAGGCCGTCAGCTGTCCAGCTGGCACAAGGCAGCGACCCCTCGGTTCACCCAGTGCTTCCGGGGCCGGTCGGTCGGCAGCTCGAGGGACAGCACGTAGTTGGTCGAGTGGCCCGTGGTGGAGAGGACGCCCCTCCGCGCGCTGGTTTTGTAGACGGGGCACTCGTAGACGTTCCGGTGCAGAAAGACGGCGCTCTGGCCGGGCTTCAGCCAGACGATGGGCAGCGGGTCGTAGAGGACCTTGGGGCGGGACTCCCCGATCTGCATCCTGTCCCTGTCCCAGCGAGCACCTTCCAGGAAGAGCCCTTTGATGTAGGCCCCGTCCTCTGGGTGACTCTCCATGGCGGTCTCCTGTCTGGTCACCTGGAAGAGAGGGCGCTGTGAGTTTAGGGTCCTGGCCCACCATCTTCCTAAATAGAGCACCGTGAAGAGTCCGGGGAATACTGCCGCCTGGCTGTGCCGTCGACTTTCCCCAGGACACCGGGGCTTCTGTGACAATAGTCCTGCTGGCCACACACGGGCCGGGGACGGTTTCTGGTGGGCATGCTGCCCTGCTTATAGGGCAGGTGTAGAAAACACCCTGAACTGGGAGCCAGGAGGCCACACTGACTGTAGCTTCGTGACCTTGCTGCGTGACCGTCCTTCCTCTTCTGCCCCTGGATTTATCAAGCGAGGGCTGAGACGCAGACGCATGCTAGTAAAGCAGTCATCTCAGGGGAGACAGAAAGCCGTGATCTGTAGCAGTGTTTGTCAGTCCCTGTGGGGTAAAGACTCCCACCACGTCCACTTCAGGTTGAGGGGCCTTGAGGAGCCACTGCACCACCTCACCCGCAGGTGGTGTAAAGTACCAAAGGCTACAGAATCAATATTCATATTTTAAGAGGCTTTAAGAACATTTTATTAATTTGGGTTAAGGTGTGCAGAGAACTTTTGAGAATAATCTCTGTACTGTGTGATTGGCATAAAACCAGGATGGCCCTTAGCATTGTATTGTGAATGCAAAGGGGAGGAAAACATGGATTCCCTGACATTCCACCACACCTGTGGGGAAAGGGGTGAATGGCTAGCCAGGTGCAGGAAGAGAAAAGCCAAAATAAACCTTTTCTTATAGTAATGAGCCATTTACAGGCATTTGTCCCCACGGAAACTACCTCTCCTATGTAAATGCATGTAGTTAACACGTGTGACTCTGGACAGAGAGATGGCAAATAAACATTAGAGAATATAGGAATGTCTCTTAATATGTAAAGAGACATCTTTCTATCATTGTGTTGACTTGTAAATTTTGTTTTCTCCAAAATGGTGTATGGCTTGCAAATTGAACGTGGTCCTCTCATGTTAAAGGACATGTGACTATAATCAATAGTGGTAAAAGGCACCTAATTGCAATTTTTGCTTCTGTACTTCCCGCTTGCAAAGCTATAAAAACTAAGTAGAACAAAGGGCCGGCGCGCTCTCCCTCAGATTTCTGTCGGCGTTGCCGCCGCTTGGCCAAGCTAGACACTAAAGCTCTGGTGTGGAATCGAGGGATTTTGTTCGTGTCTTCAGTGTTTCGAGTCCCTCCGGATTAGGCTGAACACCATGTTAACTAGACGGCCTGGGAGAAGGCTTTCTTTTTTTCTTGGTATTTGTCTTAGTGACAGATTTTTTTCCTCTGGAAAAATTCCTTTTTACGTACATAAAAGACGAAGCCTTGGGACTCTATCAGGAGTAACTTTCGGAACGACATGAAGTCACGCTAAATATTTCATTCGTAGCATCTCCAGAGCGCGTGCGCGCCCTGAACATAGCCCAGCGTTCCGGCTTGTCAGGAAACGGGCAACCCCGAACACCCCTACCTACCTCAAACTCAAATCCAATGTGGTCGATGGGGATCGTGTGCTTCCGGGCGTAGTTCTGAGAGACGCCCGTCAGAAAAGACTGCGTGAAGTAGAACCCCGAGATCCAGAAGACCACCGGGGGCCCGTGGTCGATCCAGTCCTGCAGGGGCCACAGAAATAAACAGGAACCAGTCAACAACGGAGAGATCAAAGGTCATTCAGAGGCAGGCGGTGTCATTGAGTCCCCTGAAGACACCTGCTCTCTAACTCTGTCCTGACACAGGCAGCCTCCACATCTCGCTGCCCCCAACCTGCTGCTGAAACGGAGGAGGTAACTGAGACACGTGTTTCCACCCGAGGCAGAGCTCAGGGGCGAGCTGGCGTCGTCGGGGGCACAGCAGAGAGCAGGGCGGGCGGAGGCCTGTCTGAGCCGGGCAGCGGCCACTCCTCTGCAGCAGCGGTGACGGCCGGGCACGCAGGTCCCCTGGCCCACGCCTCCCTTTCTCTGGCAGAACAAACATCTCGATTTTTACATGGAAGGACCCAGTGTTTATACGCCAGTTCAAAACAAAATTTTTAATTTTATTTATTTTTTTTATTTTATTTATTCATTTTTAGAGAGGAGAGAGAGAGAGAGAGAGAAAGAGAGAGACAGAGAGAAAGAAGGGGGAGGAGCTGGAAGCATCAACTCCCATATGTGCCTTGACCAGGCAAGCCCAGGGTTTTTGAACCGGCGACCTCAGCATTTCCAGGTCGACGCTTTATCCACTGCGCCACCACAGGTCAGACCAAAATTTTTAATGGCTCGGGCAAACGAACGAAATATACCTTTTGGCCAAATCTGGCCTCTGGGCCCCAAGTAGAGGATGTTCTTAATTAGTTCCTAGTCTTGGCCTCCATAGACCGTCATCTTTCCCCAAGAACGTGAACTCCCTTCTGCCCACGACTGTGTCCAGGAGGAAGGAGCTCAGTCCAGAATGCTGCGTGACTCCCCGGTCTACGCTCTCTGCCCCCGGTTCTGCCACCTCAGAACGTCCTCTCGGCCCGCACGAGCAGGCCAGGTGCCCGGGGTCCCCGACTCCCACAGGCCAGGTGCCCGGTGACCCCGACCCCCACGTACCTGGAAGAAAGCCAGGCGGGCCAGCAGGTCAGCCACGTAGCCGCCCAGGGGCTTCAGCGACGGGTAGGACTTGGCCATCCAGATGGCCGGCACTTTCCCCACCAGCATGCTGTTGAAGACGTCCTCCAGCTCGGAGGACATCAGGACCTGGCCTCTGATGGCACGGCCCAGGTCGATGAGGCTCCGGCGGACAACCTCGGTCAGCCTGGAAGAGCAGACGAGCCTCTCAGCTGGGCTGGCCGGTGGCCTGCTGCCACCTGCGTACCCCGACTCCCGGTCTCCTTTCAAAGGGAAGGCGAGCCTGACCGGGGGTGGCGCAGTGGAATAAAGAGCGTCGACCTGGAACGCTGAGGTTGCCGGTTCGAAACCCTGGGCTTGCCTGGTGAAGGCACCTACAGCAAGCAGCTACTCTTGAGTTGATGCTTCCTGCTCCTCCCCCCATCTTTCTCTCTTTCTCTCTCCTCTCTCTAAAAATCAATCATTAAAAAAAGATAACAAAAAAAAAAAGTAAGGCAATTAATGGACATTTATAGTAGAAAACTTACAGAGCTGAGAAAAATAAAATCACCCATGTTCTCACCACCTGAAGATTACTTTGACGTACATATCTTTCCAGCTTTTTCTGTACGTCAACGCAAATGATTTTTTAAATGGGATCATACAATATTTACTTTTTGTAATGGGTTTTTCTCTCTCAGCATACAGGGATCACCTTCCCAAGTCGAGAGAATCAAAGCACCCTTTCTCGTGACGGCAGGTCACTAAATTAAATTACATGTCACGATGGCAAGGTGCCCTATTTTTATTCAATTGCCAAAACGTACTAGTTCTAGATTGTTGTCACAGTGAACCACACTGCTAGGAACACCCATCAATATCAATCTCTGTGGACATGCATTATGAGTTTCTTACCAAAAGCAGAATGTATAGGTCACATGGTAATGCCATTTTAAAGATTTTGATCTAAATTGCCATTCTGATCCACTTTTTTTTCTCTCTCTCTCTTTTTTTTTTTTACTAGACGATGAGGGGCATATTTAAGAAAAGGCAGCCTGGGAGAGCCAAGCTCGCCTGCCCCTCTGGCCTCTCTGTCTCTGGGACAGGTCCAGAGAGAAGGTCCCCAGAAAGGTCAAACAATCTTCCACAGAGTGAGCTTGTCCTCTCTGAAGGTTCATGAAACCAGCCCCAGCCAGGTGGCTACGACGATAGTCCCAGGCGAGGAAGAGACAGACGGTGGCTGTGTGACCGTTCCGTTCACGTGAAGGGGAGTGTCAGGGTCGTGTAGCTGCGGCCCGTGCTCAGCTAAGGGGTCGAGTGCCCCCACCACAGACCCAGCTGGGGCGCCCTGAAGACCTGCTTTTCCAGCAGATAGGAGCTCTGCTTGTTTCACGGTTTTTAACACCCAAGGGAGGGGCGTTTGCCCCGGAAGACAATGGTTCCTCTGAATTAGAGGCTGAACTGTAACTGGGGTCATCCCGGCTTCTCACACGGGGGGGGGGGGGGTGCATAGGCTGAGAAGGGGGGTGGGGAAGAATGTGTTAGAGGACTGCCCCCATGGGACTAATCCCGACGTCACTGGAAAATAAGCTTGCTGTCACCCTGTTTGCTTCCATGACAATGGCCCGTGGGAGAGGCCAGTGAAAGCCCCCGAGAGTGACCTCAGCAGGGAACAAAGCCGTTCGGCCTGGCGTCAGAAGGTATGAGGACATTGTGCCAGATGGTCCGACTCACCCCAGCCAGGTCACATCCGAGGCTCACACACCCCACGCTTGGCTTGGTCCCCCACACAGCCAAGTGCCTACTGCCTCTAGAGAGGAACCCTGAGACTGGGGAAACCAAGAAACGCTTCGATGACATTCTCCCGGTGGCCTGGTCCTTCGGAGAACGCCACCATCGGGAAGCCCGGAGCAAGGAGAACCGTGGCCACAGAAGCCCCAAGTGTCCCCACTGGCCCCCACTGGGTCTCGATGGTCTGTGGAAGCCCTTTCCGTTTTGACGGTAAGTTAGTCAGGATGAGTCCATGGGACCCCACGCTATGAATGTGTAATAACTGGAGAAACGAGGAGGGAGCCCCAGGGCCAGCCCATGACACCCCTTCCCTTTCTCTGCCAGGGAGGCAGTGGGGTGACCTCCCCCCTCTCCTTGCTCTGCGTACCCTGATTTCATACACTGAGTATGTGGGCTTTGGGGTCGGACAGCCTGGGTTTGGATTCAGTTCCTCCACTGCCTGCCGACTGTAGGACCTTGCACTAGCTACTGTGCCCTCTGGGTCTGTCTTCCCGTCTCTAGAACAATGGTAAGACTACTCCGGGGTTGGATACAAACAGGCACACGGTGCTTCAATCCACCCCTGACTCCAAGGGCTCAGTAAACGTGGCTGCCAGGATCACGTCCACCTGGGCATGGCACTGGGTTTAACCTGGCTTTGCTGATAGCACGTGTAAGAATAAATGGGAGAGAAGGAATAGAAGTGACTTAATCCCAGATTCAGCGTTTGTTTGGATGGGTCTTATTGAGAATCCTCCCTGTGGGCGGGGCACACCACGTCCTCTGCCCGGTAATCCCTTGTGGCCTGTTCCTCTCTGTCCCTGACAACCAGACCCCACCCCTCACACTCCCAACTCCCGGAACCCAAGGGAGCCCCCCGCCCGGCCCACCTGTTGAACCTGATGAGCTCCTGTCTGAGGACGGTGTTCATAGATTCTTTGTAGACCACGGGGTACAGTTTCATGACCACTTCCAGGTCAAAGTCTTTGGGGAGTTTAGAGAGGATGTCGTGGGTCAGCTCCTCGATCACCTCCTTCGAGGGCAGAGGAGAAGTGAGTGAGAATCGAAGCCCTCTCTGTGACTCCGTCTGGCCGAACTGGAAGCCAGTCAGCACTTGTCTTTAAGGTCAACACAGCCGTTTGGACCTTCCTGGGGATATTCCTACGGAAGCCAATTCTGCCGGGGCGGCGAGGGGCGGAGGGGGGTGTGTGGAAGAGACGGCCACCTCGGTTGGCACCAGCCTCGGGGGTGGGGTGGGGAGGGACGTCACCCTTTGGCCCAGGAAGTAAAAAGCGGAGCAAAGACAGCTCTGGTCTCACGCCTGGAGCGAGGGCCTCGGAGCAGGGCCAGGAGCGAGGGCCTCAGAGCAGGGCCAGGAGCACCTGCTTGGCCTCATCCACAGGTGGCCTCCGGACAGCCCTGAGCCCGGCAGGACTCTGGTCACTAAGTCGCCCCTGGGTGAGAATCTCCCGCATCCCACGGTTGGTTCCTTAGGACCAACCAACTCCCAGCACAGCTGGGAACTCCTGCTTGGGGCCAGTACCGAGGACGCCTGGGGAGACAGGAGGCCGCTCCTCCACATCAGGGGTCCCCAACCTTTTTTTGGGCCACAGGCCGGTTTAATGTCAGAAAATATTTTCACGGACCGGCCTTTAGGGTGGGACGAATAAATGTATCACGTGACCGAGACAAGCGTCAAGAGTGAGTCTTAGACAGATGTCACAGAGGGAATCTGGTCATTTTTTAAAAAATAAAACATTGTTCAGACTTAAATATAAATAAGCCCTAGCTGGTTGGCTCAGCGGTAGAGTGTCAGCCTGGTGTGCGGGGGACCCGGGTTCGATTCCCGGCCAGGGCACACAGGAGAAGCGCCCATCTGCTTCTCCACCCCCATCCCCCCCTTCCTCTCTGTCTCTCTCTTCCCCTCCCGCAGCCGAGGCCCCATTGGAGCAAAGATGGCCCGGGTGCTGGGGATGGCTCCATGGCCTCTGCCCCAGGCGCTAGAGTGGCTCTGGTCGCGGCAGAGCGACGCCCTGGAGGGGCAGAGCATCGCCCCCTGGTGGGCAGAGCATCACCCCCTGGTGGGCGTGCCGGGTGGATCCCGGTTGGGCGCATGCGGGAGTCTGACTGCCTCCCCGCTTCTCACTCTGGAAACATACAGAGGTTGGTGCTTCAATATTATGTAAAAAGGGCAGAGACAGGACATGCAGGCCGAGCAATGAGTCCTAAAAGTCACACAGGACGAGCCGACGTTCTGGAAACACTGGTGTCTGAGGACTCTCAGCAGTGTCCCCAGAGCACGCGTGCCCCCCCCCCTCCAGGGTCTGCCGGACCCTCCACCTCTCTGCCTTCTTGTTCTTCACCCACAGTCTGGGCCTCCCCCCCCCCCGCCCTCCCCAGGGGAGAACCGCCTGGGAAACTGGGCACGAGCCGGCTTACCTGGGGGGACTTGCCGCTGCCCCCCGCCTGTCGAGGGAGAGTCAGCAGCACCCCCTCAAACAGCTGGTTGGTCTCCTGGTTGTCCTTGGTGATGTCGGCGTTCTCGTGGAGCCCGAACACCTCCGGGTGGGCCGTCATGGGGAGGCTCCTGAGGTAGTCGATGTAGGACTGCGAAGAAAACCTCCAGCTGACAGAGACGTCGGTTCCCCCGGGGGTCCCGCGGACGGCTGGGCTGGGCCCGACCCGACCCGACCCGACCGGACCGGGGCGAGAATCGCAACCGACCCGACCCGACCCAACCGGACCGGGGCGAGAATCGCAACCGACCCGACCCGACCCAACCGGACCGGGGCGAGAATCGCAACCGACCCGACCCGACCCGACCCAACCCGACCCGACCGGACCAGGGCGAGAATTGCAACCGACCCGACCCGACCCAACCGGGGCGGGAATCGCAACCGACCTGACCCAACCCGACCCAACCGGGGCGGGAATCGCAACCGACCCGACCCGACCCGACCGGACCGGGGCGAGAATCGCAACCGACCCGACCCGACCCAACCGGACCGGGGCGAGAATCGCAACCGACCCGACCCGACCCGACCCAACCGGACCGGGGCGAGAATCGCAACCGACCCAACCCGACCCAACCCGACCCAACTGGACCGGGGCGAGAATTGCAACCGACCCGACCCGACCCGACCCAACTGGACCGGGGCAAGAATCGCAACCGACCCGGCCCAACCCGACCCTACCCAAGCCGACCGGGGCGGGAATCGCAACCGAGCTGGGGCGACCGAGACTCCCGCCCGCGTGGGCGCACACGCCTGGGCACGCTGGACACATGCCTGGGCACGCTGGACACACGCCTGGGCACGCTGGACACAGTCCACGCTCGTCTGCATTTGGGGGGCTTTGGATCCAGACAGAACCAGCCCCGATTCCGACTCACCGGGCGACGTTGAGCTGCTCGGCTGAAACCCCTGTTTTCTCACCCGTCCGTGGGAAGACGCCCCAGGCTATGACGGGTTAACCCGTGGCGCGCAGCAGGGGCTCAACACCAGATTTCTCCTGTTCTTCGTGCCTCGCTCAGCCTCCCACCCAGGTTTTTGGCCCCTCCCTTTGGCCACTTTCTGAGCCCCCCCACCCCGTTTTTCAAGTAGCAATTTCCAGCCTGCTCTCAATCAGACCTGCACCTTCCCTTCCCTCGTACCCTCTCCCCCCCAGAAAAGCCCTCTGTTTTGAAAGACCTTGTCTACCCGACACCCAGTGTTCCTGACACAGGAAGACTGTCTCTTCTGGTCGGGGTTTTTTGGAATACGGGAAAGAGCTCACGGGCCGCGGACCAGCGCGGCTAATCATTCCAGGTCCTGAGTGGAAACGGCACGGAAAGATGGGACCTCGAGGTCTGTGTGCAACGCAAGAGAGAGCTCTCGGAAAAAAAGCATCTCCACCCCAGACCTGCTCTCTTTATAGGGCAGAGTAAAGTCATTAGCAAATCAAAGAGATCTTTAAAACAAAGTCACATTTCCAAGGCAACCCAAGAATTCCCCCAAGTGCAGAGAAACCCGCCACAGACAACATTGTAACTTCACAAAACAAAGGATAGCCCTGGCCGGTTGGCTCAGCGGTAGAGCGTCGGCCTAGCGTGCGGAGGACCCGGGTTCGATTCCCGGCCAGGGCACATAGGAGAAGCGCCCATTTGCTTCTCCACCCCTCCGCCGCGCCTTCCTCTCTGTCTCTCTCTTCCCCTCCCGCAGCCAAGGCTCCATTGGAGCAAAGATGGCCCGGGCGCTGGGGATGGCTCTGTGGCCTCTGCCCCAGGCGCTAGAGTGGCTCTGGTCGCAACATGGCGACGCCCAGGATGGGCAGAGCATCGCCCCCTGGTGGGCAGAGCATCGCCCCCTGGTGGGCGTGCCGGGTGGATCCCGGTCGGGCGCATGCGGGAGTCTGTCTGACTGTCTCTCCCTGTTTCCAGCTTCAGAAAAATGCAAAAAAAAACAAAAACAAAAAAAAACAACAACAAAGGATAAACAGGACACTGGCCCCAGTCTCTCCGAGGGACAGGGGGACAGGATGAGCACAAACAATCCAGCCGCACAGCTAACAGGGCGGGGTGGAGGAAAACGTAACCGTCAGCCACTTAACCAAGCAAGCGATGCAGGGGTTCGGCAGCCTGTCCACTTACTGCCAGTTCCCCACAATTCTGTCCCCCCAAAATCTAAACCGCAAGGACTCTGTCGGCTTGTGGTCCCCAACACTCACGGACCTCAAAGCGGAAAGCTCAAGGCTGCGCCTGGGCTCTCACTGACCGCCCGGCAGCCCTGGCCGCGTGGAGACTGCTGGGGTCCCCTGGGGGACAGAGGGGCCCCTCCCTCCGCTGCCCCTCACCTGGTAGGAACCGTGGGGAGGAATGTAGTAGACGTCTCCGGGAGCGAGGCGGTAACGGTCTTGCTCCATGTCCTTACAGTAGAAAGTGGACAGGAGGGACAGCAGGAGACGCCTGTCCTTGTCGTCGGTCACTCTGCCCCCGTAGTTACACTCCCCTGGGGAGAGAGCCGGCAGAGGAAGGGGGTGAGCTCAGCAGGGACCTGACCGAGTGACGTCCTCACCTAACACACAGGCATCTTGGAGCCAAGAAGCTCCGCTGAGGTCCAGGGCTGATGAAACCGCACTCCGTGTAGGATGAGGCCAGGCCGGCTGAGCGTGCCGGCTGCTACGAAATAACCCGCCCACCGCACCGGAAACGAGGAAGTGGAGATAAACCCAGAGAAAATTGATACAACCACCAGTGTGTCCACCCAGGGTGAACCAAGAGCATTTAGGCATCTTCCCAGTGTGTGTGTGCGTGTGTGTATGTGCGTGCGCATGTGTGTACATGCATGTGTGCGTGTGGTGTATGTGTGTGTGCAGGTGTGTGCGTGTGTATGTGTGTGTGCATGTGTGTGCACGTGCATGTGCGTGTGTACGGCTACATGTCTGTGGAAGACATTGCGGAAAGGTGGTTCAGGTCGAGAACATTGGTAGGAGACAGTCCTGGGTTCCGATTCCAGCTCTGGCATTTTCCAATCCGTTTCTGGGTTCTAACCCCCATCCTTCTAGAGAAGCCCCTCACCTGCCAAGACCTGGACATAACCACACGTGTCCGTCTTACACGGTTGCGGGTAAGAACGCCTGTCAAGCACTTAGCACAAAGCTGCTCCCATAGAAAGCACTTAGTTAATCACCGTTGTTAGAAACCCATATACTCTAGACTCGCAGGCGTCCCCAAACCACAGCCCGCGGGCCGCAATGCGGCCCCTTGAGGCCATTTATCCAGCCCCCACTGCACTTCTGGAAGGGGCACCTCTTTCATTGGTGGTCAGTGAGAGGACCACTGTATTTGGCAGCCCTCCAATGGTCTGAGGGACAGTGAACTGGCCCCCTGTGTAAAAAGTTTGGAGACCCCTGCTAGAGAGTCGAGATGACCCTGCAGACACCACCTTGGGGTGTGACTTCCCAAACCCACCCTCATCGTCAATGACATTCTCTGAGAGGCAGGTTTCTTTTTTGGGGGGGGGCGGGGGGAGGGAGCAGGGGGAGGGAGCAGGGGGGGCTTTATTGGCTGGTGGTGGAATCAAGTCAGGAATTTAAACAACCAAGTCTTCGAAAGGGAGGGCGCAGCCGGACTTCAGGGACGGCTTGAACCAGGGCTTGAATCAGCCGACGGAATTTCACCCCTGCTTCTCTCTGTGGGGTGGTTTCACGTTCTGTCACCACAGACCACACTCTGTGCCCCGGGGCGGGAAACAGGGCCTTCCATTCACCATTGGCAGGTCCCACCACCGGAGTGGGCTGGCGTCTACGTTCTCGGTCCTGAATCGCAGTGAAGAGAAGACTCAAGGGACCAGACATTACAGATTGACGTGGGGACTCTCCCGGCTCTACCAGACGCTTGTGAGACGACCCTGCAGAACGACGTCAGCTCTCTGGACAGCCACTCTCTCATCTGAGGCGTGGGGATGTGGACGTGGTCTCCCGATCAGAGAGGCTCAGATCTTTCTACCCGAAGAACTAGGTAATTAATTCTTTGAAGGGGACATCAAATGAACCTAGCCAACCCTACAGGCAGGCCCTCCAGCTGGGTCAGATTCCAGAGCACGTGATACCAACTCATATCTGTTAGTTGTGGGCCAACTACACACCTGTCTGCGAGGAGGAGATCTATGTGCGTGCCTGCAAGTGTGTGTGTGTGTGTGTGTGTGCGCGCGCGTGGGGCTACACACGGAGGTGGGCTCGTTTCCAACACCAACCTTTCCAGGAATGGGCAAATTATAGACAAGACAGAGGAAGTATGGCCCAAGTTGGGGGCAGGAGGTCTCAGCTGTTCTGAGTTGGAGGGGGTCGAACTGTCCGGGAGGAGGACCCCAGGGGCTCACGTCCGAGTCCCTGCAGCCCCAGCAGAGGCTGCCTCGCTCGACGCCGGGCCACCCGGATTCCTGAGGCTCCCTCTGCTGTCTTCTCAGGCCCAGCTGGTGCTGGAACACGGAGGGGCTGCTCCCAGCTGCACAGAGGTTCCCGAGAGCACGAGGATGACAATGGTCAAGGCCCAGCGGGCTGCCCCTGGACGGGAGAGGGGCCGTGCCACAGGGCCACCAGGACGGACCCATGCGAAGAGAAATCTCCAGCACAGAGTCACGGGGGAGGGTCCTGGGACCACGCTCTCCACAGCACATGGTCCTGCAGGAGACAGTGCAGCAGGCCATGTGTGTGTGTGTGTGTGTGTGTGTGTGTGTGTGTGTGTTTATAAAGGATGCTGCATGTCCTGCAGGCTGTGTGTGTGTGTGTGTGTGTGTTTATAAAGGATGCTGCATGTCTTTATAGCTACGTCTATGCCTCCTCTCTGAAGCCAGAACACAAGTTCTCACGGGGCCTGAGAGGTGCCTTCTGTCGCATCTACATTCTCCCTGTTCCTGCTGCAGGGCTGAGGCTGGGGGTGGGTGTGGGTGTGGGTGGGGACCAGATTAAGCATATGTTGACTCGAGCCCCTTTAATCTGATAACCACTCTGCAAAGGAGACCCGTCTCTTCAGTGAGTGTCAATGCAGAGCCTCTAACGATCATCTCTATCTGTTCTTCTTCCCTTCCGGGCACAGAAGAAAGTCACATTTCCCTGGGCCCACGGCAGTAGGGTGGAGCCAGGTGACAAGTTCTTGTGCATTTCATTGTTGGCACGAGCCCTTCAGGGACGTGTCTCCTTGCCCCCGTGGCAGTGACCTCGCGAGCATGTGTTGAGACGGTGGCACCCAGTGTTGGTGCAGCCGTGCCGAAACGAGAAAGAGACCTTTTCCGAGTCGGGCTCGACGTGTCAACTGGGCGAGAAAGGGACCTTCTGGAGTCTCACCCTCTGGAGATTGGGGGGTGGTGTGTCGCCTCAGCCTCCCTAGGCTACGCTTGCTGACTGTACAGTTCAAAAGGGACCAGGCTCCTGGCACAAGGGGGGGGGGCAGGCTGGCTTCCGAGCTGCAGGCGGGGCAGCACGGAGACTGTACCCCAGGGCAACGGACACCTTCGCTCTGCAGTCTGAGGGGAGCCCCGTGCTTCCTGGAAAGGGCTCGTTCAAGAAACAAACACCGTGGGACTCAGGATGGGGCGACCCTTGGGGTTTTGTGTCAGGGGGCACTGGGCTCAGGGAAGGTCTGTGTGACCTCCTGCCACTGGACTTACTCACTGGAAAGCAGGACTTCTCAGCCTGGACACTATCAACCCGGGGGAGCGGAGAGCTCAGTGCCGGGGGCTGCCCTCTGCGTCAGAGGGCACCTAGCAGCCCCCCATAGCCCCCAGAGGGCACCTAGCAGCCCCCCATAGCTCCCAGAGGGCACCTAGCAGCCCCCCATAGCTCCCAGAGGGCACCTAGCAGCCCCCCATAGCCCCCAGAGGGCACCTAGCAGCCCCCCATAGCTCCCCGGTCGCTGTGGCAACCAGCAATGTCTCCAGACATTGCCCAATGTCTCCTGGGAGCGGGGGGCGGGGGGCTCGGTGGCACTAGAATCGCCCCGAGTGGAGAACCCTGCTGCTCACCCCCAGTCTGACCGGCCGTGAGACGGGTAACTAACAGGCGGCTCCGAGGTCGCCGTGAGGGCTCCGTGTGCTGACCCGCTGCCTGGACGCAGAAGGGATTCCATGGATGTAACCTCACCAGCTCCCTGACCATTGGTTTTTAACCCGGGCAAGTCCGGCTCGTAGCCACCCGGCCATATAACTTCTTTAGAGAAAGGCTTATCTCTGCTTTAGAGAGGTCTGTTCCTGACTTCTGTGCCTCTGGGGTGCACACCTTTGAAACCTGCTTCTCTGCGGACTCCCCCCCCCCAGTCAAACCGCTGGGGGCGGAGTCAGAATCTCTAGGGTCCTGTCACCCGGGAACCCCCACGTCTGTCACCGTCCGGAGGCACGATGGTGCAAACTGTCTCCTTCTTTCCGGAGGCACACACGCTGCAAACTGCCATTCGAGGAAAGCATCTTTTTTTATTTTCTTTCTTCAGTCTGTTGAGATCTTGTGTCCTCTTGTTTGGCTCAGATACATTCTCGTAAAAATTCT
The DNA here is from genome assembly GCF_036850765.1 of Saccopteryx bilineata. NCBI lineage: Eukaryota > Metazoa > Chordata > Mammalia > Chiroptera > Emballonuridae > Saccopteryx > Saccopteryx bilineata. Next base: position 297,812,058 of record NC_089493.1, on the reverse strand, counting down.
CTCCAGGTTTGGATGTTTCTTACGCCGACAGCGTGCGGAAGTGCCGGCATCGGGACTCGGAAGAGAGACCCCGACACACTGCCCCCCATCCGGAGCTGAGGAAGACATCCGTGTGGTCTTCGAGAGGCTGGGTTTTCCTGCGGAGCTGCACGGTGAACCGGGGCCACCGCAGGCCCTGCATCCGGCACGCCGAGGGGGCTGGTCCAGCGAGGCTGCTGGCCGGACTGTGTGGGTGGGATTGCTCCAGCACGGACGTGTGAGCTTCCCCCTCTGGGCTCCTCGGCTGCTGGGAACAGTCCCCTTCCTCCTCCCACTGCCTGAACCCCTTCCTCCTTCCACTGCCTGAACCCCTTCCTCCTTCCACTGACCACACCCCTTCCTCCTCCCACTGCCTGAACCCCTTCCTCCTTCCACTGCCTGAACCCCTTCCTCCTCCCACTGCCTGAACCCCTTCCTCCTTCCACTGACCACACCCCTTCCTCCTCCCACTGCCTGAACCCCTTCCTCCTTCCACTGCCTGAACCCCTTCCTCCTTCCACTGACCACACCCCTTCCTCCTCCCACTGCCTGAACCCCTTCCTCCTCCCACTGCCTGAACCCCTTCCTCCTCCCACTGCCTGAACCCCTTCCTCCTTCCACTGCCTGAACCCCTTCCTCCTCCCACTGACCACACCCCTTCCTCCTCCCACTGCCTGAACCCCTTCCTCCTTCCACTGCCTGAACCCCTTCCTCCTCCCACTGACCACACCCCTTCCTTCTTCCACTGACCACACCCCTTCCTCCTTCCACTGACCACACCCCTTCCTCCTCCCACTGCCTGAACCGCTTCCTCCTCCCACTGCCTGAACCCCTTCCTCCTTCCACTGGCCACACCCCTTCCTCCTGCCACTGACCACACCCCTTCCTCCTGCCACTGCCTGAACCCCTTCCTCCTTCCACTGACCACACCCCTTCCTCCTGCCACTGACCACACCCCTTCCTCCTGCCACTGACCACACCCCCAGCACTCCTCAAAACCCCGTCCTCAATGCCTTCAAGACATTTTCCCTGACTGTCTCCCGTCCCTGAGACTGAGCCACTGGGCTGCCTTCTACTGGGTAGGTGCTTCTCTCGTTGAACGTATCATGTGTTGTCATTTAAGAAAAAATGTTTGTTCTTCCCTCTGTGAACCATTTGAAGGTTGGGATTATATCTTAATTTTCTTTTCCTTTCTGTGTGTGTGTGTGTGTGTGTGTGTGAGTGACAGAGACAGGGAGAGAGACAGAGAGAGGGACAGACAGTCAGGAAGGGAGAGAGATGAGAAGCATCAATTCTTTGTTGCGGCTCCTTAGTTGTTCACTGATTGCTTTCTCGTATGTGCCTTGACTGGGGGGTTACAGCAGACCAAGTGACCCCTTGCTCAAGCCAGTGACCTTGGGCTTCAAGCCAGTGACCATGGGGTCATGTCCCTGATCCCACGCTCAAGCCAACAACCTCGCACTAAAACTGGCGACCTCAGGGTTTCGAACCTGGGTCCTCCATGTCCCAGTCTGACGCTCTATCCACTGTGCCACCGCCTAGTCAGGCTGTTTATTTTTAAAAACGACAACAACAACCTCGAGCGTGTGGCAGCTGAACGGAAGAACGGATGAGCGAACCCCTGAGTGGAGACGAGAGCAGAGGGGCAGGAGGGGGCGCTCGCCGCAGAGGACCCGCCCGGACGCACCTGTCAGGTAGGTCAGAGCATCAAAGGGCACCTCCTCGTAGTCGTTCAGAAACATCTGGACCTGCCGCATGCTGATCCTCAGGTCGGACTCGTTGAACTCGTACGGGATATTCCAGCCTGCGTGGGGCAGAGGAGCAGCACAGGCTTCAGGGCCGAGACGCTCGGCTTCCACCCGGAGGTGCAGCCGGCGGAGTTACCCACCCACGCGGACCAGGGACCTCTGCCCGCCGCACGCACGTGAGCACGAGGCCAGCCGCCCGGTGTCGACGCTGACCCCGGCCGGACGTGCGGGCCCTCTGGTCTGAGAGCGCAGCCCTTCCAGGACCCGTTTCCTACGGGTCTCCCCATTGGTTCAGAAAGCTGTTCGTCTGCTGGGATTGGGGGGGGGGATGGGAATTATTCAGCCGGGCTGGAACATGGCCATAAGGCACAGACTTCCAAAAAACGACGCTATGTCACGGCTGGAGAGCAGGCAGCTGGGACTTTGTCAAAAGGGAGGAGGGGATGCCCGCCGTGACAACACCAGCCTTGCATTTCTAAGGGTGTAGTGACGACTGACCCGGGGGGCTGGACCACAGCGTGTGTGCAGGGAGCCCCCCCGCTCAACAGGGGCCTCTCCTTTCCTCCCAGGTCCTCGCGTGCAAATCAAAACACAATGAAACAACCAAACAGGGAAGTTCATGTCCCGGCAAAGAAAACACAACGGGGCCGCTGGTTGCCAGCCAAGCTGTCGCGTGGGTTTTGGGGGGGTCTGCCATGGAGGAGGGTGTGGGGGGGGATGTGGGTGTGCAAGGTGGACGCGTCCCCTCCCCACCCCCGGCTGTCTCGTTCCTGCGTCCCTCGGGGGAAGGGTCAGCTGGTCTGCACAGCGAACTGGGCCGGGGTGTGCAGGTAGAAGGGAAGGAAGAGGGTGTTCAGAAAGAGTCACCAAAAAGCAATTTGCCCCCTTCTCTAAAATGAGCTGCTGAGAATCCCTGAAGTGGGTCATTCCGAAGCCATCAAAGGGACTCAGAGGCGGCCCGTTGGTGTGTGAGAGAGAGAGAATACAACCTTAAAACCACGATCACATGGGTGGGCCCTGGCCGGTTGACTCAGCGGTAGGGTGTCAGCCTGGCGTGTGGATGTGTGGGATTTGATCCCTGGCCAGGGCACACAGGAGAAGTGACCATCTGCTTCTCCACCCTTCCCCTCTCCCTTCTCTCTCTCTTTCTCTCTCTCATTTCCTCCCACAATCATGGCTCAGCTGGAGCAAGTTGGCCCTGGGAGCTGAGGAGGGCTCCATAACCCCTCAGGTGCTAAAATAGCTTGGTTGCTGAGCAACAGAGCAATGCCCCAGATGGGCAAAGCATCCCTGGTAGGGGGCGTGCTGGGTGGATCCCAGGTGATCAGGGCTCATGCAGGAGTCCGTCTCTCTGCCTCCCCACCTCTCACTTCAGAAAAAGAAATCCACAGCAGAGGGAAGGGCCTGCCGTCCCCCTTTATCACATCACTTCAGCAACGAGGGGCTCTGATGGAACCCCTCTCTGAGGGAGAGACAGAGAGAGAGAGACAGAGACAGAGAGAGAGAAGGGGGAGGAGCTGGAAGCATCAACTCCCATATGTGCCTTGACCAGGCAAGCCCAGGGTTTCGAACGGGCGACCTCAGCATTTCCAGGTCGATGCTTTATCCCACTGCGCCACCACAGGTCAGGCCTCTTTTTAAATATTTTTAAATTATTTATTTTTTTTTTTTTTTGTGACAGAGACAGAGAGAAAGAGAGAGATAGGGATAGACAGACAGGAACACCTCTTCCCCTTGACACTGACACGGACCTGGTTTATAGGGCTCCCGGGTTTATTAAATGAAAAGACAGGACCCTCGGTAAAACGATAACGGTTTCAGATAAACAACAAGTCACGTTGGGGACGAGGATGTCCCAGAGATCTCCTGGAACGGTCTTCTCCTGGCAAAGCCCTCTCTTGGGGGGCCACCGGAGCCCACCCCGGCCGCGTATCTGGCCTGCACCCCCCCACCACCCGCCCGAAGCCCAGGGGCGCCATCACATCTCACCCAGGGGCCCGAAGTTCCGCCGCTCCTGGACGACGGCGTGGAAGAAACAGAGGCCGAACAGCAGCCTCTGCCACAGGGCGGCCTTGGCGCAGCTCTGGAAGAAGACGGGGTCGGAGACGGGGTCGCTGAGGTAGGACCGCAGGAGGTTGGCCCGGAGCCCCTTGGGCGGCTCGTTGGTCATCTTGACGCCATTCTGGAGGATGCTGACCGGAAACTTCTCTGATGGGTAGCTGGTCAGCCAGAGTCTGGAAGGACGACAGGCCCCCCACTCTTTAGAGCAGGGGTCCCCAAACTATGGCCCACGGGCCACATGCAGCCCCCTGAGCCCATTTATCTGGCCCCCCGCTGCACTTCTGAAAGGGGCACCTCTTTCATTGGTGGTGAGAGGAGCACTGTATGTTGTGGCCCTCCAACGGTCTTGAGGGACAGTGAACTGGCCCCCTGTGTAAAAAGTTTGGGGACCCCTGCTTAGAGTAAGGCAACAGCTTAAGTGGAAAATGACGGTAATGGAGAAATAAAATCACGGCTGCCGTTCAGGAAGGACCGCCAGAGGCCGAAACCCATGCTGAGAATGCCATCAGTCCCTTCGCTGGCTTTCGTCCTCACAGCCGCCCTCTGGGGAGGGGTCCGCTGTCCCCTCTTTCTGACCAGCGAGAAGGCGGAGGCTGGGAGAAGTCAGGTACACACCACGTAGAAGCGGCTGAACGGGGACGTGACCTCAGGGCTCTCTGACTTGAAAGCCAGTGTCCCTATTTCCAGGGTCCTCTCTCTCCCGGCCAGGCTGGTCAAGCGCTCCACCCCGCGCCCCAGGGAGGCTGAAGCGAGCATTCCAGACACCCGCAGCCCTGTGGTGAGGGAGAAAATGGAGGCGCAGGACAGAAAACCCTGGTAAGCAGAACGCTATCGCGCAGGACACTGTGACCCCCAGGCTGCAGGGAGGGAGACTCGTTGGGTG